>NW_027362769.1:186832176-187432176 GCF_046119375.1 Phyllobates terribilis | reverse complement strand
CTGTGTCCGCTCCCTGTGTTCGCGCCCTGTGTCCGCCCCTCGTATCCGCGCCCTGTGTCCTCCGTGCCCTGTGTCCGCGCCCTGTGTCCGCTCCCAGTATCCGCGCTCTGTGTCCGTGCCCTGTGTCCGCTCCCTGTATCCGCGCCCTGTGTCCGCTCCCTGTATCCGCGCCCTGTGTCCGCTCCCTGTATCCGCGCTCTGTGTCCGTGCCCTGTATCCGCGCCCTGTGTCCGCTCCCTGTGTCCGCGCCCTGTGTCCGCCCCCCGTATCCGCGCCCTGTGTCCTCCGCGCCCTGTGTCCGCTCTCAGTTTCCGCGCTCTGTGTCCGCGCCCTGTGTCCGCTCCCTGTATCCGCGCCCTGTGTCCGCGCCCTGTGTCCGCTCCCTGTGTCCGCTCCCTGTGTCCGCTCCCTGTGTCCACGCCCTGTGTCCGCTCCCTGTGTTCGCTCCCTGTATCCTCGCCCTGTGTCCGCGCCCTGCGTCCGTGCCCTGTGTCCGCGCCCTGCGTCCGGGCCCTGTGTCCGCGCCCTGCGTCCGCGCCCTGTGTTCGCGCCCTGTGTCCGCCCCTCGTATTCGCGCCCTGTGTCCTCCGAGCCCTGTGTCCGCACCCTGTGTCCGCGCCCTGTATCCGCGCCCTGTATCCGCGACCTGTATCCGCGCCCTGTGTCCGCTCCCAGTATCCGCGCTCTGTGTCCGTGCCCTGTGTCCGCTCCCTGTATCCGCGCCCTGTGTCTGCTCCCTGTATCCGCGCCCTGTGTCCGCTCCCTGTATCCGCGCCCTGTGTCCGCTCCCTGTATCCGCGCCCTGTGTCCGCTCCCTGTATCCGCGCCCTGTGTCCGCTCCCTGTATCCGCGCCCTGTGTCCGCTCCCTGTATCCGCGCCCTGTGTCTGCTCCCTGTATCCGCGCTCTGTGTCCACGCCCTGTGTCCGCTTCCTGTGTCCGCTCCCTGTGTCCGCTCCCTGTATCCTCGCCCTGTGTCCGCGCCCTGTATCCTCGCCCTGTGTCCGTGCCGTGTCCGCGCCCTGTATCCTCGCCCTGTGTCCGCGCCCTGTGTCCGTGCCCTGTGTCCGTGCCCTGTGTCCGCGCCCTGTGTCCGCGCCATGTATCCTCGCCATGTATCCTCGCCCTGTGTCCACGCCCTGTGTCCGCTCCCTGTATCCTCTCCCTGTGTCCGCTCCCTGTATCCTCTCCCTGTGTCCGCGCCCTGTATCCTCGCCCTGTGTCCGCGCCCTGTATCCTCGCCCTGTATCCTCGCCCTGTGTCCGTGCCCTGTGTCCGCTCCCTGTGTCCGCGCCATGTATCCTCGCCCTGTATCCGCGCCCTGTGTCCACGCCCTTTGTCCGCTCCCTGTATGCTCTCCCTGTGTCCGCGCCCTGTATCCGCGCCCTGTGTCCGCTCCCTGTATCCTCTCCCTGTGTCCGCGCCCTGTATCCGCGCCCTGTGTCCGCGCCCTGTATCCGCGCCCTGTGTCCGCTCCCTGTATCCTCTCCCTGTGTCCGCTCCCTGTATCCTCTCCCTGTGTCCGCGCCCTGTATCCGCGCCCTGTGTCCGCGCCCTGTATCCGCGCCCTGTGTCCGCGCCCTGTGTCCGCGCCCTGTATCCTCGCCCTGTGTCCGCGCCCTGTATCCCTGTGGTGTCACTGGCCGTGTAGCAATGACTGCTGGACCAGGAGAAGGGATGATATCTGGATGTGATGAATGACCCCGCGGCCCCCATGATCAGTGTCACGTCTTGGATTTTGCGTTTCTTTGTTTCTTGGTTATTTCCTCACTTCTGTGGTTCGTCTTTACTGTCCTGACTACAATGGCGTCTCTGAGCGCTGGATGTGTCGCAGATCTCCTGTGATATCCACCTGTAATACTCGGCCGCATGTTACCCGCTCATAGTCTCGGTCACATCGTGTCTTCCTATCCATTAATTTCTTCTCTGATAGATTGTGTTGAGTTTTTGTGATACATTGTTACATCTGTCTTCTCCATATGTTACTTTGTTGCCTCTCGTAGTCGGTTCCTGATATTGTTCCCTCGCTGTAATCTGTTACATTGTTGTGTGGCATTGTTACTGCTCCTGTTCCTCTGCCATACATTATACCGCCCTCTGTACAATCTGTTACATTGTTTCCTCTCTATAATAAATGGTTTTCTGCATTTATTGTTCTTCGTTTTATTTTTTCCTACATAAACCACTGTTCTGTATTCGGTTTTCTGTACATATTTCCCGTCTAAGGCTCTGTTCACATGTCCAGTCTTCATCTGTTTGTAACGGATCCAGTACAAAGAAAACCTGGATCCGTTACAGATGGAGCAAGAACGGTTTCACACTTTTTTTTCCGTTTTGCATCGATTCTTGTTCCGTTTGTAGTGGACCTGTATTACTGTAGACCGTTTCCCACAGTTGCGATCTCCTTATTTTTTTTAGCTGTTCAGTTGTACAGACTATGGGCCCAATAATCCAGGTGGGGGCGCTCTGGAGTCCGATGTGCGGCGTCTCCATGGATCTGCAGCGTCTGATACGGCGTATGGAGCGTCCCAGCTCCTCATCAGTTACATGAGCTGTGGTGTTTTGCTCAATGTGGTGGAGCCGGGAGAAACTGCCGTCAAAACATCAAAAGTTGCAAGATGTAGTCGCATCTCTAAGTTGCGAGTAAATTTTGCGACTTTTCAAATCTTTTACGCCAGAAGTCTGTTGTGAACTCTTTGATGAATCGGGGCCAATGTATTGCAGCTGGATCATAGTCAACAGAAAACCTTCTAGGATATTTCCATCCCCTTTTAAATGAATAGATCCTGTACTGGATTATTATGTTTCCATCCCCTTTTAAATGATTAGATCCTGTACTGGATTATTATGTTTCCATTTGCATTTATCTCTCTTTTTTTACATTTTTTTCTTGTTTGTACCATTGTTAATTACACTGTATTTATCACTATTACTCACAACGGCTTACCAGGCGACAGGTGACCCCCAGAAGACTTATGGAAACCTCTTTATAAACATAGAGCGTGACTTGTGTATCAGAGACCACTATGGATCGGTCATAAATCAATATCTGTATAGAATTCCTCCATACGAAGACTTATAAATTCGTGATTTTATGATCAGTATGACACTTACATAGATTTTACTTATAGTGCTTAATAAGGCATATCAGACTGACCCTATACCCTACTCACTGGGGCTGAGACCCCAAACATTACATCTGAACATGCACAAGTCACTAAATTATCAAAAACTGGAACATATCATGAATTACCTAATAGTTGAGACACAGTCAGAAAGAAATCACTAAGTTATCAAAATTGAAGAATATAACAAGTTGTCAGGTGATAGGGATACTATCAAAAGATAGAAAAGAAGGCAACAAAGTGCAAGTATCAGAAAAGTGCATGTGAACTAACACAAATAGGCATAGCCCACAACTCTATATATGTGTACTATCACATTATAAATCATTGGCCTATCATATCAGAAATAGTGACAACCTAAGAATTAGACCAAGTATACATACAAGTGCTTCTCACTAACTTAGAATATCATCAAAAAGTTAATTTATTTCCTTTCTTCAATACAAAAAGTGAAACTCCTATATTATATAGAGTCATTACACACAGAGGGATCTATTATATAGAGTCATTACACACACAGGGATCTATTATATAGAATCATTACACACACAGGGATCTATTATATAGAGTCATTACACACAGAGGGATCTATTATATAGAGTCATTACACACAGAGGGATCTATTATATAGAGTCATTACACACAGAGGGATCTATTATATAGAATCATTACACGCAGAGGGATCTATTACATAGTCATTACACGCAGAGGGATCTATTATACAGAGTCATTACACGCAGAGGGATCTATTATACACAGTCATTACACGCAGAGGGATCTATTATACAGAGTCATTACACGCAGAGCGATCTATTATACAGAGTCATTACACGCAGAGCGATCTATTATACAGAGTCATTACACGCAGAGGGATCTATTATAGAGAGTCATTACATGCAGAGGGATCTATTATATAGAGTCATTACACACAGGGGGATCTATTATATAGAGTCATTACACACAGGGGGATCTATTCTATAGAGTCATTACACACATAGCGATCTATTATATAGAGTCATTACACACAGAGGGATCTATTATATAGAGTCATTACACACAGAGGGATCTATTATATAGAGTCATTACACACAGAGGGATCTATTATATAGAGTCATTACACGCAGAGGGATCTATTATATAGAGTCATTACACGCAGAGGGATCTATTATATAGAGTCATTACACGCAGAGGGATCTATTATATAGAGTCGTTGCACGCAGAGGGATCTATTATATAGAGTCGTTACACGCAGAGCGATCTATTATATAAAGTTGTTACACGCAGAGGGATCTATTATATAGAGTCATTACACGCAGAGGGATCTATTACATAGAGTCATTACACGCAGAGGGATCTATTCTATAGAGTCATTACACGCAGAGCGATCTATTATATAGAGTCATTACACGCAGAGGGATCTATTATATAGTCATTACACGCAGAGGGATCTATTATATAGAGTCATTACACGCAGAGGGATCTATTATATAGAGTCATTACACGCAGAGGGATCTATTATATAGAGTCATTACACGCAGAGCGATCTATTATATAGAGTCATTACACGCAGAGGGATCTATTATATAGAGTCATTACACGCAGAGGGATCTATTATATAGAGTCATTACACGCAGAGCGATCTATTATATAGAGTCATTACACGCAGAGCGATCTATTATATAGAGTCATTACACGCAGAGGGATCTATTATATAGAGTCATTACACACAGAGGGATCTATTATATAGAGTCATTACACGCAGAGGGATCTATTATATAGAGTCATTACACGCAGAGGGATCTATTATATAGAGTCATTACACGCAGAGCGATCTATTATATAGAGTCATTACACGCAGAGGGGTCTATTATATAGAGTCATTACACGCAGAGTGATCTATTATATAGAGTCATTACACGCAGAGGGATCTATTATATAGAGTCATTACACGCAGAGCGATCTATAATATAGAGTCATTACACGCAGAGGGATCTATTACATAGAGTCATTACACGCAGAGGGATCTATTACATAGTCATTACACGCAGAGGGATCTATTATACAGAGTCATTACACGCAGAGGGATCTATTATACAGAGTCATTACACGCAGAGCGATCTATTATACAGAGTCATTACACGCAGAGCGATCTATTATACAGAGTCATTACACGCAGAGGGATCTATTATATAGAGTCATTACACGCAGAGGGATCTATTATATAGAGTCATTACACGCAGAGGGATCTATTCTATAGAGTCATTACACGCAGAGCAATCTATTATAGAGTCATTACACGCAGAGCGATCTATTATATAGAGTCATTACACGCAGAGGGATCTATTCTATAGAGTCATTACACGCAGAGGGATCTATTCTATAGAGTCATTACACGCAGAGGGATCTATTCTATAGAGTCATTACACGCAGAGGGATCTATTCTATAGAGTCATTACACGCAGAGGGATCTATTCTATAGAGTCATTACACGCAGAGGAATCTATTATATAGAGCCATTACACGCAGAGGGATCTATTATATAGAGTCATTACACGCAGAGGGATCTATTATATAGAGTCATTACACGCAGAGCGATCTATTATAGAGTCATTACACGCAGAGGGATCTATTATATAGAGTCATTACACGCAGAGGGATCTATTATATAGAGTCATTACACGCAGAGGGATCTATTATATAGAGTCATTACACGCAGAGGGATCTATTATATAGAGTCATTACACGCAGAGCGATCTATTATATAGAGTCATTACACGCAGAGGGGTCTATTATATAGAGTCATTACACGCAGAGTGATCTATTATATAGAGTCATTACACGCAGAGGGATCTATTATATAGAGTCATTACACGCAGAGCGATCTATAATATAGAGTCATTACACGCAGAGGGATCTATTACATAGAGTCATTACACGCAGAGGGATCTATTACATAGTCATTACACGCAGAGGGATCTATTATACAGAGTCATTACACGCAGAGGGATCTATTATACAGAGTCATTACACGCAGAGGGATCTATTATACAGAGTCATTACACGCAGAGGGATCTATTATACAGAGTCATTACACGCAGAGCGATCTATTATACAGAGTCATTACACGCAGAGGGATCTATTATATAGAGTCATTACACGCAGAGGGATCTATTATATAGAGTCATTACACGCAGAGGGATCTATTATATAGAGTCATTACACGCAGAGCGATCTATTATATAGAGTCATTACACGCAGAGGAATCTATTCTATAGAGTCATTACACGCAGAGGGATCTATTCTATAGAGTCATTACACGCAGAGGGATCTATTCTATAGAGTCATTACACGCAGAGGGATCTATTCTATAGAGTCATTACACGCAGAGGGATCTATTCTATAGAGTCATTACACGCAGAGGGATCTATTCTATAGAGTCATTACACGCAGAGGAATCTATTCTATAGAGCCATTACACGCAGAGGGATCTATTATATAGAGTCATTACACGCAGAGGGATCTATTATATAGAGTCATTACACGCAGAGCGATCTATTATATAGAGTCATTACACGCAGAGGGATCTATTCTATAGAGTCATTACACGCAGAGGGATCTATTCTATAGAGTCATTACACGCAGAGGGATCTATTCTATAGAGTCACTACACGCAGAGGGATCTATTATATAGAGTCATTACACGCAGAGGGATCTATTATATAGTCACTACACGCAGAGGGATCTATTATATAGAGTAACTACACGCAGAGGGATCTATTATATAGAGTCATTACACGCAGAGGGATCTATTATATAGAGTCATTACACGCAGAGGGATCTATTATATAGAGTCATTACACGCAGAGCGATCTATTATATAGAGTCATTACACATAGAGCGATCTATTATAGAGTCATTACATGCAGAGGGATCTGTTATATAGAGCCATTACACGCAGAGGGATCTATTATATAGAGTCATTACACGCAGAGGGATCTATTATATAGAGTCATTACACGCAGAGCGATCTATTATAGAGTCATTACACGCAGAGGGATCTATTATATAGAGTCATTACACACAGAGGGATCTATTATATAGAGTCATTACACGCAGAGGGATCTATTATATAGAGTCATTACACGCAGAGGGATCTATTATATAGAGTCATTACACGCAGAGCGATCTATTATATAGAGTCATTACACGCAGAGGGGTCTATTATATAGAGTCATTACACGCAGAGTGATCTATTATATAGAGTCATTACACGCAGAGGGATCTATTATATAGAGTCATTACACGCAGAGCGATCTATAATATAGAGTCATTACACGCAGAGGGATCTATTACATAGAGTCATTACACGCAGAGGGATCTATTACATAGTCATTACACGCAGAGGGATCTATTATACAGAGTCATTACACGCAGAGGGATCTATTATACAGAGTCATTACACGCAGAGGGATCTATTATACAGAGTCATTACACGCAGAGCGATCTATTATACAGAGTCATTACACGCAGAGCGATCTATTATACAGAGTCATTACACGCAGAGGGATCTATTATATAGAGTCATTACACGCAGAGGGATCTATTATATAGAGTCATTACACGCAGAGGGATCTATTCTATAGAGTCATTACACGCAGAGCAATCTATTATAGAGTCATTACACGCAGAGCGATCTATTATATAGAGTCATTACACGCAGAGGAATCTATTCTATAGAGTCATTACACGCAGAGGGATCTATTCTATAGAGTCATTACACGCAGAGGGATCTATTCTATAGAGTCATTACACGCAGAGGGATCTATTCTATAGAGTCATTACACGCAGAGGGATCTATTATATAGAGTCATTACACGCAGAGGGATCTATTCTATAGAGTCATTACACGCAGAGGAATCTATTATATAGAGCCATTACACGCAGAGGGATCTATTATATAGAGTCATTACACGCAGAGGGATCTATTATATAGAGTCATTACACGCAGAGCGATCTATTATATAGAGTCATTACACGCAGAGGGATCTATTCTATAGAGTCATTACACGCAGAGGGATCTATTCTATAGAGTCATTACACGCAGAGGGATCTATTCTATAGAGTCACTACACGCAGAGGGATCTATTATATAGAGTCATTACACGCAGAGGGATCTATTATATAGTCACTACACGCAGAGGGATCTATTATATAGAGTAACTACACGCAGAGGGATCTATTATATAGAGTCATTACACGCAGAGGGATCTATTATATAGAGTCATTACACGCAGAGGGATCTATTATATAGAGTCATTACACGCAGAGCGATCTATTATATAGAGTCATTACACATAGAGCGATCTATTATAGAGTCATTACATGCAGAGGGATCTGTTATATAGAGTCATTACACGCAGAGGGATCTGTTATATAGAGTCATTACACGCAGAGGGATCTATTATATAGAGTCGTTACACGCAGAGGGATCTATTATATAGAGTCATTACACGCAGAGGGATCTATTATATAGAGTCGTTACACGCAGAGGGATCTATTCTATAGAGTCGTTACACGCAGAGCGATCTATTCTATAGAGTCGTTACACGCAGAGGGATCTATTCTATAGAGTCGTTACACGCAGAGGGATCTATTCTATAGAGTCGTTACACGCAGAGGGATCTATTCTATAGAGTCGTTACACGCAGAGGGATCTATTCTATAGAGTCGTTACACGCAGAGGGATCTATTATATAGAGTCGTTACACGCAGAGGGATCTATTCTATAGAGTCGTTACACGCAGAGGGATCTATTATATAGAGTCGTTACACGCAGAGGGATCTATTATATAGAGTCCTTACACGCAGAGGGATCTATTATATAGAGTCCTTACACGCAGAGGGATCTATTATATAGAGTCGTTACACGCAGAGGGATCTATTCTATAGAGTCGTTACACGCAGAGCGATCTATTCTATAGAGTCGTTACACGCAGAGGGATCTATTCTATAGAGTCGTTACACGCAGAGGGATCTATTCTATAGAGTCGTTACACGCAGAGGGATCTATTCTATAGAGTCGTTACACGCAGAGGGATCTATTCTATAGAGTCGTTACACGCAGAGGGATCTATTCTATAGAGTCGTTACACGCAGAGGGATCTATTCTATAGAGTCGTTACACGCAGAGGGATCTATTATATAGAGTCGTTACACGCAGAGGGATCTATTCTATAGAGTCGTTACACGCAGAGGGATCTATTATATAGAGTCGTTACACGCAGAGGGATCTATTATATAGAGTCGTTACACGCAGAGGGATCTATTATATAGAGTCATTACACGCAGAGGGATCTATTATATAGAGTCATTACACGCAGAGGGATCTATTTTATAGAGTCATTACACACAGTGATCTATTTCACGGGTTTATTTCTGTTAATGATGATTATGGCTTACAGCCAATGAAAACACAAAAGTCATTATCTCAGTAAATTAGAATAATTAACAAAAAACACCTGCAAAGACTTCCTAAGCGTTTTAAAAGGTCCCTTAGTCTGTTTCAGTAGGCTCCACAATCATGGAGAAGACTGCTGACTTGACAGATGTCCAGAAGGCAGTCACTGACACTCCACAAGGTCCCAGAGTCTGGAGGAAGAGCGGAGAGGCCACAATCCAAGCTGCTGGAGGTCTAGTGTGAAGTCTCCACAATCAGTGATGGTTTGGGGGGCCATGTCATCTGCTGGTGGAGGTCCACTGGGTTTTATCAAGACCAAAGTCAGCGCCGCCGTCTACCAGGACATTTTACAGCCCTTCATGCTTCCCTCTGCCGACAAGCTTTATGTAGATGGAAATGTCATTCTCCAGCAGGACTTGGCCCCTGTCCACACGGCCAAAAGTACCAATACCTGGTTTACACACAACCGGATCACTGTGCTTGATTGGCAGCAAACTCGCCTGACCTTAACCCCATAGAGAATCTATTATAAAGAATCTATGGGGTATTGTCAAGAGGAAGATGAGGGACACCAGACCCAACAATGCAGACGAGCTGAAGGCTGCTATCAAAGCCACCTGGGCTTCCATAACACCTCAGCAGGGCCGCAGGCTGATCCCTCCATGCCACAGGCTGATCCCTCCATGCCACAGGCTGATCCCTCTGTGTGTAATGACTCTATATAATAGATCCCTCTGTGTGTAATGACTCTATATAATAGATCCCTCTGTGTGTAATGACTCTATATAATAGATCCCTCTGTGTGTAATGACTATATAATAGATCCCTCTGCGTGTAATGACTCTATATAATAGATCCCTCTGCGTGTAATGACTCTATATAATAGATCCCTCTGCGTGTAATGACTCTATATAATAGATCTCTCTGCGTGTAATGACTCTATATAATAGATCGCTCTGTGTGTAATGACTCTATATAATAGATCCCTCTGCGTGTAATGACTCTATATAATAGATCTCTCTGCGTGTAATGACTCTATATAATAGATCGCTCTGTGTGTAATGACTCTATATAATAAATCCCTCTGTGTTTAATGACTCTATATAATAGATCCCTCTGTGTGTAATGACTCTATAATAGATCCCTCTGTGTGTAATGACTCTATATAATAGATCCCTCTGTGTGTAATGACTCTATATAATAGATCGCTCTGTGTGTAATGACTCTATAGAATAGATCCCTCTGTGTGTAATGACTCTATATAATAGATCACTCTGTGTGTAATGACTATATAATAGATCCCTCTGTGTGTAATGCCTCTATATAATAGATCCCTCTGTGTGTAATGACTCTATATAATAGATCCCTCTGTGTGTAATGACTCTATATAATAGATCACTCTGTGTGTAATGACTATATAATAGATCCCTCTGCGTGTAATGACTCTATATAATAGATCCCTCTGCGTGTAATGACTCTATATAATAGATCCCTCTGCGTGTAATGACTCTATATAATAGATCCCTCTGCGTGTAATGACTCTATATAATAGATCACTCTGCGTGTAATGACTCTATATAATAGATCCCTCTGTGTGTAATGACTCTATATAATAGATCACTCTGTGTGTAATGACTCTATATAATAGATCCCTCTGCATGTAATGACTCTATATAATAGATCCCTCTGCGTGTAATGACTCTATATAATAGATCCCTCTGCATGTAATGACTCTATATAATAGATCACTCTGCGTGTAATGAGTCTATATAATAGATCCCTCTGTGTGTAATGACTCTATATAATAGATCCCTCTGTGTGTAATGACTCTATATAATAGATCCCTCTATGTGTAATGACTCTATATAATAGATCACTCTGCGTGTAATGAGTCTATATAATAGATCCCTCTGTGTGTAATGACTCTATATAATAGATCCCTCTGTGTGTAATGACTCTATATAATAGATCCCTCTATGTGTAATGACTCTATATAATAGATCCCTCTGCGTGTAATGACTCTATATAATAGATCCCTCTGCGTGTAATGACTCTGTATAATAGATCCCTCTGTGTGTAATGACTATATAATAGATCCCTCTGTGTGTAATGACTCTATATAATAGATCCCTCTGCGTGTAATGACTCTATAATAGATCCCTCTGTGTGTAATGACTCTATATAATAGATCCCTCTGTTTGTAATGACTCTATATAATAGATCCCTCTGCGTGTAATGACTCTATATAATAGATCGCTCTGCGTGTAATGACTCTATATAATAGATCCCTCTTTGTGTAATGACTCTATATAATAGATCCCTCTGTGTGTAATGACTCTATATAATAGATCCCTCTGTGTGTAATGACTCTATATAATAGATCACTCTGTGTGTAATGACTCTATATAATAGATCGCTCTGTGTGTAATGACTCTATATAATAGATCCCTCTGTGTGTAATGACTCTATATAATAGATCCCTCTGTGTGTAATGACTCTATATAATAGATCCCTCTGTGTGTAATGACTCTATATAATAGATCCCTCTGTGTGTAATGACTCTATATAATAGATCCCTCTGTGTGTAATGACTCTATATAATAGATCCCTCTGTGTGTAATGACTCTATATAATAGATCCCTCTGTGTGTAATGACTCTATATAATAGATCCCTCTGTGTGTAATGACTCTATATAATAGATCCCTCTGCGTGTAATGACTCTATATAATAGATCCCTCTACGTGTAATGACTCTATATAATAGATCCCTCTGCGTGTAATGACGCTATATAATAGATCCCTCTGCGTGTAATGACTCTATATAATAGATCGCTCTGTGTGTAATGACTCTTTATAATAGATCCCTCTGTGTGTAATGACTCTATATAATAGATCCCTCTGTGTGTAATGACTATATAATAAATCCCTCTGTGTGTAATGACTCTATATAATAGATCCCTCTGTGTGTAATGACTCTATATAATAGATCCCTCTGTGTGTAATGACTCTATATAATAGATCGCTCTGCGTGTAATGACTATATAATAGATCGCTCTGCGTGTAATGACTCTATATAATAGATCCCTCTGCGTGTAATGACTCTATGTAATAGATCACTCTGTGTGTAATGACTCTATATAATAGATCCCTCTGTGTGTAATGACTCTATATAATAGATCCCTCTGTGTGTAATGACTCTATATAATAGATCCCTCTGTGTGTAATGACTCTATATAATAGATCCCTCTGCGTGTAATGACTCTATATAATAGATCCCTCTGTGTGTAATGACTCTATATAATAGATCCCTCTGCGTGTAATGACTCTATATAATAGATCCCTCTGCGTGTAATGACTCTATATAATAGATCCCTCTGCGTGTAATGACTCTATATAATAGATCTCTCTGCGTGTAATGACTCTATATAATAGATCGCTCTGTGTGTAATGACTCTATATAATAGATCCCTCTGCGTGTAATGACTCTATATAATAGATCTCTCTGCGTGTAATGACTCTATATAATAGATCGCTCTGTGTGTAATGACTCTATATAATAAATCCCTCTGTGTTTAATGACTCTATATAATAGATCCCTCTGTGTGTAATGACTCTATAATAGATCCCTCTGTGTGTAATGACTCTATATAATAGATCCCTCTGTGTGTAATGACTCTATATAATAGATCGCTCTGTGTGTAATGACTCTATAGAATAGATCCCTCTGTGTGTAATGACTCTATATAATAGATCACTCTGTGTGTAATGACTATATAATAGATCCCTCTGTGTGTAATGCCTCTATATAATAGATCCCTCTGTGTGTAATGACTCTATATAATAGATCCCTCTGTGTGTAATGACTCTATATAATAGATCACTCTGTGTGTAATGACTCTATATAATAGATCCCTCTGCGTGTAATGACTCTATATAATAGATCCCTCTGCGTGTAATGACTCTATATAATAGATCCCTCTGCGTGTAATGACTCTATATAATAGATCCCTCTGCGTGTAATGACTCTATATAATAGATCACTCTGCGTGTAATGACTCTATATAATAGATCCCTCTGTGTGTAATGACTCTATATAATAGATCACTCTGTGTGTAATGACTCTATATAATAGATCCCTCTGCATGTAATGACTCTATATAATAGATCCCTCTGCGTGTAATGACTCTATATAATAGATCCCTCTGCATGTAATGACTCTATATAATAGATCACTCTGCGTGTAATGAGTCTATATAATAGATCCCTCTGTGTGTAATGACTCTATATAATAGATCCCTCTGTGTGTAATGACTCTATATAATAGATCCCTCTATGTGTAATGACTCTATATAATAGATCACTCTGCGTGTAATGAGTCTATATAATAGATCCCTCTGTGTGTAATGACTCTATATAATAGATCCCTCTGTGTGTAATGACTCTATATAATAGATCCCTCTATGTGTAATGACTCTATATAATAGATCCCTCTGCGTGTAATGACTCTATATAATAGATCCCTCTGCGTGTAATGACTCTATATAATAGATCCCTCTGTGTGTAATGACTATATAATAGATCCCTCTGTGTGTAATGACTCTATATAATAGATCCCTCTGCGTGTAATGACTCTATAATAGATCCCTCTGTGTGTAATGACTCTATATAATAGATCCCTCTGTTTGTAATGACTCTATATAATAGATCCCTCTGCGTGTAATGACTCTATATAATAGATCCCTCTGTGTGTAATGACTCTATATAATAGATCACTCTGTGTGTAATGACTCTATATAATAGATCGCTCTGTGTGTAATGACTCTATATAATAGATCCCTCTGTGTGTAATGACTCTATATAATAGATCCCTCTGTGTGTAATGACTCTATATAATAGATCCCTCTGTGTGTAATGACTCTATATAATAGATCCCTCTGTGTGTAATGACTCTATATAATAGATCCCTCTGTGTGTAATGACTCTATATAATAGATCCCTCTGTGTGTAATGACTCTATATAATAGATCCCTCTGTGTGTAATGACTCTATATAATAGATCCCTCTGTGTGTAATGACTCTATATAATAGATCCCTCTGCGTGTAATGACTCTATATAATAGATCCCTCTACGTGTAATGACTCTATATAATAGATCCCTCTGCGTGTAATGACGCTATATAATAGATCCCTCTGCGTGTAATGACTCTATATAATAGATCGCTCTGTGTGTAATGACTCTTTATAATAGATCCCTCTGTGTGTAATGACTCTATATAATAGATCCCTCTGTGTGTAATGACTATATAATAAATCCCTCTGTGTGTAATGACTCTATATAATAGATCCCTCTGTGTGTAATGACTCTATATAATAGATCCCTCTGTGTGTAATGACTCTATATAATAGATCGCTCTGCGTGTAATGACTATATAATAGATCGCTCTGCGTGTAATGACTCTATATAATAGATCCCTCTGCGTGTAATGACTCTATATAATAGATCACTTTGTGTGTAATGACTCTATATAATAGATCCCTCTGTGTGTAATGACTCTATATAATAGATCCCTCTGTGTGTAATGACTCTATATAATAGATCCCTCTGTGTGTAATGACTCTATATAATAGATCCCTCTGCGTGTAATGACTCTATATAATAGATCCCTCTGTGTGTAATGACTCTATATAATAGATCCCTCTGTGTGTAATGACTCTATATAATAGATCCCTTTGCGTGTAATGACTCTATATAATAGATCCCTCTGTGTGTAATGACTCTATATAATAGATCCCTCTGTGTGTAATGACTCTATATAATAGATCCCTCTGCGTGTAATGACTCTATATAATAGATCCCTCTGTGTGTAATGACTCTATATAATAGATCCCTCTGCGTGTAATGACTCTATATAATAGATCCCTCTGTATGTAATGACTCTATATAATAGATCCCTCTGCGTGTAATGACTCTATATAATAGATCCCTCTGCGTGTAATGACTCTATATAATAGATCCCTCTGTATGTAATGACTCTATATAATAGATCCCTCTGTGTGTAATGACTCTATATAATATAGGAGCTTCACTTTTTGTATTGATCTGAAATAAATGACATTTTTGATGATATTCTAATTTAATGAGAAGCACTTGTAAATCATTGGCCTATCGTATCAGAAATAGTGACAACCTCAGAATTAGACCCAGTATACATAAGTAGTGTCTGATAATCGCCTGGCATAGAGTTGTGGCTTTCTGCGGTGACGCACACGGTTTTTCTAGCTTCTTCGGGAGGCAAACACTTTTTCCCACCACTGTATATACACATGTATATATATGTATACTCTGTTCCTTCCATGTATCATTCTTTCTTACATGTTTTTCTCTCTTTTTCGCTGTTACGTTGTTTCCTCCATTTATAATTCTCTGTTACGTTGTTGCACCTTTCTCTCCGCCGTGTATTCTATACATTGTTACATTGTTTCCTGTATTTATCACTCTCTGTGACATTGGTAAATCTCCTATTTCAGTGATTCGCTCTTGTTTTTCCAGGATTTGCCCTGGAGCTTCCCTTGGACGATAGACGCGTGGCGTTCCTCCATCATGACCAGGCAATGGACTCTCTTCTTGTCGCTACCGACCGTCTCTGTTCTCCTGCTTCACCTCTCTACCCTCAGAGCGGATTTTCCAGCAGAGATGGACGAGCAATGCTTGAAGAGGGAGCACCCGGTCCTGACCTTCCAGGGTGAGCGCTGACAATACACAGAGCGTTGTAGTGTGATCACTCCCAGCGCTGGGTGTAGATGCCGACATGTGCCGTTTACACTCTAACATCGTCTTTATGGAACTTTACAAATACTTCGTCTTCTTTTTACTAATCCTGAGTTACAGCACAGTTATATCCAGAGCTGTACTCACAATTCTGCTATTTCTTTATGCCTTATTCTCCATTTCATCCAGAGCTGCAGTCATAATTCTGCTATTTCTTTATGCTTTATTCTCCATTTCATCCAGAGCTGTACTCACAATTCTGCTATTTCGTTATACTTTATTCTCCATTCCACCCAGAGCTGAATTCACAATTCTGCTATTTTTTTTTATCCTTTATTCTCCATTCCATCCAGAGCTGTACTCACAATTCTGCTATTTCTTTATGCCTTATTCTCCATTTCATCCAGAGCTGCAGTCATAATTCGGCTATTTCTTTATGCCTTATTCTCCATTTCATCCAGAGCTGTACTCACAACTCTACTATTTCTTTATGCCTTATTCTCCATTTCATCCAGAGCTGCAGTCATAATTCTGCTATTTCTTTATGCTTTATTCTCCATTTCATCCAGAGCTGTACTTACAACTCTGCTATTTCTTTATGCCTTATTCTCCATTTCATCCACAGCTGCAGTCATAATTCTGCTATTTCTTTATGCTTTATTCTCCATTTCATCCAGAGCTGTACTCACAACTCTGCTATTTCTTTATGCCTTATTCTCCATTTCATCCAGAGCTGCAGTCATAATTCTGCTATTTCTTTATGCTTTATTCTCCATTTCATCCAGAGCTGTACTCACAATTCTGCTATTTCGTTATACTTTATTCTCCATTCCACCCAGAGCTGAATTCACAATTCTGCTATTTTTTTTATCCTTTATTCTCCATTCCATCCAGAGCTGTACTCACAATTCTGCTATTTCTTTATGCCTTATTCTCCATTTCATCCAGAGCTGCAGTCATAATTCGGCTTTTTCTTTATGCCTTATTCTCCATTTCATCCAGAGCTGTACTCACAACTCTACTATTTCTTTATGCCTTATTCTCCATTTCATCCAGAGCTGCAGTCATAATTCTGCTATTTCTTTATGCTTTATTCTCCATTTCATCCAGAGCTGTACTCACAATTCTGCTACTTCGTTATACTTTATTCTCCATTGCACCCAGAGCTGAACTCACAATTCTGCTATTTTTTTATGCTTTATTCTCCATTCCATCTAGAGCTGTACTCACAGTTCTGCTATTTTTTTAAGCCTTAATCTCCATTACATTCAGTGCTGCAGTCATAATTCTGAACAATACACAATCTGCCATGATGTGATGCGGCATCTCCATTGCTTTCTAATGTGAGTTTACAGCCAATACTGAGCAGAATTGTGAATGCAGCTCTGGGTATAAGATATTCTTCCAGATCATTAACTCCATGTGTTTGCGCTGACCCATCATGACAAGTGGACTGAACCTGTAAAATGAAAATGAGATTTTGCACTCGGAGAGAATCGCCGCTGATGTCGGGTTTAGTAAAGTGTTGATAGACGAGCGGAGGATGATGGAGGAGTTGGCGTCCGGTCACCGTCCCCGGAGCGGAGCCATCTCATCCCTGCAGTCGCTAATGATGGCGGCGGGTCCGCGGAGCACGATGAATGTGGCTGTCTGATCCGAGTTTATGCTAATCAACCTCCGATGCGGATTATTAGCTTAACTAATTTATTTAATCAATTTGATGAGTTCTCCGAGATCTCTCGATTACAAATGAATTCATCAAAACTGGAGGCGGCGGCCATTAATATTCCAGCCTCGGCTATGAGGCCGACCGCGCTTCAATGGGAGACGGAAACTATGTCTCTTAATTTATGGCAAACGGCGCAGGAAGCGACGGAGAGACGGGAGCGGAGTCTGATGTCCGATAATGAATATTACTGTGAAATGTCGCCGCTACCGCACAGCGAACCTCAGACAAGTCAGCAGACTTGAGGATTATAGGGCTTGTAGCTACCAGGGGCCCGAGGACTAGGACCAGCGGGGTCTGTACAAGGAGCATTATGGCCCCAGATATAGACATCCTGATACTGGGGACCCTGGATATAGACACCCTGATACCAGGGGGCCGGATATAGAGACCCTGTTACTGGGGACCCGGGATATAGAGACCCTGATGCCAGGGGCCTGGATATAGAGACCCTGATACCGGGGGCCCCAGATATAGACATCCTGATACTGGGGACCCTGGGTATAGACACCCTGATACCAGGGGGCCGGATATAGAGACCCTGTTACTGGGGACCCAGGATATAGAGACCCTGATGCCAGGGGCCTGGATATAGAGACCCTGATACCGGGGGCCCCAGATATAGACATCCTGATACTGGGGACCCTGGATATAGACACCCTGATACCAGGGGGCCGGATATAGAGACCCTGTTACTGGGGACCCGGGATATAGAGACCCTGATGCCGGGGACCCCAGATATAGAGATCCTGATACCGGCGGCCCCAGATATAGACATCCTGATACTGGGGACCCCGGATATAGACACCCTGATACCGGGGGCCCCTGATATAGAGACCCTGTTACTGGGGACCCCAGATATAGAGATACTGATACCAGGGGCCGTATATAGAGACCCTGTTACCAGGGACCCAGGATATAGAGACCTTGTTTCCGGGGACCCAGGATATAGAGACCCTGATACTGGGGACCCCGGATATATAGACCCTGATACCGGGGACCTCGGATATAGACACCCTGATACTGGGGGCCCCAGATATAGACATCCTGATACTGGGGACCCTGGATATAGATACCCTGATACCAGGGAACCGGGATATAGAGACCCTGGTACTGGGGACCCGGGATATAGAGACCCTGATGCCGGGGACCCCGAATATAGAGACCCTGATACCGGGGGCCCCAGATATAGACATCCTGATACTGGGGACCCTGGATATAGACACCCTGATACCAAGGGGCCGGATATAGAGACCCTGTTACTGGGGACCTGGGATATAGACCCTGATGCCGGGGACCCCAGATATAGAGATCCTGATACCAGGGGCCGTATATAGAGACCCTGTTACCGGGGACCCAGGATATAGAGACCCTGTTACCGGGGACCCGGGATATAGAGACCCTGATACTGGGGACCCCGGATATATAGACCCTGATACCGGGGACCTCGGATATAGACACTCTGATACCGGGGGCCCCAAATATAGACATCCTGATACTGGGGACCCCGGTTATAGACACCCTGATACCAGGGGCCCGGATATAAAGACCTTGTTACTGGGGACCTGGGATATAGAGACCCTGATGCCAGGGACCCCGGATATAGAGACCCTGATACCGGGGGCCCCAGATATAGACATCCTGAAAACCAGTGGCCCTGTATTTAGACACCGTGATACTAAAGGGCTCTGCAAATAAACACCCTGACACCAGGGGTCCCAAACACTGAACCCTGACTTTTGGGGCTCCAATCAGACACCCCTTGGAGCACAGGACAATGACACTGACACTTGGGGCTCCTTTCTAGTTGGGGGGCTCTGTTATGGGTTCGGGGGCTTTCAGCCTTACATCTGCCTTGCACTTGCTGTTTTCGGGGTGCAATTTTTCTCGTCGTTCGAGCGTCGGCCGCTGCAGTTATTACTTGTTAATAGATGGACCAGGCTGTGACATTGGGGGGCGCAGCCGGAGGAGAAAGTGTCCACGTGCTTCAGCCTCTCGGGGTTCGGATTGTGCGGACGGTTGGATCACATCTCGGGACGCTGCTGCGTTGTGTGGATTGTGGGTGCAGTCGCTCCGGGGCCGCCGGATCCTTTGTGCTTTTACATTAACATGAACTTTGTGTTCACATCCAAAACTAATACTTGTCACAGCTGAGAGTTTGTAACAATTGTATCCAGTCTAGACAATCCTCTGTGAGCCTGGACTGATGCATTGTAACAAACTATCACTGCTGATGTCTTTCGAGGATTCTCTAGACAAGATACATTGTTACAATCCCCCATCTGTGAGAACTGCCGGCTCCCACCAGGTTTTCAGCCCCTGCAGGTATTTACATTCGTTTCTATTCACATCAAGAAGAGATTTTGGAGGTGAATTATTGAGTCTCCGGAGAAGTTGTAGAAGTTCACTGGAAGCTCCGCTTCTCTACCCATCCTGCAGTGATGAGCGAGGTGGACGCTGCGCTGTATCAGGGGACGACAACGTCTGTGGGTGCTGAAGTGGTGGCACTATTGATTGTCGCTGCTCGCAGGGGTCCGGCTGCAGCAGCGCCTGGTCCTGATGTATGAAGTCTCTTCTCACTACTCCCATCATCCTCTTTTTGATGATCCCGGCTCTTCCATCTGTCATGGCTTCTTCTGATGTTACAGGTAACAATCTGCAGCCTCCTCTGTCTCGGGGGGGGGGGATCACTGCAGCCTCATCCGTCTCGGGGGGGATCACCGCAGCCTCCTCCGTCTCGGGGGGGATCACCGCAGCCTCCTCCGTCTCGGGGGGGATCACCGCACCCTCCTCCGTCTCGGGAGGGATCACCGCAGCCTCCTCCGTCTCGGGAGGGATCACCGCAGCCTCCTCCGTCTCGGGGGGGATCACCGCAGCCTCCTCCGTCTCGGGGGGGTCACCGCAGCTTCCTCCGTCTCGGGAGGGATCACCGCAGCCTCCTCCGTCTCGGGGGGGATCACCGCAGCCTCCTCCATCTCGGGGGGGATCACCGCAGCCTCCTCCTTCTCAGGGGGGATCACCGCAGCCTCCTCCGTGTCGGGGTTATCACCGCAGCCTCCTCCGTCTCGGGGGATCACCGCAGCCTCCTCCGTCTCGGAGGGATCACCGCGGCCTCCTAGGGCGAGGGGCAGTCACCGCAGCCTCCTTTGTCTCGGGGGAGAGGGGGTCACCAGTGGCCTTTCCAGTCTCGGGGAAAATCTCCTCGGCCTCATCAGCCCTGGGGGGAGATCACTGAGGCCTCCTCAGTCCTTGGGGGCATGGGGATCACTGCGGCCTCCTCTGTCCTGGGGGGAGGATCACTGCGGCCTCCTTTGTTCTGGGGGGAGGATCACTGCGGCCTCCTTTGTTCTGGGGGGAGGATCACTGCGGCCTCATCAGTCCTGGGGGGGGATCACTGCGGCCTCCTCTGTCCTGGGGGGAGGATCACTGTGGCCTCTTTGTTCTGGGGGGAGGATCACTGCGGCCTCCTTTGTTCTGGGGGGAGGATCACTGAGGCCTCAGTCCTTGGGGGAGGATCACTGCGGCCTCCTTTGTTCTGGGGGGAGGATCACTGCGGCCTTCTCTGTCCTGGGGTGAGGATCACTGCGGCCTCCTCTGTACTGGGGGGAGGATCACTGCGGCCTCCTCTGTACTGGGGGGAGGATCACTGCGGCCTCCTTTGTTCTGGGGGGAGGATCACTGCGGCCTCCTTTGTTCTGGGGGGAGGATCACTGCGGCCTCCTTTGTTCTGGGGGGAGGATCACTGCGGCCTCATCAGTCCTGGGGGGGGGATCACTGCGGCCTCCTCTGTCCTGGGGGGAGGATCACTGCGGCCTCCTTTGTTCTGGGGGGAGGATCACTGCGGCCTCCTTTGTTCTGGGGGGAGGATCACTGCGGCCTCATCAGTCCTGGGGGGGGATCACTGCGGCCTCCTCTGTCCTGGGGGGAGGATCACTGTGGCCTCCTTTGTTCTGGGGGGAGGATCACTGTGGCCTCCTTTGTTCTGGGGGGAGGATCACTGAGGCCTCCTCAGTCCTTGGGGGAGGATCACTGCGGCCTCCTTTGTTCTGGGAGGAGGATCACTGCGGCCTTCTCTGTCCTGGGGTGAGGATCACTGCGGCCTCCTCTGTACTGGGGGGAGAATCACTGCAGCCTCCTTTGTACTGGGGGGAGGATCACTGCAGTCTCCTCTGTCCTGGGGGGAGGATCACTGCGGCCTCCTTTGTTCTGGGGGGAGGATCACTGCGGCCTCCTTTGTTCTGGGGGGAGGATCACTGCGGCCTCCTTTGTTCTGGGGGGAGGATCACTGCGGCCTTCTCTGTCCTGGGGTGAGGATCACTGCGGCCTCCTCTGTACTGGGGGGAGGATCACTGCGGCCTCCTCTGTACTGGGGGGAGGATCACTGCGGCCTCCTTTGTTCTGGGGGGAGGATCACTGCGGCCTCCTCTGTCCTGGGGGGAGGATCACTGCGGCCTCCTCTGTACTGGGGGAGGATCACTGCGGCCTCCTCTGTCCTGGGGGGAGGATCACTGCGGCCTCCTTTGTTCTGGGGGGAGGATCACTGCGGCCTCCTCTGTCCTGGGGGGAGGATCACTGCGGCCTCCTCTGTACTGGGGAGAGGATCACTGCGGCCTCCTTTGTTCTGGGGGGAGGATCACTGCGGCCTCCTTTGTTCCGGGGGGGAGGATCACTGCGGCCTCCTTTGTTCCGGGGGGGAGGATCACTGCGGCCTCATCAGTCCTGGGGGGGGGATCACTGCGACCTCCTCTGTCCTGGGGGGAGGATCACTGCGGCCTCCTTTGTTCTGGGGGGAGGATCACTGCGGCCTCCTTTGTTCTGGGGGGAGGATCACTAAGGCCTCCTCAGTCCGTGGGGGAGGATCACTGCGGCCTCCTTTGTTCTGGGGGGAGGATCACTGCGGCCTTCTCTGTCCTGGGGTGAGGATCACTGCGGCCTCCTCTGTACTGGGGGGAGGATCACTGCGGCCTCCTCTGTACTGGGGGGAGGATCACTGCGGCCTCCTTTGTTCTGGGGGGAGGATCACTGCGGCCTTCTCTGTCCTGGGGGGAGGATCACTGCGGCCTCCTCTGTCCTGGGGGGAGGATCACTGCGGCCTCCTTTGTTCTGGGGGGAGGATCACTGCGGCCTCCTCTGTACTGGGGGGAGGATCACTGCGGCCTCCTTTGTTCTGGGGGGAGGATCACTGCGGTCTCCTTTGTTCTGGGGGGAGGATCACTGCGGCCTCCTTTGTTCTGGGGGGAGGATCACTGCGGCCTCCTTTGTTCTGGGGGGAGGATCACTGCGGCCTCCTCTGTACTGGGGGGAGGATCACTGCGGCCTCCTCTGTACTGGGGGTAGGATCACTGCGGCCTCCTTTGTTCTGGGGGGAGGATCACTGCGGCCTTCTCTGTCCTGGGGGGAGGATCACTGCGGCCTTCTCTGTCCTGGGGGGAGGATCACTGCGGCCTCCTTTGTTCTGGGGGGAGGATCACTGCGGCCTCCTCTGTACAGGGGGGAGGATCACTGCGGCCTCCTCTGTACTGGGGGGAGGATCACTGCGGCCTCCTTTGTTCTGGGGGGAGGATCACTGCGGCCTCCTTTGTTCTGGGGGGAGGATCACTGCGGCCTCCTTTGTTCTGGGGGGAGGATCACTGCGGCCTCATCAGTCCTGGGGGGGGGGATCACTGCGGCCTCCTCTGTCCTGGCGGGAGGATCACTGCGGCCTCCTTTGTTCTGGGGGGAGGATCACTGCGGCCTCCTTTGTTCTGGGGGGAGGATCACTGCGGCCTCATCAGTCCTGGGGGGGGATCACTGCGGCCTCCTCTGTCCTGGGGGGAGGATCACTGTGGCCTCCTTTGTTCTGGGGGGAGGATCACTGTGGCCTCCTTTGTTCTGGGGGAGGATCACTGAGGCCTCCTCAGTCCTTGGGGGAGGATCACTGCGGCCTCCTTTGTTCTGGGAGGAGGATCACTACGGCCTTCTCTGTCCTGGGGTGAGGATCACTGCGGCCTCCTCTGTACTGGGGGGAGAATCACTGCAGCCTCCTTTGTACTGGGGGGAGGATCACTGCAGTCTCCTCTGTCCTGGGGGGAGGATCACTGCGGCCTCCTTTGTTCTGGGGGGAGGATCACTGCGGCCTCCTTTGTTCTGGGGGGAGGATCACTGCGGCCTCCTTTGTTCTGGGGGGAGGATCACTGCGGCCTTCTCTGTCCTGGGGTGAGGATCACTGCGGCCTCCTCTGTACTGGGGGGAGGATCACTGCGGCCTCCTCTGTACTGGGGGGAGGATCACTGCGGCCTCCTTTGTTCTGGGGGGAGGATCACTGCGGCCTCCTCTGTCCTGGGGGGAGGATCACTGCGGCCTCCTCTGTACTGGGGGAGGATCACTGCGGCCTCCTCTGTCCTGGGGGGAGGATCACTGCGGCCTCCTTTGTTCTGGGGGGAGGATCACTGCGGCCTCCTCTGTCCTGGGGGGAGGATCACTGCGGCCTCCTCTGTACTGGGGAGAGGATCACTGCGGCCTCCTTTGTTCTGGGGGGAGGATCACTGCGGCCTCCTTTGTTCCGGGGGGGAGGATCACTGCGGCCTCCTTTGTTCCGGGGGGGAGGATCACTGCGGCCTCATCAGTCCTGGGGGGGGGATCACTGCGGCCTCCTCTGTCCTGGGGGGAGGATCACTGCGGCCTCCTTTGTTCTGGGGGGAGGATCACTGCGGCCTCCTTTGTTCTGGGGGGAGGATCACTAAGGCCTCCTCAGTCCGTGGGGGAGGATCACTGCGGCCTCCTTTGTTCTGGGGGGAGGATCACTGCGGCCTTCTCTGTCCTGGGGTGAGGATCACTGCGGCCTCCTCTGTACTGGGGGGAGGATCACTGCGGCCTCCTCTGTACTGGGGGGAGGATCACTGCGGCCTCCTTTGTTCTGGGGGGAGGATCACTGCGGCCTTCTCTGTCCTGGGGGGAGGATCACTGCGGCCTCCTCTGTCCTGGGGGGAGGATCACTGCGGCCTCCTTTGTTCTGGGGGGAGGATCACTGCGGCCTCCTCTGTACTGGGGGGAGGATCACTGCGGCCTCCTTTGTTCTGGGGGGAGGATCACTGCGGTCTCCTTTGTTCTGGGGGGAGGATCACTGCGGCCTCCTTTGTTCTGGGGGGAGGATCACTGCGGCCTCCTTTGTTCTGGGGGGAGGATCACTGCGGCCTCCTCTGTACTGGGGGGAGGATCACTGCGGCCTCCTCTGTACTGGGGGTAGGATCACTGCGGCCTCCTTTGTTCTGGGGGGAGGATCACTGCGGCCTTCTCTGTCCTGGGGGGAGGATCACTGCGGCCTTCTCTGTCCTGGGGGGAGGATCACTGCGGCCTCCTTTGTTCTGGGGGGAGGATCACTGCGGCCTCCTCTGTACAGGGGGGAGGATCATTGCGGCCTCCTTTGTTCTGGGGGGAGGATCACTGCGGCCTCCTCTGTACTGGGGGGAGGATCACTGCTTCCTCCTCTGTACTGGGGGGAGGATCACTGCGGCCTCCTCTGTACTGGGGGGAAGATCACTGCGGCCTCCTCTGTACTGGGGGGAGGATCACTGCGGCCTCCTCTGTACTGGGGGGAGGATCACTGCGGCCTCCTTTGTTCTGGGGGAGGATCACTGCGGCCTCCTTTGTTCTGGGGGGAGGATCACTGCGGCCTCCTTTGTTCTGGGGGGAGGATCACTGCGGCCTCCTTTGTTCTGGGGGGAGGATCACTGCGGCCTCCTGTACTGGGGGGAGGATCACTGCGGCCTCCTTTGTTCTGGGGGGAGGATCACTGCGGCCTTCTCTGTCCTGGGGGGAGGATCACTGCGGCCTCCTTTGTTCTGGGGGGAGGATCACTGCGGCCTCCTTTGTTCTGGGGGGAGGATCACTGCGGCCTCCTTTGTTCTGGGGGGAGGATCACTGCAGCCTTCTCTGTCCTGGGGGGAGGATCACTGCGGCCTCCTCTGTACTGGGGGGAGGATCACTGCGGCCTCCTCTGTACTGGGGGGAGGATCACTGCGGCCTCCTCTGTACTGGGGGGAGGATCACTGCGGCCTCCTCTGTACTGGGGGGAGGATCACTGCGGCCTTCTCTGTCCTGGGGGGAGGATCACTGCGGCCTTCTCTGTCCTGGGGGGAGGATCACTGCGGCCTCCTCTGTACTGGGGGTAGGATCACTGCGGCCTCCTTTGTTCTGGGGGGAGGATCACTGCGGCCTCCTTTGTTCTGGGGGGAGGATCACTGCGGCCTCCTTTGTTCTGGGGGGAGGATCACTGCGGCCTTCTCTGTCCTGGGGGGAGGATCACTGCGGCCTCCTTTGTTCTGGGGGGAGGATCACTGCGGCCTCCTTTGTTCTGGGGGGAGGATCACTGCGGCCTCCTTTGTTCTGGGGGGAGGATCACTGCGGCCTCCTCTGTACTGGGGGGAGGATCACTGCGGCCTCCTCTGTACTGGGGGGAGGATCACTGCGGCCTCCTCTGTACTGGGGGGAGGATCACTGCGGCCTCCTCTGTACTGGGGGGAGGATCACTGCGGCCTCCTCTGTACTGGGGGGAGGATCACTGCGGCCTCCTTTGTTCTGGGGGGAGGATCACTGCGGCCTCCTTTGTTCTGGGGGGAGGATCACTGCGGCCTCCTCTGTACTGGGGGGAGGATCACTGCGGCCTCCTTTGTTCTGGGGGGAGGATCACTGCGGCCTCCTTTGTACTGGGGGAAGGATCACTGCGGCCTCCTCTGTACTGGGGGGAGGATCACTGCGGCCTCCTTTGTTCTGGGGGGAGGATCACTGCGGCCTTCTCTGTCCTGGGGTGAGGATCACTGCGGCCTCCTCTGTACTGGGGGGAGGATCACTGCGGCCTCCTTTGTACTGGGGGGAGGATCACTGCGGCCTCCTCTGTACTGGGGGGAGGATCACTGCGGCCTCCTTTGTTCTGGGGGGAGGATCACTGCGGCCTCCTTTGTACTGGGGGGAGGATCACTGCGGCCTCCTCTGTACTGGGGGGAGGATCACTGCGGCCTCCTCTGTACTGGGGGGAGGATCACTGCGGCCTCCTTTGTTCTGGGGGGAGGATCACTGCGGCCTTCTCTGTCCTGGGGTGAGGATCACTGCGGCCTCCTCTGTACTGGGGGGAGGATCACTGCGGCCTCCTTTGTACTGGGGGGAGGATCACTGCGGCCTCCTCTGTACTGGGGGTAGGATCACTGCGGCCTCCTTTGTTCTGGGGGGAGGATCACTGCGGCCTCCTTTGTTCTGGGGGGAGGATCACTGCGGCCTCCTCTGTACTGGGGGGAGGATCACTGCGGCCTCCTCTGTACTGGGGGGAGGATCACTGCGGCCTCCTTTGTTCTGGGGGGAGGATCACTGCGGCCTTCTCTGTCCTGGGGTGAGGATCACTGCGGCCTCCTCTGTACTGGGGGGAGGATCACTGCGGCCTCCTTTGTACTGGGGGGAGGATCACTGCGGCCTCCTCTGTACTGGGGGGAGGATCACTGCGGCCTCCTTTGTTCTGGGGGGAGGATCACTGCGGCCTCCTTTGTTCTGGGGGGAGGATCACTGCGGCCTCCTCTGTACTGGGGTGAGGATCACTGCGGCCTCCTCTGTACTGGGGGGAGGATCACTGCGGCCTCCTCTGTCCTGGGGGGAGGATCACTGCGGCCTCCTCTGTACTGGGGGGAGGATCACTGCGGCCTCCTCTGTACTGGGGGGAGGATCACTGCGGCCTCCTCTGTCCTGGGGGGAGGATCACTGCGGCCTCCTCTGTACTGGGGTGAGGATCACTGCGGCCTCCTCTGTACTGGGGGGAGGATCACTGCGGCCTCCTCTGTCCTGGGGGGAGGATCACTGCGGCCTCCTCTGTACTGGGGGGAGGATCACTGCGGCCTCCTCTGTACTGGGGGGAGGATCACTGCGGCCTCCTCTGTACTGGGGGGAGGATCACTGCGGCCTCCTTTGTTCTGGGGGGAGGATCACTGCGGCCTCCTTTGTTCTGGGGGGAGGATCACTGCGGCCTCCTTTGTTCTGGGGGGAGGATCACTGCGGCCTCCTCTGTACTGGGGGGAGGATCACTGCGGCCTCCTCTGTACTGGGGGGAGGATCACTGCGGCCTCCTCTGTACTGGGGGGATCATTATCTTACCTTTTCTTCATGACAAAAATGGAAGAAATAAAGAGTCTGAAATTTCAGCCTTTTCTCTGGTTCTAAAGTGCAGCAAATAATGAGTGAATGCCCCTTTGTAGCCGCTTCCTGGGAGCGGGAGGTTGCGCGCCCCCCCGGGACCCTCCTCTCTTAGTAACCTCTCCGAGCAATTACACATCGCAGAGATTGTTACTTCCACGGTGTCTCGATGTTCATTACACTCAAAAGTATTTGCCCCGTCCGGTGTTCTGTGTCTTGTGGCTTCTTCCAGTTCTGTCAGCAGGATTTTTACGACTTACATTTCCATTTATTGCTTTCAGAGTCCAGCGCTGCCGTTTTTGCCCCGTCCGCTCCTCCAGTCCAGCGCTGCCGTTTTTGCCCCGTCCGCTCCTCCAGTCCAGCGCTGCCGTTTTTGCCCCGTCCGCTCCTCCAGTCCAGCGCTGCCGTTTTTGCCCCGTCCGCTCCTCCAGTCCAGCGCTGCCGTTTTTGCCCCGTCCGCTCCTCCAGTACAGCGCTGCCGTTTTTGCCCCGTCCGCTCCTCCAGTCCAGCGCTGCCGTTTTTGCCCCGTCCGCTCCTCCAGTCCAGCGCTGCCGTTTTTGCCCCGTCCGCTCCTCCAGTCCAGCGCTGCCGTTTTTGCCCCGTCCGCTCCTCCAGTCCAGCGCTGCCGTTTTTGCCCCGTCCTCTCCTCCAGTCCAGCGCTGCCGTTTTTGCCCCGTCCGCTCCTTCAGTCCAGTGCTGCCGTTTTTGCCCCGTCCGCTCCTCCAGTCCAGCGCTGCCGTTTTTCCCCCGTCCACTCCTCCAGTCCAGCGCTGCCGTTTTTGCCCCGTCCGCTCCTCCAGTCCAGCGCTGCCGTTTTTGCCCCGTCCGCTCTTCCAGTCCAGCGCTGCCGTTATTGCCCCGTCCGCTCCTCTGGTCCAGCGCTGCCGTTATTGTCCCGTCCGCTCCTCCGGTCCAGCGCTGCCGTTATTGCCCCGTCCGCTCCTCCAGTCCAGCGCTGCCGTTATTGCCCCGTCCGCTCCTCCAGTCCAGCGCTGCCGTTTTTGCCCCGTCCGCTCCTCCAGTCCAGCGCTGCCGTTATTGCCCCATCCGCTCCTCCGGTACAGCGCTGCCGTTTTTGCCCCGTCCGCTCCTCCAGTCCAGCGCTGACGTTATTGCCCCGTCCGCTCCTCCAGTCCAGCGCTGCCGTTATTGCCCCGTCCGCTCCTCCAGTCCAGCGCTGCAGTTATTGCCCCGTCCGCTCCTCCAGTCCAGCGCTGCCATTATTGCCCCGTCCGCTCCTCCAGTCGAGCGCTGCCGGTATTGCCCCGTCCGCTCCTCCAGTCCAGCACTGCCGTTATTGCCCCGTCCGCTCCTCCAGTCCAGCGCTGCAGTTATTGCCCCGTCTGCTCCTCCAGTCCAGCGCTGCCGTTATTGCCCCGTGTGCTCCTCCAGTCCAGCGCTGCCGTTATTGCCCCATGTGCTCCTCCAGTCTAGCGCTGCCGTTATTGCCCCGTGTGCTCCTCCAGTCTAGCGCTGCCGTTATTGCCCCGTCCGCTCCTCCGGTCCAGCGCTGCCGTTATTGCCCCGTCCGCTCCTCCAGTCCAGCGCTGTCGTTTTTGCCCCGTCCGCTCCTCCAGTCCAGCGCTGCCGCTATTGCCCGTCCGCTCCTCCAGTCCAGCGCTACTGTTATTGCCCCGTCCGCTCCTCCAGTCCAGCGCTGCCGTTATTGCCCCGTGTGCTCCTCCAGTCTAGCGCTGCCGTTTTTGCCCCGTCCGCTCCTCCAGTCCAGCGCTGCCGCTATTGCCCGTCCGCTCCTCCAGTACAGCGCTGACGTTATTGCCCCGTCCGCTCCTCCAGTCCAGCGCTGCCGTTATTGCCCCGTCCGCTCCTCCAGTCCAGCGCTGCCGTTATTGCCCCGTCCGCTCCTCCAGTCCAGCGCTGCCGTTATTGCCCCGTCCGCTCCTCCAGTCCAGCGCTGCTGTTATTGCCCCGTGTGCTCCTCCGGTCCAGCGCTGCCGTTATTGCCCCGTCCGCTCCTCCAGTCCAGCGCTGCCGTTATTGCCCCGTGTGCTCCTCCGGTCCAGCGCTGCCGTTATTGCCCCGTCTGCTCCTCCAGTGCAGCGCTGCTGTTATTGCCCCGTGTGCTCCTCCGGTCCAGCGCTGCCGTTATTGCCCCGTCCGCTCCTCTGCACTTCCTAAGCCTTCGCTCTCTTCCTCGTCCAGTGCTGTCTGGTGCTTGATTGACAGCTTCTTTACTAGAGGTGGCAGCGCTGGGTGTGGGGCACAGCCGGGGCGACAGAGGCCTGGGAAGTGCTTCCACACACTGATAGCACTTCAGCCTCGTGAGCATATTGATCTCTCAGTGATGGAGGAACGGAGCGGCCGTGTAAAGGAATCGCTGGAGTTGTCTGTGGAGGAGCCACAGGCGCATATAAAGAGTTTCGGGGTAAAATCCTGTAGCCGGACTCTCCTTAGTGAAGAAAAACCCACCATAAGCTGTGAAGTTGGGGGGTGGCTCCATTTAAAGGACATAATGACTGTTCAAACCAAGCCTCGGTGCTTCATGGCGGCCATACCGCTCCGTGCACCTTCCCACCTGCGAGTCGCTCCTTCTTCCGCCCGTTTAATTCTCAGAATAAGAAGTTGAACCCATGAGATCAGGGGGTTTCACCGAGGACGACTGGGACCTCGCGTCATCCAACAATACCGCGCTGCACATTCTCGTGTGTGAGGCTCCCCCTCCCCCGATCCACACATAAGACCCCCGGACCACCGAGGAGCTGACGGTGCGGAGCACAAGTCTGGATTATCAGGACAGATCTGCTCCAGATGTTCTGCAAGACGGCTGTACAACGGGAAATGATGACCCCAACAGCGCCATCATCTGCCCAGGTGGATCCAGTGTTTCTAATCCTCTCCTGTGTGATACTGTCTTCTAATCAGCCGTATCTAATCCTCTCCTGTGTGATACGGTCTAATCTTATCTGTATGATACAGTCTGCCGAGTATCTAAGCTCCATACATGTGAGGACCCCTCGTCCTCATCCCCCCCATGAGTGTCACCACTACTGAGAAGTGGTGGAGGCGCGATGCTCTGCACCTTCGCGCCCCTTCCCCTCCCCCACCGCTCGTACGCAGCTTATAATTTGTAATTCTCAGACCGTGTTCAGTTTGTTTTTCGCTTCTTATCCTTAATTAAATCTTTAGTCCGTTCTTATTACTCTAAAACCAGATTAATTGGCTGAAACTCGGGAGTGAAGTCTCCGGATTACCGGCGTGTAATGGTCGCAGGCCTGACTAATAGACGCCAGCACAGCGCCCGTGCCACTGGCGGGAGATCTGTGGCTGCAGCTCTGGATGTGACTGGAGAACATGGCGGCATTACTCAGTGATTGCAGACGACCCGCGATCGACGGTCGTTTACTATCCTTGTCGACCGCACGTGTCTGTAACGGTAACGTTTCGGGTCAGGGGGTCCTTCATCCGGAGGATCCTGGGGAGGGTGGTGGCCCTTGTGGTTTGGACCCGTGGCTTCACTAGTACTCCACATACCTCAGAGGCCTCAGCTCCTTCTCCCCGGGACCCTCCTGACCCAAAACATTAATAAGAATGACACGCCCCAGGTTCTTGGTGGTTCTTGCATACGTCCATAAATCTACGGTTGAGGCAGTTCTGTGCTCCTCTGCCTCCTCTATATACTGTGCCGCTCCTAAGCGCTGCTCTGCCTCCTCTACATACTGTGCCGCTCCTGAGCACTGCTCTGCCTCCTCCATATACTGTGCCGCTCCTGAGCGCTGCTCTGCCTCCTCTATATACTGTGCCGCTCCTGAGCGCTGCTCTGCCTCCTCTATATACTGTGCCGCTCCTGAGTGCTGCTCTGCCTCCTCTATATACTGTGCTGCTCCTGAGCGCTGCTCTGCCTCCTCTATATACTGTGCTGCTCTGCCTCCTCTATATACTGTGCCGCTCCTGAGCGCTGCTCTGCCTCCTCTATATACTGTGCTGCTCCTGAGCGCTGCTCTGCCTCCTCTATGTGCTGTGCTGCTCCTGAGCGCTGCTCTGTCTCCTCTATATACTGTGCTGCTCCTGAGCGCTGCTCTGCCTCCTCTATATACTGTGCCGCTCCTGAGCGCTGCTCTGCCTCCTCTATATACTGTGCTGCTCCTGAGCGCTGCTCTGCCTCCTCTATATACTGTGCTGCTCCTGAGCGCTGCTCTGCCTCCTCTATATACTGTGCTGCTCTGCCTCCTCTATATACTGTGCCGCTCTTGAGCGCTGCTCTGCCTCCTCTATGTGCTGTGCTGCTCCTGAGCGCTGCTCTGCCTCCTCTATATACTGTGATGCTCCTGAGCGCTGCTCTGCCTCCTCTATATACTGTGCTGCTCCTGAGCGCTGCTCTGCCTCCTCTATATACTGTGCTGCTCTGCCTCCTCTATATACTGTGCCGCTCTTGAGCGCTGCTCTGCCTCCTCTATATACTGTGCTGCTCCTGAGCGCTGCTCTGCCTCCTCTATATAGTGTGATGCTCCTGAGCGCTGCTCTGTCTCCTCTATATACTGTGCTGCTCCTGAGCGCTGCTCTGCCTCCTCTATATACTGTGCTGCTCTGCCTCCTCTATATACTGCGCTGCTCCTGAGCGCTGCTCTGCCTCCTCTATATACTGTGCTGCTCTGCCTCCTCTATATACTGTGCCGCTCCTGAGCGCTGCTCTGCCTCCTCTATATACTGTGCCGCTCCTGAGCGCTGCTCTGCCTCCTCTATATACTGTGCCGCTCCTGAGCGCTGCTCTGCCTCCTCTATATACTGTGCCGCTCCTGAGCGCTGCTCTGCCTCCTCTATATACTGTGCCGCTCCTGAGCGCTGCTCTGCCTCCTCTATATACTGTGCTGCTCCTGAGCGCTGCTCTGCCTCCTCTATATACTGTGACGCTCCTGAGCGCTGCTCTGCCTCCTCTATATACTGTGCCGCTCCTGAGCACTGTTCTGCCTCCTCTATATACTGTGCCGCTCCTGAGCGCTGCTCTGCCTCCTCTATATACTGTGCCGCTCCTGAGTGCTGCTCTGCCTCCTCTATATACTGTGACGCTCCTGAGCGCTGCTCTGCCTCCTCTATATACTGTGCTCCTCTGCCTCCTCTATATGCTGTACTGCTCCTGAGCGCTGCTCTGCCTCCTCTATATACTGTGCCGCTCCTGAGTGCTGCTCTGCCTCCTCTATATACTGTGCCGCTCCTGAGCGCTGCTCTGCCTCCTCTATATACTGTGCCGCTCCTGAGCGCTGCTCTGCCTCCTCTATATACTGTGCTGCTCCTGAGCGCTGCTCTGCCTCCTCTATATACTGTGACGCTCCTGAGCGCTGCTCTGCCTCCTCTATATACTGTGCCGCTCCTGAGCGCTGTTCTGCCTCCTCTATATACTGTGCCTCTCCTGAGCGCTGCTCTGCCTCCTCTATATACTGTGCCGCTCCTGAGTGCTGCTCTGCCTCCTCTATATACTGTGACGCTCCTGAGCGCTGCTCTGCCTCCTCTATATACTGTGCTCCTCTGCCTCCTCTATATACTGTGCTGCTCTGCCTCCTCTATATACTGTGCCGCTCCTGAGTGCTGCTCTGCCTCCTCTGTATACTGTGACGCTCCTGAGCGCTGCTCTGCCTCCTCTATATACTGTGCTCCTCTGCCTCCTCTATATACTGTGCTGCTCCTGAGCGCTGCTCTGCCTCCTCTATATACTGTGCTCCTCTGCCTCCTCTATATACTGTGCTGCTCCTGAGCGCTGCTCTGCCTCCTCTATATACTGTGCCGCTCCTGAGTGCTGCTCTGCCTCCTCTATATACTGTGACGCTCCTGAGCGCTGCTCTGCCTCCTCTATATACTGTGCCGCTCCTGAGTGCTCCTCTGCCTCCTCTATATACTGTGCCGCTCCTGAGCGCTGCTCTGCCTCCTCTATATACTGTGCCGCTCCTGAGCGCTGCTCTGCCTCCTCTGTATACTGTGCCGCTCCTGAGCGCTGCTCTGCCTCCTCTATATACTGTGCCGCTCCTGAGCGCTGCTCTGCCTCCTCTATATACTGTGCCGCTCCTGAGCGCTGCTCTGCCTCCACTATATACTGTGCTGCTCCTGAGCGCTGCTCTGCCTCCTCTATATACTGTGCTGCTCCTGAGCGCTGCTCTGCCTCCTCTATATACTGTGCTGCTCTGCCTCCTCTATATACTGTGCTGCTCCTGAGCGCTGCTCTGCCTCCTCTATATACTGTGCTGCTCCTGAGCGCTGCTCTGCCTCCTCTATATAGTGTGATGCTCCTGAGTGCTGCTCGGCCTCCTCTATATACTGTGCTGCTCCTGAGCGCTGCTCTACCTCCTCTATATACTGTGACGCTCCTGAGCGCTGCTCTGCCTCCTCTATATACTGTGCTGCTCCTGAGCGCTGCTCTGCCTCCTCTATATACTGTGCCGCTCCTGAGCGCTGCTCTGCCTCCTCTATATACTGTGCCGCTCCTGAGCGCTGCTCTGCCTCCTCTATATACTGTGCCGCTCCTGAGTGCTGCTCTGCCTCCTCTATGTGCTGTGCTGCTCCTGAGCGCTGCTCTGCCTCCTCTATATACTGTGCTGCTCCTGAGCGCTGCTCTGCCTCCTCTATGTGCTGTGCTGCTCCTGAGCGCTGCTCTGCCTCCTCTATGTGCTGTGCTGCTCCTGAGTGCTGCTCTGCCTCCTCTGTGTGCTGTGCTGCTCCTGAGCGCTGCTCTGCCTCCTCTATGTGCTGTGCTGCTCCTGAGCGCTGCTCTGCCTCCTCTATATACTGTGACGCTCCTGAGCGCTGCTCTGCCTCCTCTATATACTGTGCCGCTCCTGAGCGCTGCTCTGCCTCCTCTATATACTGTGCCGCTCCTGAGCGCTGCTCTGCCTCCTCTATATACTGTGCCGCTCCTGAGCGCTGCTCTGCCTCCTCTATATACTGTGCCGCTCCTGAGCGCTGCTCTGCCTCCTCTATATACTGTGCCGCTCCTGAGCGCTGCTCTGCCTCCTCTATATACTGTGCCGCTCCTGAGCGCTGCTCTGCCTCCTCTATATACTGTGCCGCTCCTGAGCGCTGCTCTGCCTCCTCTATATACTGTGCCGCTCCTGAGCGCTGCTCTGCCTCCTCTATATACTGTGCCGCTCCTAAGCGCTGCTCTGCCTCCTCTATGTGCTGTGCCGCTCCTGAGCGCTGCTCTGCCTCCTCTATATACTGTGCCGCTCCTGAGCGCTGCTCTGCCTCCTCTATATACTGTGCCGCTCCTGAGCGCTGCTCTGCCTCCTCTATATACTGTGCCGCTCCTGAGCGCTGCTCTGCCTCCTCTATATACTGTGCCGCTCCTGAGCGCTGCTCTGCCTCCTCTATGTGCTGTGCTGCTCCTGAGCGCTGCTCTGCCTCCTCTATGTGCTGTGCTGCTCCTGAGCGCTGCTCTGCCTCCTCTATGTGCTGTGCTGCTCCTGAGCGCTGCTCTGCCTCCTCTATGTGCTGTGCTGCTCCTGAGCGCTGCTCTGCCTCCTCTATATACTGTGCTGCTCCTGAGCGCTGCTCTGCCTCCTCTATATACTGTGCTGCTCCTGAGCGCTGCTCTGCCTCCTCTATGTGCTGTGCTGCTCCTGAGCGCTGCTCTGCCTCCTCTATATACTGTGCCGCTCCTGAGCGCTGCTCTGCCTCCTCTATGTGCTGTGCTGCTCCTGAGCGCTGCTCTGCCTCCTCTATGTGCTGTGCTGCTCCTGAGCGCTGCTCTGCCTCCTCTATGTGCTGTGCTGCTCCTGAGCGCTGCTCTGCCTCCTCTATGTGCTGTGCTGCTCCTGAGCGCTGCTCTGCCTCCTCTATGTGCTGTGCTGCTCCTGAGCGCTGCTCTGCCTCCTCTATATACTGTGCCGCTCCTGAGCGCTGCTCTGCCTCCTCTATATACTGTGCTGCTCCTGAGCGCTGCTCTGCCTCCTCTATATACTGTGCTGCTCCTGAGCGCTGCTCTACCTCCTCTATATACTGTGACGCTCCTGAGCGCTGCTCTGCCTCCTCTATATAGTGTGATGCTCCTGAGCGCTGTTCTGCCTCCTCTATATACTGTGCTGCTCCTGAGCGCTGCTCTGCCTCCTCTATATACTGTGCCGCTCCTGAGCGCTGCTCTGCCTCCTCTATGTGCTGTGCTGCTCCTGAGCGCTGCTCTGCCTCCTCTATATACTGTGCCGCTCCTGAGCGCTGCTCTGCCTCCTCTATGTGCTGTGCTGCTCCTGAGCGCTGCTCTGCCTCCTCTATGTGCTGTGCTGCTCCTGAGCGCTGCTCTGCCTCCTCTATGTGCTGTGCTGCTCCTGAGCGCTGCTCTGCCTCCTCTATATACTGTGCCGCTCCTGAGCGCTGCTCTGCCTCCTCTATATACTGTGCCGCTCCTGAGCGCTGCTCTGCCTCCTCTATGTGCTGTGCTGCTCCTGAGCGCTGCTCTGCCTCCTCTATGTGCTGTGCTGCTCCTGAGCGCTGCTCTGCCTCCTCTATGTGCTGTGCTGCTCCTGAGCGCTGCTCTGCCTCCTCTGTATAATGTGACCCCAGATCCTCTTGAGAAGCGGAGCGCAGAGATAATGACAGGACGGATATGAGCGGCGTCCTCCGGAGCGACAGGTCAGCGATGACGATGGACGCTCAGCACAGAAGCGTCTGACCATTATCAGCGCCAGCGAGGTCTGAAATGGTTTCATTAAGAAAATGATCAGCGTCACTGGAGACCGAGAAAACAGGAGACCCCAAATATCAGGGAACACAGGAGACCGACACTCGGGGTACGGGACACTGACACTCGGGGTACGGGACACTGACACTCGGGGTATGGGACACTGACACTTGGCGTACGGGATAATGACACTGACACTCGGGGTACAGGATAATGCCACTTGGGGTACAGGATAATGACACTGACACTCGGGGTACAGGATAATGACACTTGGGGTACAGGATAATGACACTGACACTCGGGGTGCAGGATAATGACACTGACACTCAGGGTGCAGGATAATGACACTGACACTCGGGGTGCTGGATAATGACACTCGGGGTACAGGATAATGACACTGACACTCGGGGTGCAGGATAATGACACTGACACTCGGGGTGCAGGATAGTGACATGGACACTTGGGGTACAGGATAATGACACTTGGGGTAGAGGATAATGATACTGATACTCGGGGTACAGGATAATGACACTGACACTCGGGGTACAGGATAGTGACACTCACACTCGGGGTGCAGGATAATGACACTCGGGGTGCAGGGTAATGACACTCGGGGTACAGACAGTGATTCTCATCGGAGGGGACATCCGCGGTTTCTTTTATCTTTTGCGCTGTGGATTTTCCGGACGTTTTTGCTCTTTTCTTTGCGATTGATATTTTTCTATGAATTCTGATGTTCTTCTCAGTGTCTCTTATATTGGGGGAGTCACGGACGTCGCAGCCCCCAGTTCGTCGTGAATGTTGGGGTGGGGATACAATATGGCGGCTGTGTATCTTGAGTTGGTATAATGTAATGTTCGGCAGAGCGTGAATTTCGTGCTGCGATTCCCTCCCCCGTTATTCCGGCGTCAGGCGAGGGGTTAAGCGCTGACAGATCGGCTGATGTATTTTCTGGCTCCTGGTGATACTTTGTGATTTATTTTGCTGACATTTCACCCATCAGCTCCTCTGGTCTGAACTGGTGAAATATTACCCATCCATCATGGGTCGGCCGGGCCTCCCTGCCTGCGAGGCTGCGGCGCACAATGGAGGCCGTGGTTGCGCTCGTCTCTGCAGGGATTGGCTCTTTGTGATTTCACCTTTGGCGATGTAACCGAGTGGAATGAGATTCCTGCATCTGAACATTGATTATCCCTCGCTCCTGCGCCAAAGGAACATCGAACAAACGCTGTGTAACGTGGAGGCTCACTCCTCACAATGTTCCTGACCGCTCCGGCTCTGCTCATCCTGCAGAACAGACACTGGGCAACGATCTCTCTACATGAGGGACATGGGGCCGAGAGCGACCGGAAAGGAAAGGTAGTTCCTCCATAACAATCTACACCCAATCCGACGCAAGGCAATATTCCAGGAATTGATACTTTGTAGCAAGAATCCTGGAGAGAAGGAGCGACAATTATCACCCTTATTAGCAGATGCCCGTTAATTAACAGTCATAGCAACCACACGAGAACATTCAGGTAATGATCCAATATTACTGATCCTGAGTTACCTCCTGTATTATACTCCAGAGCTGCACTCACTATTCTGCTGGTGCAGTCACTGTGTACATATATTACTGATCCTGAGTTACCTCCTGTATTATACTCCAGAGCTGCACTCACTATTCTGCTGATGCAGTCAGTGTGTACATACATTACATTACTGATCCTGAGTTACATCCTGTATTATACTCCAGAGCTGCACTCACTATTCTGCTGGTGCAGTCACTGTGTATATGCATTACATTACTGATCCTGAGTTACATCCTGTATTATACTCCAGAGCTGCACTCACTATTCTGCTGGTGCAGTCACTGTGTACATACATTACATTACTGATCCTGAGTTACCTCCTGTATTATACTCCAGAGCTGCACTCACTATTCTGCTGGTGCAGTCAGTGTGTACATACATTACATTACTGATCCAGAGCTGCACTCACTATTCTGCTGGTGCAGTCACTGTGTATATGCATTACATTACTGATCCTGAGTTACATCCTGTATTATACTCCAGAGCTGCACTCACTATTCTGCTGGTGCAGTCACTGTGTACATACATTACATTACTGATCCTGAGTTACCTCCTGTATTATACTCCAGAGCTGCACTCACTATTCTGCTGGTGCAGTCAGTGTGTACATACATTACATTACTGATCCAGAGCTGCACTCACTATTCTGCTGGTGCAGTCACTGTGTATATGCATTACATTACTGATCCTGTACTGATCCTGAGTTACCTCCTGTATTATACTCCAGAGCTGCACTCACTATTCTGCTGGTGCAGTCACTGTGTACATACATTACATTACTGATCCTGAGTTACATCCTGTATTATACTCCAGAGCTGCACTCACTATTCTGCTGGTGCAGTCACTGTGTACATGCATTACATTACTGATCCTGAGTTACATCCTGTATTATACTCCAGAGCTGCACTCAGTATTCTGCTGGTGCAGTCACTGTGTACATACATTACATTACTGATCCTGAGTTACATCCTGTATTATACTCCAGAGCTGCACTCACTATTCTGCTGGTGCAGTCACTGTGTACATACATTACTGATCCTGAGTTACATCCTGTATTATACTCCAGAGCTGCACTCACTATTCTGCTGGTGCAGTCACTGTGTACATACATTACATTACTGATCCTGAGTTACATCCTGTATTATACTCCAGAGCTGCACTCACTATTCTGCTGGTGCCGTCACTGTGTACATACATTGCATTACTGATCCTGAGTTACATCCTGTATTATACTCCAGAGCTGCACTCACTATTCTGCTGGTGCAGTCACTGTGTACTTAAATTACATTACTGATCCGGAGTTACATCCTGTATTATACTCCAGAGCTGCACTCACTATTCTGCTGGTGCAGTCACTGTGTACATACATTACATTACTGATCCTGAGTTACATCCTGTATTATACTCCAGAGCTGCACTCACTATTCTGCTGGTGCAGTCACTGTGTACATACGTTACATTACTGATCCTGAGTTACATCCTGTATTATACTTCAGAGCTGCACTCACTATTCTGCTGGTGCAGTCACTGTGTACATACATTACATTACTGATCCTGAGTTACATCCTGTAATATACTCCAGAGCTGCACTCACTTTTCTGCTGGTGCAGTCACTGTGTACATACATTACATTACTGATCCTGAGTTACATCCTGTATTATACTCCAGAGTTGCACTCACTATTCTGCTGGTGCAGTCACTGTGTACATACATTACATTACTGATCCTGAGTTACATCCTGTATTATACTCCAGAGCTGCACTCACTATTCTGCTGGTGCAGTCACTGTGTACATACATTACATTACTGATCCTGAGTTACCTCCTGTATTATGCTCCAGAGCTGCACTCACTATTCTGCTAGTGCAGTCACTGTGCACATACATTACATTACTAATCCTGAGTTACATCCTGTATTATACCCCAGAGCTGCACTCACTATTCTGCTGGTGCAGTCACTGTGTACATACATTACATTACTGATCCTGAGTTACCTCCTGTATTATACTCCAGAGCTGCACTCACTATTCTGCTGGTGCAGTCACTGTGTACATACATTACATTACTGATCCTGAGTTACCTCCTGTATTATACTCCAGAGCTGCACTCACTATTCTGCTGGTGCAGTCACTGTGTACATACATTACATTACTGATCCTGAGTTACATCCTGTATTATACTCCAGAGCTGCACTCACTATTCTGCTGGTGCAGTCACTGTGTACATACATTACATTACTGATCCTGAGTTACATCCTGCATTATACTCCAGAGCTGCACTCACTATTCTGCTGGTGCAGTCACTGTGTACATACATTACATTACTGATCCTGAGTTACATCCTGTAGTATACTCCAGAGCTGCACTCACTATTCTGCTGGTGCAGTCACTGTGTACATGCATTACTGATCCTGAGTTACCTCCTGTATTATACTCCAGAGCTGCACTCACTATTCTGCTGGTGCAGTCACTGTGTACATACATTACATTACTGATCCTTAGTTACCTCCTGTATTATACTCCAGAGCTGCACTCACTATTCTGCTGGTGCAGTCACTGTGTACATACATTACATTACTGATCCTGAGTTACATACTGTATTATACTCCAGAGCTGCACTCACTATTCTGCTGGTGCAGTCACTGTGTACATACATTACATTACTGATCCTGAGTTACATCCTGTATTATACTCCAGAGCTGCACTCACTATTCTGCTGGTGCAGTCACTGTGCACATACATTACATTACTGATCCTGAGTTACATCCTGTATTATACTCCAGAGCTGCACTCACTATTCTGCTGGTGCAGTCACTGTGTACATTCATTGAAATTGTTCCAGAAAAGGAAGTATTTCTCCCCGAACATTATCACAATTACACATGTTTTGTTATAGGTTTATTTCCTTTGTGTGTATTGGAGCAACGCAAAAAAAACAGAAAAAAAGGTAAATTGGATATAATTTCACAAAATCCCCAAAAATGGGCCGGACAAAAATGTGGGTGAGCAACTTTGTTTCCAGCATTGGATGCTCGTTCACACTCACCTGTGGCAAGTAACAGGCTTGGACAATATGAAAATCACACCTGACCCCAGATAAAAAGGGGAGAAGTTGACTTCATCTTTGCATAGTGTGTCTGTGTGACCCACACTAATCATGGAGAACAGAAAAAGGAGAAGAGAACTGTCTGAGGACTCGAGAACCAAAATTGTTGAAAAATATCGACAATCTCATGGTTACAAGTCCATCTCCAGAGATCTTGATGTTCCTTTGTCCACGGTGCGCAGCATAATCTAAAAGTTTACAACCCTTGGCACTGTAGCTGATCTCCCTGGATGGCAGAGAAGAACTGATGAAAAGTTGCAACGCAGAATAGTCCGGATGGTGGGTAAGAAGCCCCAATCAAGGTCCAAAGAAATTCAAGCTGTCCTGCAGGCTCAGGGTGCATCAGTGTCAGCATGAACTCTCAGCCATGTGTGAATGAAGTGAAACGCCATGGCAGGAGACCCAGGAGGACCCCACTGCTGACACAGACACACAAAGCTAGACTGCAGTTTGCTAAAATGTAAGTGAGTAACCAAAATCCTTATAGGAAAGCGTCTTGTGGACAGATGAGGCCACGATAGAGCTTTTTGGTAAAGCACATGATTCTATTGTTTACCGAAAACGGAATGAGGCCTACAAAGAAAAGAACACAGTACCTACAGTCAAATATAGTGGAGGCTCACAGATGTTTTGGGTTGTTTTGCTGCCACTGGCACTGGGTGCCTTGGCTGTGTACAAGGAATCTTGAAATATGATGATTAGCAAAGGATTTTGGGTGGCAATGTAGAGCCCAGTGTTAGAAAGCTGGGCTAATGTCCTAGGTCATGGGTCTTCCAGCAGGACAATGACCCCAAACACTTCAAGAATCCCCCAGAAATGGATGGAAACAAAGCGCTGGAGAGTTCTGAAGTGGCAACAATGAGTCCGGATCTAAATCCCATTGATCCCCTGTGGAGAGATCTTACAATTGCTGTTGGGAGAAGACGTCTTCACATACTGTGGTGGCCAAAAGTATTGGCACCCCTGCAATTCTGTCAGATAATACTCAGTTTCTTCCTGAAAATGATTGCAATCACAAATTCTTTGGTATTATTATCTTCATTTAATTTGTCTTCAATGAAAAAAACACAAAAAGAATTGTCCTAAAGCCAAATTGGATATAATTCCACACCAAACCTAAAAAAGGGGGTGGACAAAAGTATTGGCACCCTTTGAAAAATCCTGTGATGCTTCTGTAATTGGTGTAATTAACAGCACCTGTAACTTACCTGTGGCACCTAACAGGTGTTGGCAATAACTAAATCACACTTGCAGCCAGTTAACATGGATTAAAGTTGCCTCAACCTCTGTCCTGTGTCCTTGTGTGACCACATTGAGCATGGAGAAAAGAAAGAAGACCAAAGAACTGTCTGAGGACTTGAGAAACCAAATTGTGAGGAAGCATGAGCAATCTCAAGGCTACAAGTCCCATTTCCAAAGACCTGAATGTTCCTGTGTCTTCCGTGCGCAGTGTCAGTGTAAAGCCCATGGCACTGTGGCTAACCTCCCTAGATGTGGACGGAAAAGAAAAATTGACGAGAGATTTCAATGCAAGATTGTGCGGATGGTGGATAAAGAACCTCGACTAACATCCAAACAAGTTCAAGCTGCCCTGCAGTCCGAGGGTACAACAGTGTCAACCCGTACTATCCGTCGGCGTCTGAATGAAAAGGGACTGTATGGTAGGATACCCAGGAAGACCCCACTTCTTACCCCGAGACATAAAAAAGCCAGGCTGGAGTTTACCAAAACTTACCTGAGAAAGCCTAAAACGTTTTGGAAGAATGTTCTCTGGTCAGATGAGACAAAAGTAGATGGGAAAAAGCATCAACATAGAGTGTACAGGAAAAAAAAGAGGCATTCAAAGAAAAGAACACGGTCCCTACAGTCAAACATGGCGGAGGTTCCCTGATGTTTTGGGGTTGCTTTGCTGCCTCTGGCACTGGACTGCTTGACCGTGTGCATAGCATTATGAAGTCTGAAGACTACCAACAAATTTTGCAGCATAATGTAGGGCCCAGTGTGAGAAAGCTGGGTCTCCCTCAGAGGTCATGGGTCTTCCAGCAGGACAATGACCCAAAACACACTTCCAAAAGCACTATAAAATGGTTTGAGAGAAAGCACTGGAGACTTCTAAGGTGGCCAGCAATGAGTCCAGACCTGAATCCCATAGAACACCTGTGGAGAGATCTCAAAATGGCAGTTTGGAGAAGGCGCCCTTCAAATATCAGGGACCTGGAGCAGTTTACCAAAGAAGAATGGTCTACAATTCCAGCAGAGCATTGTAAGAAACTCATTGATGGTTACCGGAAGCGGTTGTTCCCAGTTATTTTGGCTAAAGGTTGTGCAACCAAGTATTAGGCCGAGGGTGCCAATACTTTTGTCTGGCCCATTTTTGGAGTTTTGTGTGAAATGATCAATGATTGGATTTTTGCTTCATTCTATTTTGTGTTTTTTCCTTGCAAGCAAATTAAATGAAGATAATAACAAAGAATTTGTGATTGCAAGAAACTGAGTATTATCTGACAGAATTGCAGGGGTGCCAATACTTTTGGCCACCACTGTATGAGACCTGGAGCAGATTGTAAGAAGAGTCCAAGATCCCGGCTGAGGAGGAAGAAGCTGATGGTTATAGGAAGCGACTGATTGCAGGGATTTATTCCAAAGGGGGCAACAATTCTGTCTGGCCCATTTTTTGGGTTTTTGTGTGAAATTATCTCCAATTTGCCTTTTTCTCTTTTTTCATTTTTTTTTGTGTTGTTCGAAAACACACAAAGGAAATAAACCTGAGTATAGCAAAACGTGTGGAATTGTGATAATTGTCTGGGAGAAATGCTTTTTTTTCAAGAACAATTTCAAGGGTGCCAACACTTTTGGCCATGACTGTACGTTACATTACTGATCCGGAGTTGCATCCCGTATTCTATAGTGATGGGCAAAAGTTGCGGTTTTCACATTTTGCCTCTTCAGTGTTGGTCGTTCTTTTAGTTGGCGGCTCCTATAGTTACTGACGGACAATTATAAACATTCCAGAAGTTTTTCCACTTTTATTGACAAATCCGTGAAGTTTCTGTGACTCCTCAATATTCCTGGCAGCGCTGCCCCTTATTCTCCAGACTTCTGCCCTTCCCCCGGCAGCTGGATATCGGCTCCTGGGCAGATACCGACTGATGGACACCGGTACTTGTCTCATCAGAGCTCGGAGGTTTCACAATGAGATCTGGGGAGTTTTCTGGTCATCGACCTAAAATGTCCATATTTTGTTCCCCAAGGAATTTATTCCTCACTTTTCCTGGTCTCCATCATGGGGGGAAAAAGCATCATCCCCCCATTGTCCTGGATGATGGAAAAAGTTGTTCTTGGAGGAGGTTTAGATCCCGTTCTTTATTCATGGCTGTGATCTTAGCTAAATTGTGAGTGACCCCCTCTATGGATGAGAAGCCCCTGCACATTGTGAGTGACCCCCTCTATGGATGAAAAGCCCCCACACATTGTGAGTGACCCCCTGTATGGATGAGAAGCCCCCGCACATTGTGAGTGACCCCCTCTATGGATGAAAAGAACCCACACATTGTGAGTGATCCCCTCCATGGATGAGAAGCCCCCACACATTGTGAGTGACCCCCTCCATAGATGAGAAGCCCCCACACATTGTGAGTGATCCCCTCCATGGATGAGAAGCCTCCACACATTGTGAGTGATCCCCTCCATAGATGAGAAGCCCCCACACATTGTGAGTGATCCCCCTGCATAGATGAGAAGCCCCCACACATTGTGAGTGATCCCCTCCATAGATGAGAAGCCCCCACACATTGTGAATAAGCCCCCTCCATGGATGAGAAGCCTCCACACATTCTGAGTGACCCCCATCCATGAATGAGATGCCCGCGCACATTGTGAGTGACCACCTCCATGGATGAGAAACCCCCTCTTTACTGCGGCTCTGGCTTTCCCCCCGACCGGCTCTTTACTGCAGCCTCAGTTTCCCCTCGGCCAGGTCTTTACTTCGGCTTCCCCCCGGCCGGCTCTTTACTGCAGCTCTGGCTTTCCCCCAGCCAGCTCTTACTGCGGCTCTGGGTTTCCCCCCTACCGGCTCTTTACTGCAGCCTCAGTTTCCCCTCTGCCGGCTCTTTACTTTGGCTTCCCCCCGGCCGGCTCTTTACTGCGGCTCAGGATTTCCTCCAGCCGGCTCTTTACTGCGGCTCTGGCTTTCCTCCTGCCAGCTCTTTACTGCGGCTCTGGCTTTCCCCCTGCCAGCTCTTTACTGCGGCTCTGGCTTTCCCCCGGCCGGCTCTTTACTGCTGCTCTGGGTTTCCTTCTGCCGGCTGTTTACTGCGGCTCTGGCTTTCCCCTGGCTTGCTCTTTACTGCGGATCTGGCTTTCTCCCCGGCCTGCTCTTTTCTGCGGCTCTGGCTTTACTCCAGCCAGCTCTTTACTGCTGCCTCACCTTTCCCCCGGCCGATTCTTTACTGCGGCTTTGGCTCCCCCCCCCCCCCGACCGGCTCTTTACTGCGACTCTGGCTTCCCCCGCGGCCGGCTCTTTACTGCGGCCTTGGCTTCCCCCCCGGCCGGCTCTTTTCTGCGGCCTCAGCTTCCCCCCTCCCGGCTCTTTACTGCGGCTTCGGCTTTCCCCCCGGCCGGCTCTTTACTGTGGCTCTGGCTTTCCCCGGCCGGCTCTTTACTGCGGCTCTGGCTTTCCTCCAGCTGGCTCTTTAATGCGGCTCTGGCTTTCCTCCAGCCGGCTCTTTACCTTAGCTCTGACTTTTCCCCGGCCGGCTCTTTACTGCGGCTCTGGCTTTCCTCCAGCTGGCTCTTTACTGTGGCTCTGGCTTTCCCCCCGGCCGGCTCTTTACTGCTGGTCCGGTTTTCCCCCTGACTGGTTCTTTACTGCAGCCTCAGTTTCCCCTCGGCCGGCTTTTTACTTCGGCTTCCCCCCAGCCGCCTCTTTTCTGCGGCTCAGGCTTTCCTCCAGCCGCCTCTTTACCTTGGCTCTGGCTTTCCTCCAGCTGGCTCTTTACTGCGGCTCTGGCTTTCCTCCAGCCGGCTCTTTACTGCGGCTCTGGCTTTCCCCCGGCCGCCTCTTTACTGCGGCTCTGGCTTTCCTCTTCCAGCTCTTTACTGCGGTCTCAGCTTCCCCCCTGCCTGATCTTTATTGCGGCTTCGGCTTTCCCCCCGGCCGGCTCTTTACTGTGGCTCTGGCTTTCCCCGGCCGGCTCTTTACTGCAGCTCTGGCTTTCCTCCAGCTGGCTCTTTAATGCGGCTCTGGCTTTCCTCCAGCCGGCTCTTTACCTTAGTTCTGACTTTTCCCCGGCCGGCTCTTTACTGCGGCTCTGGCTTTCCTCCAGCTGGCTCTTTACTGCGGCTCTGGCTTTCCTCCAGCTGTCTCTTTACTGTGGCTCTGGCTTTCCCCCCGGCCGGCTCTTTACTGCTGGTCCGGTTTTCCCCCTGACTGGCTACTTACTGCAGCCTCAGTTTCCCCTCGGCCGGCTTTTTACTTCGGCTTCCCCCCGGCCGCCTCTTTTCTGCGGCTCAGGCTTTCCTCCAGCCGCCTCTTTACCTTGGCTCTGGCTTTCCTCCAGCTGGCTCTTTACTGTGGCTCTGGCTTTCCTCCAGCCGGCTCTTTGCTGCGGCTCTGGCTTTCCCCCGGCCGCCTCTTTACTGCGGCTCTGGCTTTCCTCTTCCAGCTCTTTACTGCGGTCTCAGCTTCCCCCCTGCTTGATCTTTATTGCGGCTTCGGCTTCCCCCCCGGCCGGCTCTTTACTGCGGCTCTGGCTTTCTCCCGGCCAGCTCTTCACTGCGGCTCTGGCTTTCTCCCGTCTGGCTCTTTGCTTCGGCTTCCCCCCCGGCTGGCTCTTTACTGTGGCTCTGGCTTTTCCCTGGCCGGCTCTTTACTGTGGCTCTGGCTTTCCCCCGGCCGGCTCTTTACTGTGGCTCTGGCTTTCCTCCTACCGGCTCTTTACTGCGGCTCTGGCTTTCCCCCGGCCGCCTCTTTACTGCGGCTCTGGCTTTCCTCTTCCAGCTCTTTACTGCGGCCTCAGCTTCCCCCCGGCCGGATCTTTATTGCGGCTTCGGCTCCCCCCCCGGCCGGCTCTTTACTGCGGCTCTGGCTTTCCCCTGGCCAGCTCTTCACTGCGGCTCTGGCTTTCTCCATTCTGGCTCTTTGCTTCGGCTTCCCCCCCGGCCGGCTCTTTACTGTGGCTCTGGCTTTTCCCTGGCCGGCTCTTTACTGTGGCTCTGGCTTTCCCCCGGCCGGCTCTTTACTGTGGCTCTGGCTTTCCTCCAGCTGGCTCTTTCCTGCGGCTCTGGCTTTCCTCCAGCACGCTCTTTTCTGCTGCTCCGGTTTTCCCCCTGGCCGGTTCTTTACTGCGGCTTCGGCTTCCCCCCGGCCGGCTCTTTACTGCTCCTCCGGTTTTCCCCCTGGCCGGTTCTTTACTGCGGCCTCAGCTTCCCCTCGGCCTGCTCTTTACTGCGGCTTCGGCTTCCCCCTGGCCGGCTCTTTACTGCGGCTCTGGCTTTCACCCGGACGGCTCTTTACTGCAGCTCTCACTCCTCTAGTTCCTGAGAAATATTACATTTAATAGCCGCCGGCTGAGACGATCATCTTCTTGCAGCGAGTGGAGTGGCGCTCAGGATCTGCTCTGCATGCAGAATGTGTCCGGTTCACAATCGGGATCCAGAAATCCAGGGCGCAGCGCCATGGACAGAGGACGGGTGACTGACAGCAGGAGGCCTGGATTACCTGTGTGTAACCCTGTGTAATAGTGGGAAGGACAGATGTCACGGGTGTGTTGCCACGAAGATCGTCACGAGTACACAGCCTGACTTCTCGCAGCTGACTTGTTGGTGCTTTGTGTTTTCTCGGCAGTGAAGGAGTTAATTCTCTCTCTCTCTGGGCTAGCTGAGGTCCAGCCTCGCCCAGCTGCAATCAATGCTTCGTTAGTGAGACTCCTTTATATTCCTGCAGGTCTGTTTGTGAGGTGTCGGTGAAAGCTTTTCATTCAGACTTACAGAGCGGATCGTGGTGTTTGGAGTTGCTGAGATAAGTGTATTTGAAAGTGTTATTTCCCTTTCCTCGCTTTATCATTTATCTCCTTTCCCGTTGGTGTTCCCTCTGTTGTAGTTTTGTTGAAGTTGTATGCAAGGTGGTTTTGGTTTTTCCCTTGTACTGTCTCGTTCGTCTAAATACTGTGTGTGGGCATATTATCGCTGGTTCCCAATTGTTGTGATCGGGGTCCTTCTCAGGACTAGATTACTGTGGTGCAGGGATCCTCAGGAGGTAGGGGTTACGCTGGCGGCCTGGACCTCTGTACCTTTAACAGTACCTCCAGGATGAGGGATTAGTCAGGGCCCCAGCTTAGGGTCAGCTTAGGCCCCCTACCTCCAGTATTCTGTGACAGTGTGACATTTTCACCGACCAACTTAGTTTTTCTCCAGCTACCATGGATCCAGTAGCCGGTCTAGCTCAGCAGTTGCAGAGTTTGTCCATGGGGCTGGCGGACGTTAGGTCCAAGGTTTTGCATCCTCTGGAGCAAGCCGGACCAGAACCTAAAGTAGCTCTCCCTGACAGGTTCACTGGGGGGCGGGACAAGTTTTTTGTTTTCCGGGAGGCATGCAAATTGTACTTTCGGCTGCGGCCTCGGTCATCGGGCAGTGAAGAACAAAGGGTGGGAATTGTCATCTCGCTCCTACAAGGGGACCCACAATCTTGGGCGTTCTCTCTTCCCCCTAGCTCCCCAGTTCTCCAGTCAGTGGATAGGTTTTTCGCTGCTTTGGGACTCGTATATGATGACCCAGATCGGATCTCCCTTGCTGAGTCTAAGTTACGTAGGATTCAGCAGGGAGATCGTCCGGCGGAGGAATTCTGTTCGGAGTTCCGTAGGTGGGCCACGGACACCCAGTGGAATGACCCGGCTCTTAGGAGCCAGTTTTGTCATGGTTTATCCGACAAATTACAGGATGTGTTGGCACAGTATGACTCTCCCGCGTCACTGGAAGCCGCTATGGCCCTTGCTATTCGCATTGACAGACGGCTTCGGGAGAGGTGCGGGATAACTCTACCCCCTGTAATGTCTCCACCTCTTACAAGGTCCCCTCATATGGTGGTTCCCCTGGTCAGTCCGGAGGAGCCTATGCAATTAGGAGGGACATCATTTCGGGGAAGGGGACCGGTGGTGCGCCATAAGACAGGAAGGTGTTTCCTCTGCGGGAAAAAGGGACATTTTATTGGGGGGTGTCCATCCCGCCCCTTGCTGAGTAAAGAGTCGTCGAAAAAACTGTTGATCCCAGGTTGTGTGGTGGACGGCAATCTGGGAGTAGGTATTTCGTCCCTAGGTTCGTCTCAGTTTCTCGTACCGGCGGAGGTGGTGGTGGGTACGAGAACTGAGAGGATATCTGTTCTTCTGGATAGTGGGGCCGGGGCTAATCTGGTTGATGCTCGGTTTGCCCGGGTTCAAGGTATGCGATTGAGTGAGTTGGCTAAACCCATCCCCATATTCTCGATCGATGCCAGGCCTCTCGGTCAGGGAAGTTTTTTGCAAGCTGTGCATGGCGTAAAACTTCAAGTGGGGGCAATACATAAAGAACTGTTGTCTTGCTACGTGTTGGAGGGTCTTCCCACTCCTATAGTGTTGGGCCTTCCTTGGTTAGCTAAGCATAACCCTGTTATTAATTGGCAAACCAGAGAGATAAGCCAATGGAGTAAATTCTGTAATAAAAACTGCATGAACACGGTCATCGGTGCGGTTACTCCTTGGGTCTTACCTCCATTTCTGGCAGACTTTGAGGATGTATTCTCGGAGAATGGGTGTCAGGAACTACCTCCTCATCGCGAGTATGACTGTTCTGTAAAACTGCTCCCTGAGGCCAAGTTACCTAAAGCTAGGTTGTATAACCTTTCTGGTCCTGAGAGGCAGGCCATGAAGGATTATATTTCTGAAAGTCTGGCTAAGGGGCATATTAGACCTTCATCTTCACCGGTGGCCGCGGGGTTCTTCTTTGTTAAGAAGAAAGATGGAGGCCTACGCCCTTGCCTGGATTTCCGTGAACTTAATCGGATTACGGTCCGAGATCCGTATCCGCTCCCACTTATTCCCGATCTCTTTAATCAGATCGTGGGCGCCAAATGGTTCTCTAAGTTGGATCTCAGGGGGGCGTACAATTTGATTAGGATGAAGGAGGGGGATGAGTGGAAGACGGCGTTTAACACTCCGGAGGGGCATTATGAGAACCTTGTCATGCCATTCGGTCTGACTAATGCCCCGGCGGTGTTTCAACACTTTGTTAATGATATTTTTCGCCACCTGGTGGGACAGTTTGTTGTCATATATCTGGATGATATCTTAATTTACTCGCCGGATCTGGTGTCTCATCAGGAGCATGTTAGACAGGTGTTACAGATCTTGCGGGATAATAAACTGTATGCCAAGTGGGAAAAGTGTGTGTTCGCCGTACAGGAACTCCAGTTTTTAGGCTTCCTGGTTTCTGCGTCCGGTTTTCGTATGGACCCTGGGAAAGTGCGGGCAGTTCTTGAGTGGGATCGGCCGGAGAATCTTAAGGCACTACAACGTTTCCTGGGGTTTGCTAACTATTACCGGAAGTTCATTCGTAATTTCTCGTCCGTGGTTAAGCCTCTCACAGACATGACTAAAAAGGGGACGGATTTTTCTAGGTGGTCTGACAAGGCTTGTCAAGCATTCTCCTCCTTGAAAAAATGTTTTGCCTCGGCACCCATACTCATTCAACCTGATGCGTCTCAGCCATTCATTGTAGAGGTAGACGCTTCCGAGGTAGGGGTGGGAGCAGTATTGTCACAGGGTTCGTCCCCTGGTAAGTGGCATCCGTGCGCCTTTTTCTCTAAAAAATTGTCGTCCGCTGAGAGGAATTACGATGTCGGCAATAGGGAACTCCTGGCCATTAAGTTAGCTTTTGAGGAGTGGCGCCATTTTTTGGAGGGGGCAGTTCATCCGGTCACCGTCATCACCGATCACAAGAACCTGCTATATCTGGAGTCCGCTAAACGTCTGAATCCCAGACAAGCTAGGTGGTCATTGTTTTTTACCAGGTTTAATTTTGTCGTTGCATATCGTCCTGGGTCAAAAAATGTAAAGGCGGATGCCTTATCTCGTAGTTTCCCTGGGGCCGGGAATACGGACGACCCGATTCCTGTTCTTCAGGAGGGGGTGGTGGTTTCGGCAGTATGCTCTGAGCTGGAGGAGGAGATATTGGAGGCTCAGGGGGACGCCCCTGTTGGACCTCCGGGGAGACTGTTCGTTCCAGATCAGTTGCGACAAAAGGTGATCGAGGCACACCATAACTCAGTTTTTGCAGGACACCCGGGGAGTAAAGCAACTGTGGATCTCCTCTCGCGTCGGTTTTGGTGGCCTAACTTACATAAAGAGGTGGTAACTTTTGTCGCGTCCTGTGGGGTTTGTGCGCGCTCTAAGACCTCACATACCCGTCCGTCTGGGGCCCTCTTACCTTTGAAGATCCCGGAGCGTCCTTGGACTCATCTGTCTATGGACTTTATTACGGACCTCCCTCCGTCTTCGGGTAAAACGGTCATACTCGTTGTAGTGGACAGGTTCAGCAAGATGGCACATTTTATCGCTCTTCCGGCTCTCCCTAATGCTAAAACTCTTGCGCAGGTGTTCATTGGGGAGATTGTGAGGCTTCACGGGGTACCCTCCGAGGTGGTGTCTGATCGGGGGTCTCAGTTTGTGTCCAAGTTCTGGAAGGCGTTTTGTGCACGGCGGGGGATGCATTTGTCATTCTCGTCGGCTTTTCATCCTCAGACCAATGGTCAGACGGAACGTATGAACCAGAGCTTGGAGACATATCTTCGGTGTTTTGTGTCTGAGAACCAGGAGGACTGGGCTTCTTTCCTACCTCTGGCAGAGTTTGCTCTCAATAATAGGCGAAGCGAGTCCACTGGTAAGTCCCCGTTTTTTGGGGCATATGGTTTTCACCCCCAGTTTTGTACTTTCAGTAGGGGGGGCTCTTCGGGGGTTCCGGAGGAGGAACGATTTTCCTCATCTCTCGCTTCAGTATGGAGAGGGGTGCTGAAGAATCTGAATACTATGGGGAACCGATACAAACGTATGGCTGATAGGAGGAGAGTGTCTGGTCCGGACCTAAGTGTGAACGATCAGGTATGGTTGTCTACCAGGAATATTAAACTTAAGGTTCCCTCCTGGAAACTGGGTCCCAGGTTCATCGGGCCGTACAGAATCAGTTCTGTTATTAATCCGGTGGCATTCCGTCTTGACCTCCCCCCTACGTTTAAAATTCACAACGTGTTTCACAGATCATTGCTTAAGAGGTATGTGGCGCCGGTGGTACCGTCACCTTTACCTCCCCCTCCAGTGGTGGTCAATGGTAACTTGGAGTTCCAGGTATCGAGGGTCATTGATTCACGCTTTAATCGCCGGTCCCTTCAGTACTTGGTTCATTGGAAGGGGTATGGTCCTGAGGAGAGGATGTGGGTTCCTGCGTCGGATATTAACGCAGACCGATTAGTTCGGGCCTTCCACACGACTCACCCGGATAAACCTGGCCCTGAGGGTCCGGAGGCCCCTCGTAGAAGGGGGGGTACTGTCACGGGTGTGTTACCACGAAGATCGTCACGAGTACACAGCCTGACTTCTCGCAGCTGACTTGTTGGTGCTTTGTGTTTTCTCGGCAGTGAAGGAGTTAATTCTCTCTCTCTCTGGGCTAGACGAGGTCCAGCCTCGCCCAGCTGCAATCAATGCTTCGTTAGTGAGACTCCTTTATATTCCTGCAGGTCTGTTTGTGAGGTGTCGGTGAAAGCTTTTCATTCTGACTTACAGAGCGGATCGTGGTGTTTGGAGTTGCTGAGATAAGTGTATTTGAAAGTGTTATTTCCCTTTCCTCGCTTTATCATTTATCTCCTTTCCCGTTGGTGTTCCCTCTGTTGTAGTTTTGTTGAAGTTGTATGCAAGGTGGTTTTGGTTTTTCCCTTGTACTGTCTCGTTCGTCTAAATACTGTGTGTGGGCATATTATCGCTGGTTCCCAATTGTTGTGATCGGGGTCCTTCTCAGGACTAGATTACTGTGGTGCAGGGATCCTCAGGAGGTAGGGGTTACGCTGGCGGCCTGGACCTCTGTACCTTTAACAGTACCTCCAGGATGAGGGATTAGTCAGGGCCCCAGCTTAGGGTCAGCTTAGGCCCCCTACCTCCAGTATTCTGTGACAGTGTGACAACAGAAGACCAAGGTGCACCGGACACCAGAGGAGGAGACAGAAGGGACGAGGACCCCTTTATGGTCGTACTCCAGGCCAGAGCGTTTGGGGTCTCATCTTTTCCATGACTTTTTGGCCGATCTCCCTTCTTTGCTCCTCTGGGGAGTCCTGCATGGTACAGAGACAATGAGGTCAATCAGGGCAACACAGACACTACAAGTCCCAGCATCAGAAGCAGACGCTCGGCATGTAACCGCTTGCACCGGGGAGGGGCTGATTAGAGATGCAATTAATGTATTTTCTCTTTTCCTCCCCAGACCTGAAGCCTTGGTTGTCTAACTTCTCGTATGGCGACGTGCAGGATTTCTCGCAGCTCACCCTCGACATCAACAGGAATCAGCTGATCGTAGGCGCCAGGTAAGAGATGTGGTTTCTCTGTACGAGCAGATGAAGCAGAGCTGAACGGGTTGTGTAGCACCACGTAACGCCTCGTGCACATTGCACTTCCTCCAATGGCAGCCACTGATTTCAGGAGACCCCGGCGGTGAGACCACCCATCATCGTCCTATATAATCCAGATAGTAAGGTGGATGCGGCATGTCCTGGTGCTGCCTCAGCTGCTGCGGATTACCCAGGATGTGATGAGGAGCGCGGGCGTCTCGTGTGACCGCTGCTTAATCTCCTAATCCCCCCTGTGCTGAATCAGCTCAGTGCTCCCTGTGATACTGTATCCGGGCACAGAGAGGTACGAGGCGCGGGGCACAGAGAGGTACCAGCCACAGAGAGGTACGAGGCACAGAGAGGTACGAGCCACAGGGCACAGAGAGGTACGAGGCGCAGAGAGGTACGAGCCACAGGGCGCAGAGAGGTACGAGGCGCAGAGAGGTACGAGGCACAGAGAGGTACGAGCCGCAGGGCACAGAGGGGTACGAGGCACAGAGAGGTACGAGCCGTGGGGCACAGAGAGGTACGAGGCACAGAGAGGTACGAGGCGCAGAGAGGTACGAGCCGTGGGGCGCAGAGAGGTACGAGGCGCAGAGAGGTACGAGGCGCAGAGCGGTACGAGCCGCGGGGCACAGAGAGGTACGAGGCACAGAGAGGTGCGAGGCACAGAGAGGTACGAGCCGTGGAGCACAAAGAGGTACGAGGCACAGAGAGATACAAGCCGCAGTGCACAGAGAGGTACGAGGCGCAGAGAGGTACGAGCCGTGGGGCACAGAGAGGTACGAGGCATAGAGAGATACGAGGCTCAGAGAGGTACGAGGCGCAGAGAGGTACGAACCGTGGAGCACAGAGAGGTACGAGGCACAGAGAGATACGAGGCTCAGAGAGGTACGAGCCGCAGGGCACAGAGAGGTACGAGGCGCAGAGAGGTACGAGCCGTGGAGCACAGAGAGGTACGAGGCACAGAGAGATACGAGGCTCAGAGAGGTACGAGCCGCAGGGCACAGAGAGGTACGAGGCTCAGAGAGGTACGAGGCGCAGAGAGGTACGAGCCGCAGGGCACAGAGAGGTACGAGGCTCAGAGAGGTACGAGGCACAGAGAGGTACGAGGCACAGAGAGATACGAGGCTCAGAGAGGTACGAGGCGCAGAGAGGTACGAGCCGTGGAGCACAGAGAGGTACGAGGCTCAGAGAGGTACGAGGCTCAGAGAGGTACGAGGCACAGAGAGGTACGAGGCTCAGAGAGGTACGAGCCGCAGGGCACAGAGAGGTACGAGGCGCAGAGAAGTACGAGCCGCGGGGCACAGAGTGGTACGAGGCTCAGAGAGGTACGAGGCTCAGAGAGGTACGAGGTGCAGAGAGGTACGAGCCGCAGGGCGCAGAGAGGTACGAGGCTCAGAGAGGTACGAGGCTCAGAGAGGTACGAGGCTCAGAGAGGTACGAGGCACAGAGAGGTACGAGGCACAGAGGAGTACGAGGCGCAGGGCTTAGAGGGGTACGAGGCGCGAGGCACAGAGGAGTACGAGGCGCAGGACATAGAGGAGTACGAGGCGCGGGGCACAGAGCGGTACGAGGTGCAGGGCATAGAGGGGCACGGGGCACAGAGCGGTACGAGGCGCAGGGCATAGAGGGACACAGAGCGGTACGAGTCGCCCCCGGCCACCTCAGGGGCCTGCTCTTCTCCTCAGGTTTTATCTATGGAGCTGCGGAGATACAAGGACGGCTGCCGGCGGTGGATCAATCAGACCTGGAAAATGTCTCTGTCTGACCTTAAAGTGCAACTCCGACTCTAAACAATCTCCCATAAATCAGCAGTAAAAGCGGAAATAAAAACAGCTTTGTATCATTCAGGAGAGTCGCTGCCATGATGTCTCCCAGAACGAGCACAAGGGGAGGAGGTCCGGCTTCCCCATCGCTCCCTCTCACATCCGCACAGCATGGACAGAGCAGTGTAGCTGTGAATCCTGCACTGAAGGGACACAAGGACACTACAAGCAGCAGCAAGTCTCTGCAGAGCGCCTCACTCCTATACCATAGACTTATATGGGCAGCAGCTGTAATGTGATCCCTCAGTGAGCTGAAAATCCATCTCCTCTCTGCTGTACTGAAGAGTGACTTTACCAGGAGTCCTATGTAACACCACAGATCACATAAAATAGATAATGTAGTAGATGTCACCTGCAGTCCTATGTAACACCACAGATGATGTAGCAGATGTCACCAGCAGTCCTATGTAACACCGCAGATGATGTAGCAGATGTCACCAGCAGTCCTATGTAACACCGCAGATGATGTAGCAGATGTCACCAGCAGTCCTATGTAACACCGCAGATGATGTAGCAGATGTCACCAGCTGTCCTATGTAACACCACAGATGATGTAGCCAATGTCACCTGCAGTCCTATGTAACACCACAGATGATGTAGCAGATGTCACCAGCAGTCCTATGTAACACCGCAGATGATGTAGCAGATGTCACCAGCAGTCCTATGTAACACCACAGATGATGTAGCAGATGTCACCAGCAGTCCTATGTAACACCACAGATGATGTAGCAGATGTCACCAGCAGTCCTATGTAACACCACAGATGATGTAGCAGATGTCACCAGCAGTCCTATGTAACACCACAGATGATGTAGCAGATGTCACCAGCAGTCCTATGTAACACCACAGATGATGTAGCCAATGTCACCTGCAGTCCTATGTAACACCACAGATGGCTCTGATACCTCTTCCGGTGATGGAGGGGTGCTCCTCTCGGCAGAGTATACAGCAGGCCAGCTGGGGGTGTGTATACATTTGCACTGAGTGTCTCTCGGTCGGCGCTGGCGGTCTTTCGCGGCTCCTCACACGGAGACAGAAGATCAGAGCGGGGAAATTGCTGTGTGAAATATTCATGTTCCCGCGGGGCTCGTTCCTGCTTGATTATACATCACGTTAAACGCTGCGTGGTAATGAATGATCAGCCGCGCGGTTAACAGGCCGCCGCCACTCGCGGGTCGGGGTGAGGGTGGTCCTTGTGCGGGGCTCGGACTGGGGGGACGCCTGGACTTTAGTGAGATTTTCCAGGTGTCACCGTTGCGCTGCCGTAGAGGAACATGTTGCTCTGATGTTCCTAAATCTCTTTCATCGCACAAGTGATTGATGCAAAGAGGAAATGTATTTAGCTTAAAAGCTCTAATAAAGATGAGAGGAAACAGCGGCAGGAGATCGGAGCGCGGAGGCCGCAGCGATGGAGGCCTGGACTGGCCTCTAAAGGGCGAAACACTGGAGTCCGACCTCTGACGCAGACACGAGGCTTCATCACCCGCCCGGACCACCATCCGGTTGTTGCTCAGGATTAAGAGTCAGTTTTGTATAAACTGTTTCCAGGATTTGGCGGAGAGTTCTCGTGAGGAGCCCTGGGCCGTCACTTACAGACTAGAAGTCTCGGCAAAATCTTTGTTTTCAAAACTTTCTGCGCCGCGGAACAGAGAAATGAGCAATAAATGCGATGGAATGATGAGAGCAGAATAGTGGAACGTTACAGAATATAACGGCTGCATCGATTATTATCTGTATCTGCGCCTCATCGAGCCGCCTCCTCCTCCGCACCGGACACTCTGCAATGTGCGCAGCGTTATCAATAAGATCCTCTGTTAATGGAATCGTCTTTGTCACTTCTATCTAGTACTGACCTATATGGCGGCTCGCGCTGCCCCCTGCAGAGGTCGGCGCCCACCTGTCCTACGTCACAGCGCACGTGGCAGATTTACCTCAATGGCATCTAGGAAAGTTATGTGATGATTCCCATGGGACTGAGTATATTAAAGGGGCCACCCAAAATTATAGTGTAAAGTGGTCTTCTGACGGGAGGATGGTCTATATGAACCTGGCAGAGGCAATCAACTGTATGTGGCTGCCTGACCTTGCCCTGAGGTCTTCTGTCTCCTCCATCATGTGATCTCTGTGAGGGGTTCTGTAATGACCCCTGTATATCGCCATCATGAGCCGTGACCCTGTAGTCCTGATCCGGCAATGTGACGGATGTTGTGATTTACAAACCATAATAACAGGACAATGACTGAGGCCGAGACCCCGAACATCAGGTAACAAATGAGGCCGGATATTCATGGCGTAAACTGCAACATTGGGTTCTCCTCTAATCAGACAGTTTGTGATGTTATTAATGGAGACTCATGGATTCTGCTTTTACTGTCACAATATATAATCCGTAATAATCTGTTACTTGTATGTAATACATGACAGGAATCAGTGACACATAATATCGTATCCACTGTATAATATCTGATACAATCTGTGATATATAATATTGTATCCGCTGTATAATATCTGACAGTCTCTGTGATATATAATATTGTATCCGCTGTGTAATATCTGATACAATCTGTGATATATAATATCGTATCTGCTGTATAATATCTGATAGTCTCTGATACAGTCTCTAATATATAATATTGTATCCGCTGTATAATATCTGATACAATCTGTGATATATAATATCGTATCTGCTGTATAATATCTGATAGTCTCTGATATATAATATTGTATCCGCTGTATAATATCTGATACAATCTGTGATATATAATATTGTATCCGCTGTATATTATCTGACAGTCTGTGATATATAATATTGTATCCGCTGTATAATATCTGACAGTCTCTGATACAGTCTCTGATATATAATATTGTATCCGCTGTATAATATCTGATACAATCTGTGATATATAATATCGTATCTGCTGTATAATATCTGATAGTCTCTGATATATAATATTGTATCCGCTGTATAATATCTGATACAATCTGTGATATATAATATCGTATCTGCTGTATAATATCTGATAGTCTCTGATACAGTCTCTGATATATAATATTGTATCCACTGTATAATATCTGATACAATCTGTGATATATAATATTGTATCCGCTGTATAATATCTGACACAATCTGTGATACATAATATTGTATCCGCTGTATATTATCTGACAGTCTGTGATATATAATATTGTATCCGCTGTATAATATCTGACAGTCTCTGATACATAATATTGTATCCGCTGTATAATATCTGACAGTCTCTGATACATAATATTGTATCCGCTGTGTAATATCTGATACAGTCTGTGATATATAATATTGTATCCGCTGTATTATATCTGATACAATCTGTGATATATAATATTGTATCCGCTGTATAATATCTGATACAGTCTGTGATATATAATATTGTATCCGCTGTATTATATCTGACACAGTCTGTGATATATAGTATTGTATCCGCTGTATTATATCTGATACAGTCTGTGATATATAATATTGTATCCGGTGTATAATATCTAACAGTCTCTGATACAGTCTGTATTACATAATATTATATCCGCTGTATAATATCTGATACAATCTGTGATATATAATACTGTTTCCGCTGTATAATATCTGACACAGTCTGTGATATATAATATTGTATCAACTGTATAATATCTGATACAATCTGTGATATATAATATTGTATCTGCTGTGTAATATCTGATACAATCTGTGCTATATAATATTGTATCCGCTGTATAATATCTGACACAGTCTGTGATATATAATATTGTATCCGCTGTATAATATCTGATACAATCTGTGATATATAATATTGTATCCGCTGTATAATATCTGACACAGTCTGTGATATATAATATTGTATCAACTGTATAATATCTGATACAATCTGTGATATATAATATTGTATCCGCTGTATAATATCTGATACAGTCTGTGATATATAATATTGTATCCGCTGTATAATATCTGACACAGTCTGTGATATATAATATTGTATCCGCTGTATAATATCTGATACAATCTGTGATATATAATATTGTATCCGCTGTATAATATCTGACACAGTCTGTGATATATAATATTGTATCAACTGTATAATATCTGATACAATCTGTGATATATAATATTGTATCCGCTGTATAATATCTGACACAATCTGTGATACATAATATTGTATCCGCTGTATATTATCTGACAGTCTGTGATATATAATATTGTATCCGCTGTATAATATCTGACAGTCTCTGATACATAATATTGTATCCGCTGTATAATATCTGACACAATCTGTGATACATAATATTGTATCCGCTGTATATTATCTGACAGTCTGTGATATATAATATTGTATCCGCTGTATAATATCTGACACAGTCTGTGATATATAATATTGTATCCGCTGTATAATATCTGATAAAATCTGTGATATATGATATTGTTTCCGCTGTATAATATCTGATACAATCTGTGATATATAATATTGTATCCGCTGTATAATATCTGATACAATCTGTGATATATAATATTGTATCCGCTGTATAATATCTGATACAATCTGTGATATATAATATTGTTTCCGCTGTATAATATCTGATACAGTCTGTGATATATAATATTGTATCCGCTGTATAATATCTGATACAATCTGTGATATATAATATTATATCCGCTGTATAATATCTGATACAATCTGTGATATATAATATTGTATCCGCTGTATAATATCTGATAAAATCTGTGATATATAATATTGTTTCCGCTGTATAATATCTGATACAATCTGTGATATATAATATTGTATCCGCTGTATAATATCTGATACAGTCTGTGATATATAATATTGTATCCGCTGTATAATATCTGATACAATCTGTGATATATAATATTGTATCCGCTGTATAATATCTGATACAGTCTGTGATATATAATATTGTATCCGCTGTATAATATCTGACACAGTCTGTGCTATATAATATTGTATCCGCTGTATAATATCTGACACAGTCTGTGATATATAATATTGTATCAACTGTATAATATCTGATACAATCTGTGATATATAATATTGTATCCGCTGTATATTATCTGACAGTCTCTGATATATAATATTGTATCCGCTGTATAATATCTGACACAGTCTGTGATATATAATATTGTATCCGCTGTATAATATCTGATACAATCTGTGATATATAATATTGTATCCGCTGTATAATATCTGATACAATCTGTGATATATAATATTGTATCCGCTGTATAATATCTAACAGTCTCTGATTCTGTCTGTATTACATAATATTGTATCCGCTGTATAATATCTGATACAGTCTGTGATATATAATATTGTATCCGTTGTATAATATCTGACACAGTCTGTGATATATAATATTGTATCCGCTGTATAATATCTGATACAATCTGTGATATATAATATTGTATCTGCTGTATAATATCTGATACAATCTGTGATATATAATATTGTATCCGCTGTATAATATCTGATACAATCTGTGATATATAATATTGTATCCGCTGTATAATATCTGACACAGTCTGTGATATATAATATTGTATCCGCTGTATAATATCTGGCACAGTCTGTGATATATAATATTGTATCCGCTGTATAATATCTGATACAATCTGTGATATATAATATTGTATCCGCTGTATAATATCTGATACAATCTGTGATATATAATATTGTATCCGCTGTGTAATATCTGATACAATCTGTGATTTATAATATTGTATCTGCTGTATAATATCTGACACAGTCTGTGATATATAATATTGTATCCGCTGTATAATATCTGATACAATCTGTGACATATAATATTGTATCCGCTGTGTAATATCTGATACAATCTGTGATATATAATATTGTATCCACTGTATAATATCTGACACAGTCTGTATTACATAATATTATATCCGCTGTATAATATCTGATACAATCTGTGATATATAATATTGTATCCGCTGTATAATATCTGATAAAATTTGTGATATATAATATTGTTTCCGCTGTATAATATCTGATACAATCTGTGATATATAATATTGTTTCCGCTGTATAATATCTGATACAATCTGTGATATATAATATTGTATCCGCTGTATAATATCTGATACAGTCTGTGATATATAATATTGTATCCGCTGTATAATATCTGATACAATCTGTGATATATAATATTGTTTCCGCTGTATAATATCTGATACAGTCTGTGATATATAATATTGTATCCGCTGTATAATATCTGATACAATCTGTGATATATAATATTGTATCCGCTGTATAATATCTGATAAAATCTGTGATATATAATATTGTTTCCGCTGTATAATATCTGATACAATCTGTGATATATAATATTGTTTCCGCTGTATAATATCTGATACAATCTGTGATATATAATATTGTATCTGCTGTATAATATCTGATACAGTCTGTGATATATAATCTTGTATCAACTGTATAATATCTGATACAATCTGTGATATATAATATTGTATCCGCTGTATATTATCTGACAGTCTCTGATATATAATATTGTATCCGGTGTATAATATCTGACATAGTCTGTGATATATAATATTGTATCCACTGTATAATATATTATACAATCTGTGATATATAATATTGTATCTGCTGTATAATATCTGACACAGCCTGTGATATATAATATTGTATCTGCTGTGTAATATCTGACAGTCTCTGATACAGTCTGTGATTCATAATATTGTATTCGCTGTATAATATCTGATACAATCTGTGATATATAATATTGTATCCGCTGTATAATATCTGATACAATCTGTGATATATAATATTGTATCCGCTGTATAATATCTAACAGTCTCTGATTCTGTCTGTATTACATAATATTGTATCCGCTGTATAATATCTGATACAGTCTGTGATATATAATATTGTATCCGCTGTATAATATCTAACAGTCTCTGATTCTGTCTGTATTACATAATATTGTATCCGCTGTGTAATATCTGATACAATCTGTGATATATAATATTGTATCCGCTGTATATTATCTGATACAATCTGTGATATATAATATTGTATCCGCTGTATATTATCTGATACAATCTGTGATATATAATATTGTATCCGCTGTATAATATCTGATACAATCTGTGATATATAATATTGTATCCGCTGTATAATATCTGATACAATCTGTGATATATAATATTGTATCCGCTGTATAATATCTGATACAATCTGTGATATATAATATTGTATCCGTTGTGTAATATCTGATACAATCTGTGATTTATAATATTGTATCTGCTGTATAATATCTGACACAGTCTGTGATATATAATATTGTATCCGCTGTATAATATCTGATACAATCTGTGACATATAATATTGTATCCGCTGTGTAATATCTGATACAATCTGTGATATATAATATTGTATCCGCTGTATAATATCTGACACAGTCTGTGATATATAATATTGTATCCGCTGTATAATATCTGATACAATCTGTGATATATAATATTGTATCCGCTGTGTAATATCTGATACAATCTGTGATATATAATATTGTATCCGCTGTATATTATCTGATACAATCTGTGATATATAATATTGTATCCGCTGTATAATATCTGATACAATCTGTGATATATAATATTGTATCCGCTGTATAATATCTGATACAATCTGTGATTTATAATATTGTATCTGCTGTATAATATCTGATACAATCTGTGATATATAATATTGTATCTGCTGTATAATATCTGATACAGTCTGTGATATATAATATTGTATCCGCTGTGTAATATCTGATACAATCTGTGATATATAATATTGTATCTGCTGTATAATATCTAATACAATCTGTGATATATAATATTGTATCCGCTGTATAATATCTGATACAGTCTGTGATATATAATATTGTATCCGCTGTATAATATCTGATACAATCTGTGATATATAATATTATATCTGCTGTATAATATCTGATACAATCTGTGATATATAATATTGTATCCGCTGTATAATATCTGATACAGTCTGTGATATATAATATTGTATCCGCTGTATAATATCTGACACAGTCTGTGATATATAATATTGTATCCGCTGTGTAATATCTGACACAGTCTGTGATATATAATATTGTATCCGCTGTATTATATCTGATACAATCTGTGATATATAATATTGTTTCCGCTGTATAATATCTGATACAATCTGTGATATATAATATTGTTTCCGCTGTATAATATCTGATACAATCTGTGATATATAATATTGTTTCCGCTGTATAATATCTGATACAATCTGTGATATATAATATTGTATCCGCTGTATAATATCTGATACAATCTGTGATATATAATATTGTATCCGCTGTATAATATCTGATACAATCTGTGATATATAATATTGTATCCGCTGTATATCTGATACAATCTGTGATATATAATATTGTCTCAACTGTATAACATCTGATACAATCTGTGATATATAATATTGTATCCGCTGTATATTATCTGACAGTCTCTGATATATAATATTGTATCCGGTGTATAATATCTGACATCGTCTGTGATATATAATATTGTATCCGCTGTATAATATATTATACAATCTGTGATATATAATATTGTATCTGCTGTATAATATCTGACACAGCCTGTGATATATAATATTGTATCTGCTGTGTAATATCTGACAGTCTCTGATACAGTCTGTGATTCATAATATTGTATTCGCTGTATAATATCTGATACAATCTGTGATATATAATATTGTTTCCGCTGTATAATATCTGATACAATCTGTGATATATAATATTGTATCCGCTGTATAATATCTGATACAGTCTGTGATATATAATATTGTATCCGCTGTATAATATCTGATACAATCTGTGATATATAATATTGTTTCCGCTGTATAATATCTGATACAGTCTGTGATATATAATATTGTATCCGCTGTATAATATCTGATACAATCTGTGATATATAATATTGTATCCACTGTATAATATCTGATACAATCTGTGATATATAATATTGTATCCGCTGTATAATATCTGACATAGTCTGTGATATATAATATTGTATCCGCTGTATAATATCTGATACAATCTGTGATATATAATATTGTATCCGCTGTATAATATCTGACACAGTCTGTGATATATAATATTGTATCCGCTGTATAATATCTGACACAGTCTGTGATATATAATATTGTATCCGCTGTGTAATATGTGACAGTCTGTGATATATAATATTGTATCCGCTGTATAATATCTGATACAATCTGTGATATATAATATTGTATCTGCTGTATAATATCTGATACAATCTGTGCTATATAATATTGTATCCGCTGTATAATATCTGACACAGTCTGTGATATATAATATTGTATCAACTGTATAATATCTGATACAATCTGTGATATATAATATTGTATCTGCTGTATAATATCTGACACAGCCTGTGATATATAATATTGTATCTGCTGTGTAATATCTGACAGTCTCTGATACAGTCTGTGATTCATAATATTGTATTCGCTGTATAATATCTGATACAATCTGTGATATATAATATTGTATCCGCTGTATAATATCTGATACAATCTGTGATATATAATATTGTTTCCGCTGTATAATATCTGATACAATCTGTGATATATAATATTGTATCCGCTGTATAATATCTAACAGTCTCTGATTCTGTCTGTATTACATAATATTGTATCCGTTGTATAATATCTGATACAGTCTGTGATATATAATATTGTATCCGCTGTATAATATCTGACAGTCTGTGATATATAATATTGTATCCGCTGTATAATATCTGATACAATCTGTGATATATAATATTGTATCCGCTGTATAATATCTGATACAATCTGTGATATATAATATTGTATCCGCTGTATAATATCTGATACAATCTGTGATATATAATATTGTATCCGCTGTATAATATCTGACACAGTCTGTGATATATAATATTGTATCCGCTGTATAATATCTGATACAATCTGTGATATATAATATTGTATCCGCTGTATATTATCTGATACAATCTGTGATATATAATATTGTATCCGCTGTATAATATCTGACACAGTCTGTGATATATAATATTGTATCCGCTGTATAATATCTGATACAATCTGTGACATATAATATTGTATCCGCTGTGTAATATCTGATACAATCTGTGATATATAATATTGTATCCGCTGTATAATATCTGATACAGTCTGTGATATATAATATTGTATCCGCTGTATAATATCTGATACAATCTGTGATATATAATATTGTATCCGCTGTGTAATATCTGACACAGTCTGTGATATATAATATTGTATCCGCTGTGTAATATCTGACACAGTCTGTGATATATAATATTGTATCCGCTGTATAATATCTGATACAATCTGTGATATATATTGTATCCGCTGTATAATATCTGATACAATCTGTGATATATAATATTGTATCCGCTGTATAATATCTGATACAGTCTGTGATATATAATATTGTATCCGCTGTATAATATCTGATACAATCTGTGATATATAATATTGTATCCGCTGTGTAATATCTGACACAGTCTGTGATATATAATATTGTATCCGCTGTGTAATATCTGACACAGTCTGTGATATATAATATTGTATCCGCTGTATAATATCTGATACAATCTGTGATATATATTGTATCCGCTGTATAATATCTGATACAATCTGTGATATATAATATTGTATCTGCTGTATAATATCTGATACAATCTGTGATATATAATATTGTATCCGCTGTATAATATCTGATGCAATCTGTGATATATAATATTGTATCCGCTGTATATTATCTGATACAATCTGTGATATATAATATTGTATCCGCTGTGTAATATCTGACACAGTCTGTGATATATAATATTGTATCCGCTGTGTAATATCTGACACAGTCTGTGATATATAATATTGTATCCGCTGTATAATATCTGATACAATCTGTGATATATATTGTATCCGCTGTATAATATCTGATACAATCTGTGATATATAATATTGTATCTGCTGTATAATATCTGATACAATCTGTGATATATAATATTGTATCCGCTGTATAATATCTGATGCAATCTGTGATATATAATATTGTATCTGCTGTATATTATCTGATACAATCTGTGATATATAATATTGTATCCGCTGTATAATATCTGATACAGTCTGTGATATATAATATTGTATCCGCTGTGTAATATTTGACAGTCTGTGATATATAATATTGTATCCGCTGTATAATATCTGATACAATCTGTGATATATAATATTGTATCCGCTGTATAATATCTGATGCAATCTGTGATATATAATATTGTATCTGCTGTATATTATCTGATACAATCTGTGATATATAATATTGTATCCGCTGTATAATATCTGATACAGTCTGTGATATATAATATTGTATCCGCTGTGTAATATCTGACACAGTCTGTGATATATAATATTGTATCTGCTGTATAATATCTGATACAATCTGTGATATATAATATTGTATCCGCTGTATATTATCTGACAGTCTCTGATATATAATATTGTATCCGGTGTATAATATCTGACATAGTCTGTGATATATAATATTGTATCCGCTGTATAATATATTATACAATCTGTGATATATAATATTGTATCTGCTGTATAATATCTGACACAGCCTGTGATATATAATATTGTATCCGCTGTATAATATCTGATACAATCTGTGATATATAATATTGTATCCGCTGTATAATATCTGATACAGTCTGTGATATATAATATTGTATCCGCTGTATAATATCTGACACAGTCTGTGATATATAATATTGTATCCGCTGTATAATATCTGATACAATCTGTGATATATAATATTGTATCTGCTGTATAATATCTGATACAATCTGTGCTATATAATATTGTATCCGCTGTATAATATCTGACACAGTCTGTGATATATAATATGGTATCAACTGTATAATATCTGATACAATCTGTGATATATAATATTGTATCCGCTGTATATTATCTGACAGTCTCTGATATATAATATTGTATCCGGTGTATAATATCTGACATAGTCTGTGATATATAATATTGTATCCGCTGTATAATATATTATACAATCTGTGATATATAATATTGTATCTGCTGTATAATATCTGACACAGCCTGTGATATATAATATTGTATCTGCTGTGTAATATCTGACAGTCTCTGATACAGTCTGTGATTCATAATATTGTATTCGCTGTATAATATCTGATACAATCTGTGATATATAATATTGTATCCGCTGTATAATATCTTATACAATCTGTGATATATAATATTGTTTCCGCTGTATAATATCTGATACAATCTGTGATATATAATATTGTATCCGCTGTATAATATCTAACAGTCTCTGATTCTGTCTGTATTACATAATATTGTATCCGCTGTATAATATCTGATACAGTCTGTGATATATAATATTGTATCCGCTGTATAATATCTGACACAGTCTGTGATATATAATATTGTATCCGCTGTGTAATATCTGACACAGTCTGTGATATATAATATTGTATCCGCTGTATAATATCTGATACAATCTGTGATATATAATATTTTATCCGCTGTGTAATATCTAATACAATCTGTGATATATAATATTGTATCCGCTGTGTAATATCTGATACAATCTGTGATATATAATATTGCATCCGCTGTATAATATCTGATACAATCTGTGATATATAATATTGTATCCGCTGTGTAATATCTGATACAATCTGTGATATATAATATTGTATCCACTGTATAATATCTGATACAATCTGTGATATATAATATTGTATCCGCTGTATAATATCTGATACAATCTGTGATATATAATATTGTATCCGCTGTGTAATATCTGACACCGTCTGTGATATATAACATTGTATCCGCTGTGTAATATCTGATACAATCTGTGATATATAATATTGTATCCGCTGTGTAATATCTGATACAATCTGTGATATATAATATTGTATCCACTGTATAATATCTGATACAATCTGTGATATATAATATTGTATCCGCTGTATAATATCTGATACAATCTGTGATATATAATATTGTATCCGCTGTGTAATATCTGACACCGTCTGTGATATATAACATTGTATCCGCTGTGTAATATCTGATACAATCTGTGATATATAATATTGTATCCGCTGTGTAATATCTGATACAATCTGTGATATATAATATTGTATTCGCTGTGTAATATCTGATACAATCTGTGATATATAATATTGTATCCGCTGTGTAATATCTGACACCGTCTGTGACGCGTTGTGTTGCTGTCTGAGATTCATGGTCTTCTTCTCTTTCTCCGCTGCAGGAATCAGCTCTTCCGGCTCAGTCTGTACAATCTCTCCCTCGTCCAGGTACGTCGCCCATCCCCCTCTTTCCTACATCTTCGTGTTGCAGAACACTCGATTCCATCCCACAAGTAACGGCATTTACAGGGAAAAAAATGTTTCTGGTTAATTCCTGAAGTGCGAGAGGCTGAAAATCGTCACTTTCCAGGGTAAAGGTTCAAACTGGGAAAAATCCAGATTTCTATGATGCGGACGTGGACGGCGCAGGATCGTGGCCCCTCTGGATTCCATCCGTATGTGACGTGAAGCTCAGCAGCCTAACGATCTGATCTCTCACCCTTATCTCTGCTTGCTAACAGTGGATAGTAACTTTCTTTTTTATGTCCTCCGTTAACTCTCCTTGAGTTGCTGTTTTGCTGCAGTTGTGTCCAGGCTTCTCCTCTCTGGACACTGATACACCAGCTGCACTGATACATTGTAACGAACCGCTCAGGTGCGGTTTGTGCTGCTGTCGTATCGCACTGAGGATTGTCTGATTGGATACGCTGTAAGGGTGCGATCAAACGACCTTTGTTCTGGTTCTGGTTCTGTCCGTCACCTTTTTTCACGGCTTCTTTATACGAAGCAAAAATCTTTGTGAAGAAACATTGTCGCCTCCATGTTTCGGCTGCGAGTCGCCCGTCCGCGGATCAGCCGTGTCTACGGATCCATTGTCATTATTCTCATAGGAAGCTGCTTGGTAAAAGGTCACACGATGACCATACAGATGAGGAATCCTCCCTTTGGGGGAAAGTCATAAAGTTTTTTATACGGTGGTGTGAATTTAGCCTAAGAAGCCCTCCGCTGTGTAGGATATTAATTCTCTATTCACTGACGGGAAGCAGAGATATTGAAAACGGTGATGAATGCATCGTGGACGGGGATAAACCTCCTCTCTATAAACCCCTGTAAAGTCCAAGGCTTCACACCCTATTAACGATGGCTCGTCCGTGCTCGCTGAACGTCGCCCATTGTGCTCCTGTTTTGCTTCATGAGCAGGATTTATTTTCCAGCTGTTTTCCTGTAGAGGAGCAGATAATCCATAACATACCGACCACCGGGGAGGGGTTTATATAATGGACCAGCTACTAATTGGCCCAGGAAGATGAAGGGACGGCGCGGCGGCGCCCTCATAAATGTGCTGCGAGTCCGCTGCGCTGCCCAGATACCGGGAGCAATGTCATAGATTCACTGCTTCTTTTGTTACTGGAGTCCCAGAAATGATTCACAAAAGCGACAATGTCACAATGCAACGACTGCAGAAATAAGGCGACGCCAGCAGTGAGCGCCGCGGACCCCCGGAGCCCGCACACATGCAACACTGCAACTGTTACATCCCAGATATGGACACGCTCCCGGGGACTTCACTCTACATTTCAAGCAGTTGCTGACCCCGCTGTTCTGCCACCAAGCCCCATAGATCTTCCCAGAGCAGCAGCCTGACATGTAAACAGAGAGGAGGAGTGTGAGAGCAGCGCAGAGGAATGCAGCAAATCCTCCGCTCTGTGCACAGCACACAAAGCACATCCATATAGCACAGGGGGAAGGGACCACCACCCCGCGCCCAAATAGGGGAGTGTTATAGTAGTTATATTCTTGTACATAGGGGCAGTATTATAGTACTTATATTCTTGTACATAGGGGGCTGTATTATAGTAGTTATATTCTTGTATATAGGGACAGTATTATAGTAGTTATATTCTTGTACATAGGAGCAGTATTATAGTAGTTATATTCTTGTACATAGGAGCAGTATTATAGTAGTTATATTCTTGTACATAGGAGCAGTATTATAGTAGCTATATTCTTGTACATAGGAGCAGTATTATAGTAGTTATATTCTTGTACATAGGAGCAGTATTATAGTAGTTATATTCTTGTACATAGGGGGCAGTATTATAGTAGTTATATTCTTGTACATAGTAGCAGTATTATAGTAGTTATATTCTTGTACATAGGGGGCAGTATTATAGTAGTTATATTCTTGTACATAGGAGCAGTATTATAGTAGTTATATTCTTGTACATAGGAGCAGTATTATAGTAGTTATATTCTTGTACATAGGGGGCAGTATTATAGTAGTTATATTCTTGTACATAGGGGGAAGTATTATAGTAGTTATATTCTTGTACATAGGGGGAAGTATTATAGTAGTTATATTCTTGTACATAGGGGCAGTATTATAGTAGTTATATTCTTGTATATAGGGGGCAGTATTATAGTAGTTATATTCTTGTACATAGGGGGAAGTATTATAGTAGTTATATTCTTGTACATAGGGGCAGTATTATAGTAGTTATATTCTTGTATATAGGGGGCAGTATTATAGTAGTTATATTCTTGTACATAGGGGCAGTATTATAGTAGTTATATTCTTGTACATAGGGGGAAGTATTATAGTAGTTATATTCTTGTACATAGGGGCAGTATTATAGTAGTTATATTCTTGTACATAGGGGGCAGTATTATAGTAGTTATATTCTTGTACATAGGGGGCAGTATTATAGTAGTTATATTATTGTACATAGGGGCAGTATTATAGTAGTTATATTCTTGTATATAGGGGGCAGTATTATAGTAGTTATATTCTTGTACATAGGGGCAGTATTATAGTAGTTATATTCTTGTACATAGGGGGAAGTATTATAGTAGTTATATTCTTGTACATAGGGGGAAGTATTATAGTAGTTATATTCTTGTACATAGGGGGCAGTATTATGGTAGTTATATTCTTGTACATAGGAGCAGTATTATAGTAGTTATATTCTTGTACATAGGGGGCAGTATTATAGTAGTTATATTCTTGTACATAGGGGGCAGTATTATAGTAGTTATATTCTTGTACATAGGGGGAAGTATTATAGTAGTTATATTCTTGTACATAGGGGCAGTATTATAGTAGTTATATTCTTGTACATAGGGGGCAGTATTATAGTAGTTATATTCTTGTACATAGGGGGCAGTATTATAGTAGTTATATTCTTGAACATAGGGGGAAGTATTATAGTAGTTATATTCTTGTACATAGGGGGAAGTATTATAGTAGTTATATTCTTGTACATAGGGGGAAGTATTATAGTAGTTATATTCTTGTACATAGGGACAGTATTATAGTAGTTATATTCTTATACATAGGAGGCAGTATTATAGTAGTTATATTCTTATACATAGGAGGCAGTATTATAGTAGTTATATTCTTGTACATAGGGACAGTATTATAGTAGTTATATTCTTTTACATAGGAGGCAGTATTATAGTAGTTATATTCTTGTACATAGGGAGCAGTATTATAGTAGTTATATTCTTATACATAGGGAGCAGTATTATAGTAGTTGTATTCTTGTACATAGGGGGCAGTATTATAATAGTTATATTCTTGTACATAGGGGCAGTATTATAGTAGTTTCTTATACATAGGAGGCAGTATTATAGTAGTTATATTCTTGTACATAGGGGTCAGTATTAAAGTAGTTATATTCTTGTACATAGAGGCAGTACTATAGTAGATATATTCTTGTACATAGGGGGCAGTATTATAGTAGTTATATACTTGTACATAGGGGGCAGTATTATAGTAGTTATATTCTTGTACATAGGGGGAAGTATTATAGTAGTTATATTCTTGTACATAGGGGGAAGTATTATAGTAGTTATATTCTTGTACATAGGGGCAGTATTATAGTAGTTATATTCTTGTACATAGGGGGCAGTATTATAGTAGTTATATTCTTGTACATAGGAGGCAGTATTATAGTAGTTATATTCTTATACATAGGAGGCAGTATTATAGTAGTTATATTCTTGTACATAGGGACAGTATTATAGTAGTTATATTCTTTTACATAGGAGGCAGTATTATAGTAGTTATATTCTTGTACATAGGGAGCAGTATTATAGTAGTTATATTCTTATACATAGGGAGCAGTATTATAGTAGTTGTATTCTTGTACATAGGGGGCAGTATTATAGTAGTTATATTCTTGTACATAGGGGGAAGTATTATAGTAGTTATATTCTTGTACATAGGGGGAAGTATTATAGTAGTTATATTCTTGTACATAGGGGGCAGTATTATAGTAGTTATATTCTTGTACATAGGAGCAGTATTATAGTAGTTATATTCTTGTACATAGGGAGCAGTATTATAGTAGTTATATTCTTATACATAGGGAGCAGTATTATAGTAGTTGTATTCTTGTACATAGGGGGCAGTGTTATAATAGTTATATTCTTGTACATAGGGGCAGTATTATAGTAGTTATATTCTTGTACATAGGAGCAGTATTATAGTAGTTATATTCTTGTACATAGGGACAGTATTATAGTAGTTATATTCTTATACATAGGAGGCAGTATTATGGTAGTTATATTCTTGTACATAGGGAGCAGTATTATAGTAGTTATATTCTTATACATAGAGAGCAGTATTATAGTAGTTATATTCTTGTACATAGGGGTCAGTATTAAAGTAGTTATATTCTTGTACATAGAGGCAGTATTATAGTAGATATATTCTTGTACATAGGGGGCAGTATTATAGTAGTTATATTCTTGTACATAGGGGGCAGTATTATAGTAGTTATATTCTTGTACATAGGGGGAAGTATTATAGTAGTTATATTCTTGTACATAGGGGGAAGTATTATAGTAGTTATATTCTTGTACATAGGGGCAGTATTATAGTAGTTATATTCTTGTACATAGGGGGCAGTATTATAGTAGTTATATTCTTGTACATAGGGGGCAGTATTATAGTAGTTATATTCTTGTACATAGGGGGAAGTATTATAGTAGTTATATTCTTGTACATAGGGGGAAGTATTATAGTAGTTATATTCTTGTACATAGGGGCAGTATTATAGTAGTTATATTCTTGTACATAGGGGGCAGTATTATAGTAGTTATATTCTTGTACATAGGGGGCAGTATTATAGTAGTTATATTCTTTTACATAGGGGGCAGTATTATAGTAGTTATATTCTTGTACATAGGGGGAAGTATTATAGTAGTTATATTCTTGTACATAGGGGGAAGTATTATAGTAGTTATATTCTTGTACATAGGGGCAGTATTATAGTAGTTATATTCTTGTACATAGGGGGCAGTATTATAGTAGTTATATTCTTGTACATAGGGGGAAGTATTATAGTAGTTATATTCTTGTACATAGGGGGAAGTATTATAGTAGTTATATTCTTGTACATAGGGGGAAGTATTATAGTAGTTATATTCTTGTACATAGAGGCAGTATTATAGTAGATATATTCTTGTACATAGGGGGCAGTATTATAGTAGTTATATTCTTGTACATAGGGGGAAGTATTATAGTAGTTATATTCTTGTACATAGGGGGAAGTATTATAGTAGTTATATTCTTGTACATAGGGGGAAGTATTAAAGTAGTTATATTCTTGTACATAGAGGCAGTATTATAGTAGATATATTCTTGTACATAGGGGGCAGTATTATAGTAGTTATATTCTTGTACATAGGAGCAGTATTATAGTAGTTATATTCTTGTACATAGGGACAGTATTATAGTAGTTATATTCTTAGACATAGGAGGCAGTATTATGGTAGTTATATTCTTGTACATAGGGAGCAGTATTATAATAGTTATATTCTTGTACATAGGGACAGTATTATAGTAGTTATATTCTTAGACATAGGAGGCAGTATTATGGTAGTTATATTCTTGTACATAGGGAGCAGTATTATAGTAGTTATATTCTTATACATAGGGAGCAGTATTATAGTAGTTATATTCTTGTACATAGGGGTCAGTATTAAAGTAGTTATATTCTTGTACATAGAGGCAGTATTATAGTAGATATATTCTTGTACATAGGGGGCAGTATTATAGTAGATATATTCTTGTACATAGGGGGCAGTATTATAGTAGATATATTCTTGTACATAGGGACAGTATTATAGTAGTTATATTCTTGTACATAGGAGCAGTATTATAGTAGTTATATTCTTGTACATAGGGACAGTATTATAGTAGTTATATTCTTAGACATAGGAGGCAGTATTATGGTAGTTATATTCTTGTACATAGGGAGCAGTATTATAATAGTTATATTCTTGTACATAGGGGCAGTATTATAGTAGTTATATTCTTGTACATAGGAGCAGTATTATAGTAGTTATATTCTTGTACATAGGGACAGTATTATAGTAGTTATATTCTTAGACATAGGAGGCAGTATTATGGTAGTTATATTCTTGTACATAGGGAGCAGTATTATAGTAGTTATATTCTTATACATAGGGAGCAGTATTATAGTAGTTATATTCTTGTACATAGGGGTCAGTATTAAAGTAGTTATATTCTTGTACATAGAGGCAGTATTATAGTAGATATATTCTTGTACATAGGGGGCAGTATTATAGTAGATATATTCTTGTACATAGGGACAGTATTATAGTAGTTATATTCTTGTACATAGGGGGCAGTATTATAGTAGTTCTATTCTTGTCCATAGGAGCAGTATTATAGTAGTTATATTCTTGTACATAGGAGCAGTATTATAGTAGTTATATTCTTGTACATAGGGGTCAGTATTATAGTAGTTATATTCTTGTACATAGGAGCAGTATTATAGTAGTTATATTCTTGTACATAGGGGTCAGTATTATAGTAGTTATATTCTTGTACATAGAGGCAGTATTATAGTAGATATATTCTTGTACATAGGGGGCAGTATTATAGTAGATATATTCTTGTACATAGGAGCAGTATTATAGTAGTTATATTCTTGTACATAGGGGCAGTATTATAGTAGTTATATTCTTGTACATAGGAGCAGTATTATAGTAGTTGTATTCTTGTACATAGGGGCAGTATTATAGTAGTTATATTCTTGTACATAGGAGCAGTATTATAGTAGTTATATTCTTGTACATAGGGGTCAGTATTATAGTAGATATATTCTTGTACATAGGGACAGTATTATAGTAGTTATATTCTTGTACATAGAGGGCAGTATTATAGTAGTTATATTCTTGTACATAGGGGGCAGTATTATAGTAGATATATTCTTGTACATAGGGACAGTATTATAGTAGTTATATTCTTGTACATAGGGGCAGTATTATAGTAGTTATATTCTTGTACATAGGAGCAGTATTATAGTAGTTGTATTCTTGTACATAGGGGCAGTATTATAGTAGTTATATTCTTGTACATAGGAGCAGTATTATAGTAGTTATATTCTTGTACATAGGGGTCAGTATTATAGTAGTTATATTCTTGTACATAGAGGCAGTATTATAGTAGATATATTCTTGTACATAGGGGGCAGTATTATAGTAGATATATTCTTGTACATAGGGACAGTATTATAGTAGTTATATTCTTGTACATAGAGGGCAGTATTATAGTAGTTATATTCTTGTACATAGGAGCAGTATTATAGTAGTTATATTCTTGTACATAGGGGGCAGTATTATAGTAGTTATATTCTTGTACATAGGGGGCAGTATTATAGTAGTTATATTCTTGTAGATAGCAGTATTATAGTAGTTATATTCTTGTACATAGGGGGCAGTATTATAGTAGTTATATTCTTGTACATAGGGGGCAGTATTATAGTAGTTATATTCTTGTACATAGGAGCAGTATTATAGTAGTTATATTCTTGTACATAGGGAGCAGTATTATAGCAGTTATATTCTTGTACATAGAGTCAGTATTATAGTAGTTATATTCTTGTACATAGGGGCAGTATTATAGTAGTTATATTCTTGTATATTGGAGCAGTGTTATAGTAGTTATATTCTTGTATATAGGAGCAGTATTATAGTAGTTATATTCTTGTACATAGGAGCAGTATTATAGTAGTTATATTCTTGTACATACGGGGCAGTATTATAGTAGTTATATTCTTGTACATAGGAGCAGTATTATAGTAGTTATATTCTTGTACATAGGGGCAGTATTATAGTAGTTATATTCTTGTACATAGGAGCAGTATTATAGTAGTTATATTCTTGTATATAGGAGCAGTGTTATAGTAGTTATATTCTTGTACATAGGAGCATTATTATAGTAGTTATATTCTTGTACATAGGAGTAGTATTATAGTAGTTATATTCTTGTACATAGGGGGCAGTATTATAGTAGTTATATTCTTCTACATAGGTGCAGTATTATATTAGTTATATTCTTGTACATAGGAGCATTATTATAGTAGTTATATTCTTGTACATAGGAACAGTATTATAGTAGTTATATTCTTGTACATAGGAGCAGTATTATAGTAGTTATATTCTTGCACATAGGTGCAGTATTATATTAGTTATATTCTTGTACATAGGGGGCAGTATTATAGTAGTTATATTCTTGTACATAGGAGCAGTATTATAGTAGTTATATTCTTGTACATAGAGGCAGTATTATAGTAGTTATATTCTTGTACATGGGGGCAGTATTATAGTAGTTATATTCTTGTACATAGGGGGCAGTATTATAGTAGTTATATTCTTGTACATAGGGGGCAGTATTATAGTAGTTATATTCTTGTACATAGGGAGCAGTATTATAGTAGTTATATTCTTGTACATAGGAGCAGTATTATAGTAGTTATATTCTTGTACATAGGAGCAGTATTATAGTAGTTATATTCTTGTACATAGAGGGCAGTATTATAGTAGTTATATTCTTGTACATAGGGGCAGTATTATAGTAGTTATATTCTTGTACATAGGGAGCAGTATTATAGTAGTTATATTCTTGTACATAGGAGCAGTATTATAGTAGTTATATTCTTGTACATAGGAGCAGTTTTATAGTATTTATATTCTTGTACATAGGGGGCAGTATTATAGTAGTTATATTCTTGTACATAGGGGGCAGTATTATAGTAGTTATATTCTTGTAGATAGCAGTATTATAGTAGTTATATTCTTGTACATAAGGGGCAGTATTATAGTAGTTATATTCTTGTACATAGGGGGCAGTATTATAGTAGTTATATTCTTGTACATAGGAGCAGTATTATAGTAGTTATATTCTTGTACATAGGGAGCAGTATTATAGCAGTTATATTCTTGTACATAGAGGCAGTATTATAGTAGTTATATTCTTGTACATAGGGGCAGTATTATAGTAGTTATATTCTTGTATATAGGAGCAGTGTTATAGTAGTTACATTCTTGTATATAGGAGCAGTATTATAGTTGTTATATTCTTGTACATAGGAGCAGTATTATAGTAGTTATATTCTTGTACATAGGGGGCAGTATTATAGTAGTTATATTCTTGTACATAGGTGCAGTATTATATTAGTTATATTCTTGTACATAGGGGGCAGTATTATAGTAGTTATATTCTTGTACATAGGAGCAGTATTATAGTAGTTATATTCTTGTACATAGGGGCAGTATTATAGTAGTTATATTCTTGTACATAGGAGCAGTATTATAGTAGTTATATTCTTGTATATAGGAGCAGTGTTATAGTAGTTATATTCTTGTACATAGGAGCATTATTATAGTAGTTATATTCTTGTACATAGGAGTAGAATTATAGTAGTTATATTCTTGTACATAGGGGGCAGTATTATAGTAGTTATATTCTTCTACATAGGTGCAGTATTATATTAGTTATATTCTTGTACATAGGAGCATTATTATAGTAGTTATATTCTTGTACATAGGAACAGTATTATAGTAGTTATATTCTTGTACATAGGAGCAGTATTATAGTAGTTATATTCTTGCACATAGGTGCAGTATTATATTAGTTATATTCTTGTACATAGGGGGCAGTATTATAGTAGTTATATTCTTGTACATAGGAGCAGTATTATAGTAGTTATATTCTTGTACATAGAGGCAGTATTATAGTAGTTATATTCTTGTACATGGGGGCAGTATTATAGTAGTTATATTCTTGTACATAGGGGGCAGTATTATAGTAGTTATATTCTTGTACATAGGGGGCAGTATTATAGTAGTTATATTCTTGTACATAGGGGGCAGTATTATAGTAGTTATATTCTTGTACATAGGGAGCAGTATTATAGTAGTTATATTCTTGTACATAGGAGCAGTATTATAGTAGTTATATTCTTGTACATAGGAGCAGTATTATAGTAGTTATATTCTTGTACATAGAGGGCAGTATTATAGTAGTTATATTCTTGTACATAGGGGCAGTATTATAGTAGTTATATTCTTGTACATAGGGAGCAGTATTATAGTAGTTGTATTCTTGTACATAGGAGCAGTATTATAGTAGTTATATTCTTGTACATAGGGGCAGTATTATAGTAGTTATATTCTTGTACATAGGAGCAGTATTATAGTAGTTATATTCTTGTACATAGGGGGCAGTATTATAGTAGTTATATTCTTGTACATAGGGAGCAGTATTATAGTACTTATATTCTTGTACATAGGAGCAGTATTATAGTAGTTATATTCTTGTACATAGGGAGCAGTATTATAGTAGTTATATTCTTGTACATAGGGGCAGTATTATAGTAGTTATATTCTTGTATATAGGGGCAGTATTATAGTAGTTATATTCTTGTACATAGGAGCAGTATTATAGTAGTTATATTCTTGTACATAGGAATAGTATTATAGTAGTTATATTCTTGTACATAGGGGGCAGTATTATAGTAGTTATATTCTTGTACATAGGGGCAGTATTATAGTAGTTATATTCCTGTATATAGGGAGCAGTTTTATAGTAGTTATATTCTTGTACGTAGGGGCAGTATTATAGTAGTTATATTGTTGAACATAGGAGCAGTATTATAGTAGTTATATTCTTGTACATAGGGGGCAGTATTATAGTAGTTATATTCTTGTACATAGGGGGCAGTATTATAGTAGTTATATTCTTGTACATAGGGGCAGTATTATAGTAGTTATATTCTTGTACATAGGGAGCAGTATTATAGTAGTTATATTCTTGTACATAGGGGCAGTATTATAGTAGTTATATTCTTGTACATGGGAGCAGTATTATAGTAGTTATATTCTTGTACATAGGGGCAGTATTATAGTAGTTATATTCTTGTACATAGGGGGCAGTATTATAGTAGTTATATTCTTGTACATAGGAGCAGTATTATAGTAGTTATATTCCTGTACATAGGGGCAGTATTATAGTAGTTATATTCTTGTACATAGGGGGCAGTATTATAGTACTTATATTCTTGTACATAGGAGCAGTATTATAGTAGTTATATTCTTGTACATAGGGAGCAGTATTATAGTACTTCTATTCTTGTACATAGGGGCAGTATTATAGTAGTTATATTCTTGTACATAGGGGGCAGTATTATAGTACTTATATTCTTGTACATAGGAGCAGTATTATAGTAGTTATATTCTTGTACATAGGGAGCAGTATTATAGTACTTATATTCTTGTACATAGGAGCAGTATTATAGTAGTTATATTCTTGTACATAGGGAGCAGTATTATAGTAGTTATATTCTTGTACATAGGGGCAGTATTATAGTAGTTATATTCTTGTACATAGAGGCAGTATTATAGTAGTTATATTCTTGTACATAGGAGCAGTATTATAGTAGTTATATTCTTGTACATAGGGAGCAGTATTATAGTAGTTATATTCTTGTACATAGGGAGCAGTATTATAGTAGTTATATTCCTGTACATAGGGGGCAGTATTATAGTAGTTATATTCTTGTATATAGGAACATAATATAGTAGATATATTCTTGTACATAGGAGCAGTATTATAGTAGCTATATTCTTGTACATAGGGGCAGTATTATAGTAGTTATATTCTTGTACATAGGGGCAGTATTATAGTAGTTATATTCTTGTACATAGGAGCAGTATTATAGTAGTTATATTCTTGTACATAGGAGCAGTATTATAGTAGTTATATTCTTGTACATAGGGGGCAGTATTATTGTAGTTATATTCTTGTACATAGGGGCAGTATTATAGTAGTTATATTCTTGTACATAGGAGCAGTATTATAGTAGTTATATTCTTTTACATAGGAGCAGTATTATAGTAGTTATATTCTTGTACATAGGAGCAGTATTATAGTAGTTATATTCTTGTACATAGGAGCAGTATTATAGTAGTTATATTCTTGTACATAGGGAGCAGTATTATAGTAATTATATTCTTGTACATAGGAGCAGTATTATAGTAGTTATATTCTTGTACATAGGATCAGTATTATAGTAGTTATATTCTTGTACATAGGGGGCAGTATTATAGTAGTTATATTCTTGTACATAGGGGCAGTATTATAGTAGTTATATTTTTGTACATAGGGGGCAGTATTATAGTAGTTATATTTTTGTACATAGGGGGCAGTATTATAGTAATTATATTCTTGTACATAGGGGCAGTATTATAGTAGTTATATTCTTGTTCATAGGAGCAGTATTATAGTAGATATATTCTTGTACATAGGGGCAGTATTATAGTAGTTATATTCTTGTACATAGGGGCAGTATTATAGTAGTTATATTCTTGTACATAGGGGCAGTATTATAGTAGTTATATTCTTGTACATAGGGGGCAGTATTATAGTAGTTATATTCTTGTACATAGGGGTCAGTATTATAGTAGATATATTCTTGTACATAGGAGCAGTATTATAGTAGTTATATTCTTGTACATAGGAGCAGTATTATAGTAGTTATATTCTTGTACATAGGAGCAGTATTATAGTAGTTATATTCTTGGACATAGGAGCAGTATTATAGTAGTTATATTCTTGGACATAGGGGGCAGTATTATAGTAGTTATATTTTTGTACATAGGAGCAGTATTATAGTAGTTATATTCTTGTACATAGGGGCAGTATTATAGTAGTTATATTCTTGTACATAGGGGCAGTATTATAGTAGTTATATTCTTGTACATAGGGGGCAGTATTATAGTAGTTATATTTTTGTACATAGGGGGCTGTATTATTTTAGATATAATCTTGTACATAGGAGCAGTATTATAGTAGTTATATTCTTGTACATAGGGGCAGTATTATAGTAGTTATATTCTTGTACATAGGGGCAGTGTTATAGTAGTTATATTGTTGTACATAGGAGCAGTATTATAGTAGTTATATTGTTGTACATAGGAGCAGTATTATAGTAGTTATATTGTTGTACATAGGGGCAGTATTATAGTAGTTATATTCTTGTACATAGGGGCAGTATTATAGTAGTTATATTGTTGTACATAAGGAGCAGTATTATAGTAGTTATATTCTTGTACATAGGGGGCAGTATTATAGTAGTTATATTCTTGTACATAGGGGCAGTATTATAGTAGTTATATTCTTGTACATAGGGGGCAGTATTATAGTAGTTATATTATTGTACATAGGGGGCTGTATTATTTTAGATATAATCTTGTACATAGGGGGCAGTATTATAGTAGTTTTATTCTTGTACATAGGGGGCAGTATTATTGTAGTTATATTCTTGTACATAGGGGGCAGTATTATAGTAGTTATATTCTTGTACATAGGAGGCAGTATTATAGTAGTTATATTCTTGTACATAGGGAGCAGTATTATAGTAGTTATATTCTTGTACATAGGGGGCAGTATTATAGTAATTATATTCTTGTAGATAGGGGCAGTATTATAGTAGTTATATTCTTGTACATAGGGAGCAGTATTATAGTAGTTATATTCTTGTACATAGGGGGCAGTATTATAGTAGTTATATTCTTGTATATAGGAGCAGTATTATAGTAGTTATATTCTTGTACATAAGGGGCAGTATTATAGTAGTTATATTCTTGTACATAGGGGGCTGTATTATTTTAGATATAATCTTGTACATAGGGGGCAGTATTATATTAGTTTTATTCTTGTACATAGGGGGCTTTATTATTTTAGATATAATCTTGTACATAGGGGGCAGTATTATAGTAGTTTTATTCTTGTACATAGGGGGGCAGTATTATTGTAGTTATATTCTTGTACATAGGGGGCAGTATTATAGTAGTTACATTCTTGTACATAGGAGGCAGTATTATAGTAGTTATATTCTTGTACATAGGGAGCAGTATTATAGTAGTTATATTCTTGTACATAGGGGGCAGTATTATAGTAATTATATTCTTGTAGAGAGGGGCAGTATTATAGTAGTTATATTCTTGTACATAGGGAGCAGTATTATAGTAGTTATATTCTTGTACATAGGGGGCAGTATTATAGTAGTTATATTCTTGTATATAGGAGCAGTATTATAGTAGTTATATTCTTGTACATAGGGGGCAGTATTATAGTTGTTATATTATTGTATATAGGAGCAGTATTATAGTTATATTCTTGTACATTGGCGCAGTATTATAGTAGTTATATTCTTGTACATGGGGCAGTATTATAGTAGTTATATTCTTGTACATAGGAGCAGTATTATAGTAGTTATATTCTTGTACATAGGGGACAGTATTATAGTAGTTATATTCTTGTACATAGGAGCAGTATTACAGTAGTTATATTCTCGTACATAGGGGGCAGTATTATAGTAGTTATATTCTTGTACATAGGGGGCTGTATTATTTTAGATATAATCTTGTACATAGGGGGCAGTATTATAGTAGTTTTATTCCTTTTGTTTTGTAGTCATTGTGGGTCCATGTGTTTTCCTTTGCTGTTCTATCTGCGGTGGGGGATGTTCGGGGTCTCGCACACCTGGAGTGATTCATGTCACATCTTGTATGCTGGTTACAGGTGCGGGTCGGATTCCGGTGACTACCAGACATAACCATGCAGTGATGTAGCGCTTTTTCTGTTACTGGTTGTATTTATGTTCCTGGTTTTGTCTTTTATGATCGGATTTTGTGATGATGAGACTTTGCAGAATTTTGATAATTGTTACTTTCAGGATATTTTTGGTTGTGACTCGGGAGCTGGAGTATTCGGCGGTCAGTTAATGAGATGGCGGCTTTTCCTACTCCGCAGGCTGGGGCACGTCTTACCTGCAGACCCCGCCGCCCCTCACCTGGAATATCTGTCAGATCAGTGCGGAGCGCTCTGCACCGGGTGATCGTACAGATTGTCTGAGCAAGATGGAACATGTGGAATCCGTCTACGAGATCACAAACAAGGGGTCAACATCCCGGGGAGGGGGCAAAGATGAGTGAGGCTTGTGTAAGGAAATGGTGACAGGCAGATGTATCAGAGGGTTCAGAGCCGGAGTCCGTGTACAGGATCCGGCCATAGATAATGTGGACGCTCAGCCGGATAAGTGGGATTTCATGGTTTATGGATTGTTTTGTTTAATGCTTTTTTTCATTTGTTTATTTAATGGAATCTGCAGCGCTGGATCCACTGACTCACTGCAGCTGAAGTCGGAGTTCAGCTCTGGAGTTCCTGTCTGTCTTGCATGTTGTGACATAGTGACGCTTATCCTCTTCTGGTCATGGACCGATGTTATCAGGAATCAGTGAGGAGCTAATTATTAATATCTAGAAAAAGTCTATTTATCTGTATACAGTGGGATGTAAAAGTTTCTGCCCCCCCCCCTGGTCAAAATTCCTGTTATTGTGAACAGTGAAGCAAGTTGGAGATGAAATGATCTAAAAGGCCCAAAGTTACAGATGACACATTTCCTTTGTATTTTAGGCAAAAAAAAGATATTTTCATCTTTTACATTTTAAAAATTACAAAAAGGAAAATGGGCCGATGTAAAAGTTTGTGCCCCCTGCATGGTTAGTACCTGGTAGCGCCCCCTTTTGAAAGTATCACAGCTTGTAAACGCTTTTTGTAGTCAGACAAGAGTCTTTCTGTTCTTGTCTGAGGGATTTTCCTCCATTCTTCCTTGGAGAATTCTTCCAGTTCTGTGAGATTCCTGGGGCGTCTTGCATTCTCTGCTATTTTGAGCTCTAGCCACAGATTGTCAATGATGTTCAGATCAGGGGACTGTGAGGGCCATTGTAAAACCTTCAGTTTGTGCCTTTTCAGGTTGTCTATTGTGGATTGTGACGTGTGTTTAGGATCATTATCCATTTGTAGAATCCTCTTTTCATCTTCAGCTTTTTTACAGATGGTGTTATGTTTGCATCAAGAATTTGTTGAAATTTCATTGAATCCATTTTTCCCTCTACCTGTGAATCGTTCTCCAGTGCCATTGGCTGCAGCACAACCCCAAAGCTGGATTGATCCTCCCCCATGCTTAATGGTTGGTGGGATGTTCTTTTCCTGAAATTCTCTGCCCTTTTTTCTCCACACATACCTGTGATCATTGTGGCCACAGAGGTCTATTTTCCCTCATCGGTCCACAGAACTTGTTTTCAGGATGCATCAGGCTTATTTAGATGTTCTTTTGCACTTCTAATACTGAATTTTATGATGAAGATGCAGGAGAGGTTTTCTTCTGATGACTCTTCCATGAAGGTCATATTTTGTGCAGGTGTCTCTGAACTGTAGAACAATTGACCACAACTCCAGAGTCTGCTAAATCTTTCTGAAGGTCTTTTGCAGTCAAGCGGGCGTTCTGATTTGCCTCTCTAGCAATCCTACCATCAGCTCTCACTGAAATTTTGCTTGGTCTTCCAGACCTTATCTTGACCTCCATTGTTCCTGGTAACTTACATTTGTTAATTACATTTCGAACTGAGGAAAGGGCAACTTGAAAACTCTTTGCTATCTTCTTATAGCTTCTCCAGCTTTGTGGCCTCCACCATTGTCAGAGCTCGGCCGCTGCTTAGAAGAACTCATGGCTCATGTTTTTTGGCACAAGGTTAGAGGAGGTTTTTATTAAGCTGGAAATTTTCATCACCAACCAGGCCTAACGATGATAGTGAACAAGACATAACCCTAACAGGCTGATTAAGGTCTGAAGTCTGGGTTAGTTATCTGAGCACAGAAATCTCCAAGGGTGCACAAACTTTTGCATGCCACTGTATCTATCTATCTATCTATCTATCTATCTATCTATCTTTCTATCTATCCACCTTTCTTCCTTCTTGTATTGCCGGTGGGCACAGCAGCTTTTCATACTCGGGTGCCCCCGCCTCTGGTGGGGGTCGGTCACAGCTGGAGCGGGGGCAGGGTTTCCGGGGATGAACATTATGGGATGAGATTCTAGTAATAGACTCCAGGCCCCCGGATGTTTCTGCCGTTCGTTGTTGACATTTCTGCTCATTATTTTCGGTCTTTTCTCTTTAGTTTTATATTTTCTGCGGTTTTATGAATCCGTCATTTCTCGGTGACGGCAGGAATCTTCCCAGACTTTGACTTTTCGGGTCGCGTCTCGCTGCTGCAAACATTTTGTGTGTAATTTCCCCCCGTAGTTTTTTGGAGAGGAGCAGGACTTCTACTTCTCGCCGGATCCTCCCTCTGCTCTGATCAGGGGTCTCTGTGCTTTGGGGGCTGCTGTGTTTTTGATCTCATAATTTGGGCGTGAGAATTATGTCCCATAAAATATAATGATGCCATTAACCCCTTGCTGTCTGATCCTCAGGGGTTCACTACTGACGGATACAGATGGAATGGGGAAGGCAGTATGGGGGGCAGATAGTAATGGGGGGCTGCCCTGTTACCTTCTCTTCGCCTGTTGTGCCCGGGCAGCTCTGAAATCCGGTTCTCTGCCGGTGCCAGCCGTGCCATCTGCAGGCGAGCGCTGGGCACAGATACGTTTCCATTATCAGCCATCATCCACCAAATATGTCCCAGCCGCACTTGGCTGTAGCCAAACACTAGTGCCAGAGAGAGGACCACGACCGCCCTGTGACGCGCGTGGTCCGGCGGGGGGGGGGGGTTCATGGACTTGTGCGGTTTGTGCTGCAGTTGCTTGTGAATGACGATATTTCTTCTTATTTGTTACTTTGTTTCTATTCTGCATCTTTTATTAATTCTTTGGATACAGCCTGCAGTGTAAAGTATGGAGGAGCCCTAATAATCAGAATATGAAAGACTGCAGACTTCCAATTATTAACTATTATACTATTATTTTGTGTATTTCAGGCGGCAGAGTGGAGTTCTGATGAAGAAACCCGCAGATCGTGTCAGAGTAAGGGGAAGACGGAGGTAAGAGCCCCCAGAACAACACAGAATAGCTGGTGGACCCCCATTAGTCAGGATTCAGTGGAGCAGAGCGGTTACACATCGCATGTCAGCGGCTTTTCCCTCTTTATCATTGTCTTCTTCCTATACCTGGACCGATCAGTGTCTGCAGAGCATTGCACTATACACTGTGCAGCAGGATCAGCACCTCGCCCCGTGCTGCAGACACCTCATCTTACCCTACACCCGGACAATCAGTGTCTGCAGAGCATTGCACTATATACTGTGCAGCAGGATCAGCACCTCGCCCCGTGCTGCAGATACCTCACCTTACCCTACAGCCGGACAATCAGTGTCTGCAGAGCATTGCACTATATACTGTGCAGCAGGATCAGCACCTCGCCCCGTGCTGCAGATACCTCACCTTACCCTACACCCGTACCGATCAGTGTCTGCAGAGCATTGCACTATACACTGTGCAGCAGGATCAGCACCTCGCCCCGTGCTGCAGACACCTCATCTTACCCTACACCCGGACAATCAGTGTCTGCAGAGCATTGCACTATATACTGTGCAGCAGGATCAGCACCTCGCCCCGTGCTGCAGATACCTCACCTTACCCTACTCCCGGACAATCAGTGTCTGCAGAGCATTGCACTATATACTGTGCAGCAGGATCAGCACCTCGCCCCGTGCTGTAGACACCTGGCCTTACCCTACACCCGTACCGATCAGTGTCTGCAGAGCATTGCACTATATACTGTGCAGCAGAATCAGCACCTCGCCCCGTGCTGTAGACACCTCACCTTACCCTACACCCGTACCGATCAGTGTCTGCAGAGCATTGCACTATACACTGTGCAGCAGGATCAGCACCTCGCCCCGTGCTGTAGACACCTCACCTTACCCTACACCCGGACAATCAGTGTCTGCAGAGCATTGCACTATATACTGTGCAGCAGGATCAGCACCTCACCCCATGCTGCAGACACCTCACCTTACCCTACACCCGGACAATCAGTGTCTGCAGAGCATTGCACTATACACTGTGCAACAGGATCAGCACCTCGCCCCGTGCTGCAGACACCTGACCTTACCCTACACCCGGACAATCAGTGTCTGCAGAGCATTGCACTATATACTGTGCAGCAGGATCAGCACCTCGCCCTGTGCTGCGGATACCTCACCTTACCCTACACCCGGACCGATCAGTGTCTGCAGAGCATTGCACTATACACTGTGCAGCAGGATCAGCACCTCGCCCCGTGCTGTAGACACCTCACCTTACCCTACACCCGGACAATCAGTGTCTGCAGAGCATTGCACTATACACTGTGCAGCAGGATCAGCACCTCACCCCGTGCTGCAGATACCTCACCTTACCCTACACCCGGACAATCAATGTCTGCAGAGCATTGCACTATATACTGTGCAGCAGGATCAGCACCTCGCCCCGTGCTGCAGATACCTCACCTTACCCTACACCCGGACCGATCAGTGTCTGCAGAGCATTGCACTATACACTGTGCAGCAGGATCAGCACCTCGCCCCGTGCTGCGGATACCTCACCTTACCCTACACCCGGACAATCAGTGTCTGCAGAGCATTGCACTATATACTGTGCAGCAGGATCAGCACCTCGCCCCGTGCTGCAGATACCTCACCTTACCCTACACCCGGACCGATCAGTGTCTGCAGAGCATTGCACTATACACTGTGCAGCAGGATCAGCACCTCGCCCCGTGCTGCGGATACCTCACCTTACCCTACACCCGGACAATCAGTGTCTGCAGAGCATTGCACTATATACTGTGCAGCAGGATCAGCACCTCGCCCCGTGCTGCAAATACCTCACCTTACCCTACACCCGGACAATCAGGGTAGGCAGAGCATTGCACTATACACTGTGCTGCAGGATCAGCACCTCGCCCCGTGCTGCAGACACCTGACCTTACCCTACACCCGGACTGACAATGTCTGCAGAGCATTGCACTATACACTGTGCAGCAGGATCAGCACCTTGCCCCGTGCTGCAGATACCTCACCTTACCCTACACCCGGACTGATCAGTGTCTGCAGAGCATTGCACTATACACTGTGCAGCAGGATCAGCACCTCGCCCTGTGCTGCAGACATCTGACCTTAGCCTACACCCGGACAATCAGTGTCGGCAGAGCATTGCACTATATACTGTGCAGCAGGATCAGTAGTGACACCTCGCCCTGTGCTGTAGACATCTGACCTTACCCTACACCCGGACCGATCAGCGTCTGCAGAGCATTGCACTATATACTGTGCAGCAGGATCAGCACCTCGCCCCGTGCTGTAGACACCTGGCCTCACCCTACACCCGGTCCGATCAGTGTCTGCAGAGCATTGCACTATACACTGTGCAGCAGGATCAGCACCTCGCCCCGTGCTGTAGACACCTGACCTCACCCTACACCCGGACCGATCAGAGTCTGCAGAGCATTGCACTATACACTGTGCAGCAGGATCAGCACCTCGCCCCGGGCTGTAGACACCTGACCTCACCCTACACCCGGACCGATCAGTGTCTGCAGAGCATTGCACTATACACTGTGCAGCAGGATCAGCACCTCGCCCCGTGCTGTAGACACCTGGCCTCACCCTACACCCAGACCGATCAGTGTCTGCAGAGCATTGCACTATACACTGTGCAGCAGGATCAGCACCTCGCCCCGTGCTGTAGACACCTGGCCTCACCCTACACCCGGACCGATCAGAGTCTGCAGAGCATTGCACTATACACTGTGCAGCAGGATCAGCACCTCGCCCCGTGCTGTAGACACCTGGCCTCACCCTACATCCGGACCGATCAGTGTCTGCAGAGCATTGCACTATACACTGTGCAGCAGGATCAGCACCTCGCCCCGTGCTGCAGACACCTGACCTTAGCATACACCCAGACCGATCAGTGTCTGCAGAGCATTGCACTATACACTGTGCAGCAGGATCAGCACCTCGCCCCGTGCTGTAGACACCTGGCCTCACCCTACACCCAGACCGATCAGTGTCTGCAGAGCATTGCACTATACACTGTGCAGCAGGATCAGCACCTCGCCCCGTGCTGCAGACACCTGACCTTAGCATACACCCAGACCGATCAGTGTCTGCAGAGCATTGCACTATACACTGTGCAGCAGCAGAGGAGTTAATGGCTGGCTTGGAGGAGCTCCAGCTCTTGGTGCAGCCCCCTCAGCGCCGCTTATCACCGGGGTCCTGAGAAGCTGCAGGCTGAGATCTATAATTTGAGACTTGGTGACATTGTTTCTGTGTTTCTGGACCGCAGCCACCTCTGCTTTGTTGTGCGATGTAATTGCAGACAAGAGCAACTGTTGCATAAAACACTTTAATAATGGTGCTTGTCTGCGGGGGCCGGGGCGGGTACGGGGGGCTCTGTACCAGCGATCAGTCACCTGTGATCCCATGACATCCGCCATACAACGACCTATTTATATCTGATGCGGGCGCAGGTTATACTTTGTTTCCTTTGTTACAATCTCTGCTTGTTGTCAGTGACCGGGAACATTCTGGTTAATAATCACGTAGGCCGCGTTCACACAGTCAGTATTTGGTCAGTGTTTTACATCAGTATTTGTGAAGCAAAACGAGGTGAGGAACAATCAGAGAAAAGTATAATAGAAACAAGTCACCAATTCTGCATTTATCACCCACTCCTGAGAACAAATACTGACCGAATACTGAACATGTGAATGTGGCCTTAAAGGGATTTTCCAGGACTTTAATAGTAGCGACTTATTTTTCGGATGGGTCCTCAATGTCCGATCAGTGGGGTCGGTCAAATCTTCCACTGATCGGCGGCAGTGGTGCAGCGCCGTGCATTGTAGTGTGAGCGGGGACCATCATGGGCACCACCCAAAGTACCGAGTGTCGCCCCCTGCAGTCAACGGATTGGTGGGATGAGGTGGGATGACCAGAGTCTGTGCTTATGTAGATGGTCTATCCTAGGTATACTCCTCACAGCTGAGGGTTTGTTACAATGTATCAGTGTAGACAATCTGTGCAGCAGCAGCACATACCCCTCCAGTCCTGATTTGTTACAATGTGTCAGTTCTTCTTCTCTTTAGTCAGTGATGTCCAGAGAAGGGGCCACATCTCGCACTCAGATTCGTTAGCGCCAGTTTAGGAGTTTTCCCGCCACGTCCGTTTTTCTGCCCGTGGCTCGGGTCTCCTTTCAGAGATCAGCGGTGACACGTTTGCAGCTTCTCGCGGCTCATGTCAGATTCTCACCAGCTTTTATTGAGTTAAAACAAAGGAGCGGAGGAAGCACTGACCAGATCGCTGGTGCGGGGAGCCCTGGAGCGCCACCTTGTGTCCGATCCCCGGAGCCGCGCCTGCATCGCTCATACATCAGCATTAGAGGTTTATTATCTCCCTGCCTCTGGTATTGGTGTTTATTCTGCCTCGTCCTCTTGTCGGTTCCTTGTGTTTGGTCCCATTATTGCCGCATTATAAAGTATTAGCTGCAGATAAAGACAAAGCGACCCGTCAGATCCTCTTCTCCCTGTGCGGCTGCTGCTCTAGTAGTACCAGATGTGGCCACAGACAATGGTGGCGCTGCTCCTGGAGAATGCAGAAGCTTCTGTGATTCCAGAGCCCTCCGGTCTCTATAGCGCCCCCCTCATCCCCGGACATGGAGCAGCAGTTGTGACTGCGGTCCCTGCAGACGGATCACCATGGTGGGATCTCAGGAGAAGGAGCCGAGTAAAGTAAAGTATCCCGGGCCGAGTAAAGTGCAGCTTTCTAATAAACTGTTGGGGGATTCATTGGGGGGATTATCAGTCGGTAGAACTATTGTGGCTGCGGTGATTGGTGGATTTGGGGCGTCTCCTCCTGCAGCGCCGCCGTCTAGAGGGGATTTTCCTCTTTTTTCCTCTTTTATTCCTCCTTTATCAGAGCGAATATTGAAACGTGTTTTCTTCTAAAACAAAAAGTCATAAATTCATAAATTTGGCGATCACCTTATTTGCATAACTAACCACACCCACTTCTTAAAAGTCGCAGGAGCGTCATGAAGGTGTTAAAAGTCGCACATTTTTGCACAAATATAAGGTGCGACTTCTGGAAGACAGCGAGCTGTGGAAGATGTCTGGATACTTTCCCCCCTTTGTGTTTCTTCCTCACCATTTTCTAGATCTCTTCTTGCTGTCAGTAAATCAGAGCAGCCCGTCCAAGCCTGTTCACGACACTGAGGTTTCGTTACAATGTATCACTCTTATTAATAGAGAGATAAACACAAATCTCAGTCCTGACAGCTTGTTACAATGTATCAGTGCAGTAATGTATCAGTCTGGAGTCCTCTTATCTCACAGAGGATTATGGAAGCTGGATACATCTGTAACAAACCCTCAGCTGTGAGAAGTATTGGAGCATTGTGATCGGGCCGGTGCCAGGATGAGCTGCTCTGCCTGGGTGCTGGCGGGTGAGGGCTGATCCAGGGCACATCTGCTGTCATTTATAGATATATAAGATTCACTCCCCCCTGCTACGATAACCGGAGGTCCAGGGGGGCAGAAGCTGTGATAACCGGGCGTCCAGCGGGGGCAGCAGCTGCGATAACCGGAGGTCCAGGGGGGCAGAAGCTGCGATAACCGGGCGTCCAGCGGGGGCAGCAGCTGCGATAACCGGAGGTCCAGGGGGGCAGAAGCTGCGATAACCGGGCGTCCAGCGGGGGCAGCAGCTGCGATAACCGGAGGTCCAGGGGGGCAGAAGCTGCGATAACCGGGCGTCCAGCGGGGGCAGCAGCTGCGATAACTGGAGGTCCAGGGGGGCAGAAGCTGCGATAACCGGGCGTCCAGCGGGGGCAGCAGCTGCGATAACCGGAGGTCCAGGGGAGCAGAAGCTGCGATAACCGGGCGTCCAGCGGGGGCAGCAGCTGCGATAACCAGAGGTCCAGGGGGGCAGAAGCTGTGATAACCGGGCGTCCAGCGGGGGCAGCAGCTGTGATAACCGGGCGTCCAGCGGGGGCAGCAGCTGCGATAACCGGGCGTCCAGCGGGGGCAGCAGCTGCAATAACTGGGCGTCCAGCGGGTGTAGCAGCTGTGAAAACCTGGCGTCCAGCGGGGGCAGCAGCTGCGATAACCAGGCGTCCAGCGGGGGCAGCAGCTGCAATAACTGGGCGTCCAGCGGGGGCAGCAGCTGTGAAAACCTGGAGTCCAGCAGGGGCAGCAGCTGCGATAACCGGGCGTCCAGCAGGGACAGCAGCTGCGATAACCGGGCGTCCAGGGGGTGCAGCAGCTGCGATAACCGGGCGTCCAGCAGGTGCAGCAGCTGTAATAGCCTGGCGTCCAGTGAGGGCAGCAGCTGTGATAACCGAGCATCCAGCAGGGGCAGCTGCTGCGATAGCCGGACGTCCAAGGGGGCAGCAGCTGTGCTAACCGAGCATCCAGCAGGGGCAGCCGCTGTGCTAACCGGGCATCCAGCGGGGGCAGCAGCTGCGATAACCGGGGGTCCAGGGGGGCAGAGGCTGCGATAACTGGGCGTCCAGCAGGGGCAGCAGCTGCTACAACCGGGCGTCCAGCGGGGGCAGCAGCTGCGATAACCGGAGGTCCAGGGGGGCAGAAGCTGCGATAACCGGGCGTCCAGCGGGGGCAGCAGCTGCGATAACCGGAGGTCCAGGGGAGCAGAAGCTGCGATAACCGGGCGTCCAGCGGGGGCAGCAGCTGCGATAACCAGAGGTCCAGGGGGGCAGAAGCTGTGATAACCGGGCGTCCAGCGGGGGCAGCAGCTGTGATAACCGGGCGTCCAGCGGGGGCAGCAGCTGCGATAACCGGGCGTCCAGCGGGGGCAGCAGCTGCAATAACTGGGCGTCCAGCGGGGGTAGCAGCTGTGAAAACCTGGCGTCCAGCGGGGGCAGCAGCTGCGATAACCAGGCGTCCAGCGGGGGCAGCAGCTGCAATAACTGGGCGTCCAGCGGGGGTAGCAGCTGTGAAAACCTGGAGTCCAGCGGGGGCAGCAGCTGCGATAACCGGGCGTCCAGCAGGGGCAGCAGCTGCGATAACCGGGCGTCCAGGGGGTGCAGCAGCTGCGATAACCGGGCGTCCAGCAGGTGCAGCAGCTGTAATAGCCCGGCGTCCAGTGAGGGCAGCAGCTGTGATAACCGAGCATCCAGCAGGGGCAGCTGCTGCGATAGCCGGACGTCCAAGGGGGCAGCAGCTGTGCTAACCGAGCATCCAGCAGGGGCAGCCGCTGTGCTAACCGGGCATCCAGCGGGGGCAGCAGCTGCGATAACCGGGGGTCCAGGGGGGCAGAGGCTGCGATAACTGGGCGTCCAGCAGGGGCAGCAGCTGCTACAACCGGGCGTCCAGCGGGGGCAGCAGCTGCGATAACTGGGCGTCCAGGGGGGGCAGCAGCTGCGATAACCGGGCGTCCAGCGGGGGCAGCAGCTGCGATAACCGGGCGTCCAGCAGGCGCAGCAGCTGTAATAACCTGGCGTCCAGTGGGGGCAGCAGCTGTGATAACCGGGCGTCCAGCAGGGGCAGCTGCTGCGATAACCGGACGTCCAGGGGGGCAGCAGCTGTGCTAACCGGGCGTCCAGGGGGGGCAGCATCTTCGATAACCGGGTGTCCAGCAGGGGCAGCAGCTGTAATTACCTGGCGTCCAGCGGGGCAGCAGCTGTGATAACCGGGCGTCCAGGGGGGGCAGCTGCTGCGATAACCGGGTGTCCAGCGGGGGCAGCAGTTTTGATAACCGGGCGTCCATCGGGGGCAGCAGCTGTGATAACCGGGCATCCAGCGGGGGCAGCAGCTGTGATAACCGGGCGTTCACAAGACGTCCAAAATCAGTACCGTGATTTCCTTTTGCTTTGTACTCTCAATGCGGATAACACTAATGCCAGTCCCTTTGAGGGTCTTAGCGGGTGAATCCCCCCACAATCAATGTCTAATGACCTAATCCATCATAATGATAAAAGCAATACTCTGCTAATCCTGATCTCCCTGGTTCATGAATAGAATGTGAGAAGAGCAGTGAGGACTGGCACTGGCAGGACAGAGGGCATTGATGAGGCTCTGTAGGTCAGCAGGGTGTCCGTGGGCGCAGTGATGGTGGCCGCCCGGTAGCTGGGGTTTTTAGACAAAGACCAATCGGGTTCATTTCCACTTTCTGATATTTTCCGGAGCCGTCACGTCTCTGAGATTTGGGCTTTTACCATCTAATAAGGGTCACAAATTTGGGGCGCCTATTGTGCATGTGCGGCGGTGCCCGGCGCTCGTCTCCTCCGCCCGTCGGCTGTATCCAGCCTCCTCACATCTATAAACCCTCGGGTCGGCGCGGCGGTGGCGTGCGCGGCGGAGCGGTAATTAATTCTTCTGCCTGACTACAGTTTAGGCGTCGGTGAACCGTTTAATTGTCGCGCTCCCTGGAAAGTGGCGAGAAATCCAGTAAGAATAAATTCTCGCTGCTTCGTGGTGACGGCGAGAAAGTGCAAAGAGCGAGAAATGCTGCAGACGACAACGGGGGCGACGACAACGGGGGCGACGACAACGGGGGCAGCGACCCCAGAACAGAGCGGCGCAGACAAGGCGCGTTCATCAAGCTGCCGCACCAGCGCAGGGCACCTGTCCGCGTGTCTGATGCCTCTCTCTTCCTCGCGGCTGGCGTCCATCCGTGTCGTTATGCTGCAGCAAACAATGAAGCATGTCTGGAAGAAACGCCGCCATTTTCGGCCTTTCCGGAGCCGCACCCGTTTCACTTTCCAGTAATCGAGAAAAAAATTGTAAAAAAAAAAAAAAAAAAAAGTCACCCCGGAGCTGCGCTCCTCCAGAATCAGTGACACTTCTACCATCTCTGCTTGCTGTCAGTGAATGTGGCCATTCTTGTGAGCAGAGCATATCGTCATCACAAATCTGCCCATACTGTCCTGTGCTGAGGGTTTGTTACCATGTATCAGTGCAGGTTACATAGGAGGTTGTGCAGCCAGAGGAGAGATTTGTTCTCTGATGTTTTCAGCTTGAACTTTAATGATAAAGTTCCCATTCACTGACAGCAAACAGAGATGTTACAGGATGTTCCTCCTTGAGGGATTAATGCTTTTCTAGAGGACCCCTGTGTTTGGTCTCTGCAGGGTCCGCCATCCTTTCATCTCCCACCTGCTCCATATAAGGAATAAACACCGGGAACCAGCGGCCGATCACTGCTAGACGGGGGCTGCACCCCCTATATACTGCTCTGGAAGGGGGCAACGCTGATAACCACCACATATGGTGTAATGTCTGGAGGTTACAGGGCCTTGAAAAAGTCTTCACACCCCATGAACTTTTCTACATTTTTTTCACATAACAGCCACAAAATTACATGTTTTCTCTGCTGCAGTCTTTTGGGGTCTGTCTCTCCACCTTTCTCTACTGCAGTCTTTTGGGGTCTGTCTCTCCACCTTTCTCTGCTGGAGTCTTTTGGGGTCTGTCTCTCCACCTTTCTCTGCTGCACTCTTTTGGGGTCTGTCTCTCCCACCTTTCTCTGCTGCAGTCTTTTGGGGTGCGTCTCTCCCACCTTTCTCTGCTGCAGTCTTTTGGGGTCTGTCTCTCCCACCTTTCTCTGCTGCAGTCTTTTAGGGTCTGTCTCTCCACCTTTCTCTGCTGCAGTCTTTTGGGGTCTGTCTCTCCACCTTTCTCTGCTGCAGTCTTTTGGGGTCTGTCTCTCCACCTTTCTCTGCTGCAGTCTTTTAGGGTCTGTCTCTCCCACCTTTCTCTGCTGCAGTCTTTTAGGGTCTGTCTCTCCCACCTTTCTCTGCTGCAGTCTTTTGGGGTCTGTCTCTCTCACCATTCTCTGCTGCAGTCTTTTGGGGTCTGTCTCTCCCACCTTTCTCTGCTGCAGTCTTTTAGGGTCTGTCTCTCCCACCTTTCTCTGCTGCAGTCTTTTGGGGTCTGTCTCTCTCACCATTCTCTGCTGCAGTCTTTTGGGGTCTGTCTCTCCCACCTTTCTCTGCTGCAGTCTTTTAGGGTCTGTCTCTCCCACCTTTCTCTGCTGCAGTCTTTTGGGGTCTGTCTCTCTCACCATTCTCTGCTGCAGTCTTTTGGGGTCTGTCTCTCCCACCTTTCTCTGCTGCAGTCTTTTAGGGTCTGTCTCTCCCACCTTTCTCTGCTGCAGTCTTTTGGGGTCTGTCTCTCTCACCATTCTCTGCTGCAGTCTTTTGGGGTCTGTCTCTCCCACCTTTCTCTGCTGCAGTCTTTTAGGGTCTGTCTCTCCCACCTTTCTCTGCTGCAGTCTTTTGGGGTCTGTCTGTCTCTCCCACATTTGTCTGCTGGAGTCTTTTAGGGTCTGTCTCTCCCACCTTTCTCTGCTGCAGTCTTTTAGGGTCTGTCTCTCCCACCTTTCTCTGCTGCAGTCTTTTGGGGTCTGTCACTCCCACCTTCCTCTGCTGCAGTCTTTTAGGGTCTGTCTCTCCCACCTTTCTCTGCTGCAGTCTTTTAGGGTCTGTCTCTCTCACCTTTCTCTGCTGCAGTCTTTTGGGGTCTGTCTCTCTCACCTTTCTCTGCTGCAGTCTTTTGGAGTCTGTCTCTCTCACCTTTCTCTGCTGCAGTCTTTTGGGGTCTGTCTCTCCACCTGTCTCTGCTGCAGTCTTTTGGGGTCTGTCTCTCTCACCTTTCTCTGCTGCAGTCTTTTGGGGTCTGTCTCTCTCACCTTTCTCTGCTGCAGTCTTTTGGGGTCTGTCTCTCCACCTTTCTCTGCTGCAGTCTTTTGGGGTCTGTCTCTCCATCTTTCTCTGCTGCAGTCTTTTGGGGTCTGTCTCTCCAGCTTTGCACTCTCGCTCTCGCTCAGTGATCGGATGGAGATGTCTGTGATCAGTAATTTTCACGTCTTGTCACAGTTTCTCGGGGATTTGGGTCTGGACTGTGACTGCGCCGTTCACACACAGGAATATGCTCTGATCTAAGCCCTCCATTGTAGCTCTCGCAGGATGTTGAGGGTCGTTGTCCTGCTGAAGGCGAACCTATGCCCCAGTCTCAGGTCTTCTGCAGCCTCTAACAAGTTTTCCTCCAGGATTGCCCTGTATTTAGCTCCATCCATCTCCCATTATCTCTGACCAGCTTCCCTGCTCCTGCTGAAGAAAAGCCTCTAAACAACATAATGGTGTCACCACCATGTGTGACGGTGGGGATGGTGTTTTCAGGATGATTTACAGTGTTAATTTTCCGCCACACATAGCATTTTGCATTTAGCCCAAAAAGTTGTACTTTAGTCTCATCTGAGCAGAGCCCCTTCTTCTTCTTCCACATGCTCACTGTGTCTCCTACATTGGACTTCTTATGACTTTAAAAAATGGCTTCTTCTTGCCACTCTTCCATAAAAGGCAGATTTTCGGAGCATGCGACTAATAGTCGCCCTGTCGACAGATTCTCCCCTTGTGGATTTGCAGCTCCTCCAGTAAACATGGGCCCCTTGGCTGTTTCTATGATTAGTGCTCTCCTTGCTTGGGATGTCAGGTTAGGTGGACGGCCATGTCTTGTAAGGTTTGCAGTTGTGCCATACTCCTTCCATATTTGGATGATGGATTGAACAGTGCTCCGTGAGATGTTCACAGCTTGGGCTATTTTTTTAACCTAACCCTGCTTTCCTCTTCTCCACCACTTTATCACTGACTTGTCTGGTGGTCTTCTTGGTTTTCTGCTTTATCCCTGACCTGTCTGGTGGGCTCCTTGGTTTTCATGGTTGTTTGATCCCTAATGTTCTCACACCTCTGAGGTTTAACCCCTTAACCCCCGAGGGTGGTTTGCACGTTAATGGCCAGGCCAATTTTTACAATTCTGACCACTGTCACTTTATGAGGTAATTACTCTGGAACGCTTCAACGGATCCCCCTGATTCTGAGATTGTTTTTTCGTGATATATTGTACTTCATGATTTTGGTAGAATTTCTTCGATATCACTTGCGTTTATTTGTGAAAAAAATGGAAATTTGGCGAAAATTTTGAAAATTTTGCAATTTTCAAAATTTGAATTTTTATGCCCTTAAATCAGAGAGATACTGTATGTCACACAAAATAGTTAATAAATAACATTTCCCACATGTCTACTTTACATCAGCACAATTTTGGAACCAACATTTTTTTTTGTTAGGGAGCTATAAGGGTTAAAAGTTGACCAGCGATTTCTAATTTTTCCAACAAAATTTACAAAACCATTTTTTTAGGGACCACATCACATTTGAAGTCACTTTGAGAGGTCTTTATGACAGAAAATACCCAAAAGTGACACCATTCTAAAAACTGCACCCCTCAAGGTGCTCAAAACCACATTCAAGAAGTTTATTAACCCTTCAGGTGCTTCACAGGAATTTTTTGAATGTGGAAGAAAAAATGAACATTTAACTTTTTTCACAAAAATGTTACTTTAGACCCAATTTTTTTTATTTTCACAGGGGTAACAAGAAAAAATGGACCCCAAAATTTGTTGTGCAATTTCCCCTGGGCACGCAGATACCCCATATGTGGGGAAAAACCACTGTTTGGGCGCACAACAGGGCTCGGAAGGGAAGGAGCGCCATTTGACTTTTTGATTGTAAAATTTGCTTGAATAATTAGCGGACTCCATGTTGCGTTTGGAGAGCCCCTGATGTACCTAAACATTGGAGCTCCCCCACAAGTGACCCCATTTTGGAAACTAGACCCCCCAAGTCTGGATGCATAGTGAGCACTTGGAACCCCCAGGTGCTTCACAAATTGATTCGTAAAAATGAAAAAGTATTTTTTTTTCCACTTTTTCATTTTTGCGAATCAATTTGTGAAGCACCTGGGGGTTCCAAGTGCTCACTATGCATCTAGATAGGTGCCTTGGGGGGTCTAGTTTCCAAAATGGGGTCACTTGTGGGGGTGCTCCAATGTTTAGGCACACAAGGGCTCTCCAAACGCGACATGGTTCCAATTTGTTAGCGGACACCATGTCGCGTTTGGAGAGCCCCTGATGTGCCTAAACAGTGGAAACCCCCCACAAGTGACCCCATTTTGGAAACTAGACCCTTCAAGGATTTTATCAAGGGGTATAGTGAACATTTTGAACCCCGAGGTACGACACAGAATTTGATAACATTAGGTCATCATATTGAATAAGTTGTCATTAGTCTTGAGCGCAAGTGCTTGCTACTTGAGTTTGCATCGGGTACTCAGGTATGCACCATGTACTGCGTGTGCTCGAGTGACATGCTCGAGTCCCTGCCCCGCATGTTTCACGGTTATTAGACACCCAAAAAAAAACATGCGGGGATCGCTCGTGCATGGCAGGCAATCCCCGCAAAGTTTTTTTGGCCACGAAGCATATGGGGCGGAGACTCGAGCATGTCACTAAAATACCCACGATACTCAGTGCATACCAGAGCACCCGATGCAAACTCAAGTAGTGAGCACTTGCGCTCAACACTAGTCGCCATATCATCATCTTTTTTTCTTACTTTTGAAAAAAATCCCAACCCCATCACAACCCTAACCCCAACCCCAGCCCTAACCCGAGAGTTTATTTTTTACGCCGTCCCTCATGCGGTATAAGTGATTAGACGACTTTATTCTTCGGGTCGGTGTGATTACAGAGATACCAGAATCATATGGGGTTTTATGACTGACAGCTGTCACACACTAAAAGACACATATTTTGTAAAATCTAGTTTTTGCATCGCCATATTTTGAGAGCTATAATTTTTCCAGATTTTGGCAGACAGTCATGTGACGGCTCGTTTTTTGCGGGATGACTTGACGTTGTTATTGGTGCCATTTTCAGGCACGTGACATTTTTTGATCACTTTCTATTCCGATTTTTGGGAGGCAGAATAAACAAAAACCAACAATTCAGGAATTGTTTTTTTTAAATCTGTTCCGGTTGTGGTAAAATTGATAAGGCAGCTTTATTCTTCGGGTCAGTACATTTACAGCAGTACCACATTTATATCGTTTTTCTATGTTTTGCACTTTTACATAATAAAAGCAATTTTATAGAAAAAAATATTTTTTAGCATAGCTTTATTCTGAGAGCTATAACTTTTTTATTTTTCGGCTGATGGAGCTGTGTGGCGGCTTGTTTTTTGCGGGACGAGATGTCGTTTTCAGCGGTATCATTTTTATTTATATTCCTCTTTTTGATCGCGTGTTATTCCATTTTTTGTTTGGTGGTATGATGATAAAGCATTGTTTTTTGCTTCGTTTTTTTTTTTTTTTTTTTACCGTGTTCACTGAAGGGGTTAACTAGTGGGGACAGTTTTATAGGTCAGGTTGTTCCGGACGCGGCGATACCAAATATGTGTACTTTTATTGTTTTTTTTTATTTTTTTCATATATAATAATATTTATTGATGGGTACATTATATTTTTATTTTTGGTGGATTATTTATTTATTTATTTATTTTTTTAAATATTTTTACAATTTTTTTTATTTATTTTTTTTTCACTTTCTGACAGTTTTTTTACTTTTTTACTTTGTCCCACTCTGGGACTTTCACTTTTCTTTCTCTAATCGCCTGCATGGCACAGGAATGGAGCACCATCCCTGTGTCATGCAGGCTGTCAGTGCTTGACAGGGAGAAGATAGTTTGGAGATGCACTGCGCATGTCCAAAAAATCTTCCTGCTGTCTGGTGACCCGGATGTTGTCATGACGACATCGGGTCGTCATGGCAACCTCCTGGAAGCCGCGGCAGACAGCGCTGGAGGCCGGAAGAGGAGGTGAGTATCTGCGATCACCTCCCCTTGCCACCGCAATGCTGCGATCGACTTCGATCGCAGCATTGCGGGGGTTAATGTGCGGGGAGCGGTGCGGGACCGCTCCCTGCACATAGTACCGGGTGTCAGCTGTGACAATCAGCTGACACCCGGCGGCGATCGCGCCCGTACAGCCTGTGTGCGCGCGCGATCGCGATGACGTACTATTACGGGTCTGGCTCTTAAGTCCCAGGGCACAGACGCGTATTAGTACGTCTAATGTTGTTAAGGGGTTAAAAAGAACAGCTGTAGTTATACTGAGAAGAAATCACACCCAGATGGACGCAATGTACTAATTATGTGACTTCTGGAGGTGATTGGTAACTCAGGATTTTATTTAGGGGCATCAGACTGCAAGGGGCTGAATACTAATGCACAGAACAATGTTCAGATTTATATTTTTATAATAATTAGAAAACCTTGTATCATTTCCTTTACACATCACAAATACTTGTTACTTTGTATCACACAAAATCCCAATCAAATACATTTACGTTTATGACTGTAACGTGAAAAATGTGGAAAAGTTCACGGGGTATGAAGACTTTTTTTAAGGCACTGTATGATGTAATGTCTGGAGGTTATATCAGTACTGGAGCGTTATAAGAGGGGCTGATATCAGTCACATATGATGTAATGTCTGGAGGTTATATCAGTACTGGAGCGTTATAAGAGGGGCTGATATCAGTCACATATGGTGTAATGTCTGGAGATTATATCAGTACTGGAGCGTTATAAGAGGAGCTGATATCAGTCACATATGATGTAATGTCTGGAGGTTATATCAGTACTGGAGCGTTATAAGAGGGGCTGATATCAGTCACATATGGTGTAATGTCTGGAGGTTATATCAGTACTGGAGCGTTATAAGAGGGGCTGATATCAGTCACATGGTGTAATGTCTGGAGGTTATATCAGTACTGGAGCGTTATAAGAGGGGCTGATATCAGTCACATATGGTGTAATGTCTGGAGGTTATATCAGTACTGGAGTGTTATAAGAGGGGCTGATATCAGTCACATATGGTGTAATGTCTGGAGGTTATATCAGTACTGGAGCGTTATAAGAGGCTGATATCAGTCACATATGATGTAATGTCTGGCGGTTATATCAGTACTGGAGCATTATAAGAGGGGCTGATATCAGTCACATATGGTGTAATGTCTGGTGGTTATATCAGTACTGGAGCGTTATAAGAGGGGCTGATATCAGTCACATATGGTGTAATGTCTGGAGGTTATATCAGTACTGCAGCGTGATAAGAGGCTGATATCAGTCATATATGATGTAATGTCTGGAGGTTATATCAGTACTGGAGCGTTATAAGAGGCTGATATCAGTCACATATGATGTATTGTCTGGGAGTTATATCAGTACTGCAGCGTTATAAGAGGCTGATATCAGTCACATATGGTGTAATGTCTGGAGGTTATATCAGTACTGGAGCGTTATAAGAGGAGCTGATATCAGTCACATATGATGTAATGTCTGGGGGTTATATCAGTACTGCAGCGTTATAAGAGGCTGATATCAGTCACATATGGTGTAATGTCTGGAGGTTATATCAGTACTGGAGCGTTATAAGAGGGGCTGATATCAGTCACATATGATGTAATGTCTGGAGGTTATATCAGTACTGGAGCGTTATAAGAGGAGCTGATATCAGTCACATATAATGTAATGTCTGGAGGTTATATCAGTACTGGAGCGTTATAAGAGGAGCTGATATCAGTCACATATGGTGTAATGTCTGGAGGTTATATCAGTACTGGAGCGTTATAAGAGGCTGATATCAGTCACATATGGTGTAATGTCTGGACGTTATATCAGTACTGGAGCGTTATAAGAGGGGCTGATATCAGTCACATATAGTGTAATGTCTGGAGGTTATATCAGTACTGGAGCGTTATAAGAGAAGCTGATATCAGTCACATATGGTGTAATGTCTGGAGGTTATATCAGTACTGGAGCGTTATAAGAGGGGCTGATATCAGTCACATATGGTGTAATGTCTAGAGGTTATATCAGTACTGGAGCGTTATAAGAGGGGCTGATATCAGTCACATATGGTGTAATGTCTGGAGGTTATATCAGTACTGGAGCGTTATAAGAGGGGCTGATATCAGTCACATATGGTGTATTGTCTGGAGGTTATATCAGTACTGGAGCGTTATAAGAGGGGCTGATATCAGTCACATATGGTGTAATGTCTGGAGGTTATATCAGTACTGAAGCGTTATAAGAGGGGCTGATATCAGTCACATATGGTGTAATGTCTGGAGGTTATATCAGTACTGGAGCGTTATAAGAGGGGCTGATATCAGTCACATATGGTGTAATGTCTGGAGGTTATATCAGTACTGGAGCGTTATAAGAGAGGCTGATATCAGTCACATATGGTGTAATGTTTGGAGGTTATATCAGTACTGGAGCGTTATAAGAGGGGCTGATATCAGTCACATATGATGTAATGTCTGGAGGTTATATCAGTACTGCAGCGTTATAAGAGGAGCTGATATCATTCACATATGGTGTAATGTCTGGAGGTTATATCAGTACTGGAGTGTTATAAGAGGGGCTGATATCAGTCACATATGGTGTAATGTCTAGAGGTTATATCAGTACTGGAGCGTTATAAGAGGGGCTGATATCAGTCACTTATGATGTAATGTCTGGAGGTTATATCAGTACTGGAGCGTTATAAGAGGGGCTGATATCAGTCACTTATGATGTAATGTCTGGAGGTTATATCAGTACTGGAGCGTTATAAGAGGGGCTGATATCAGTCACATATGGTGTAATGTCTGGAGGTTATATCCGTACTGGAGCGTTATAAGAGAGGCTGATATCAGTCACATATGGTGTAATATCTGGAGGTTATATCCGTACTGGAGCGTTATAAGAGGGGCTGATATCAGTCACTTATGGTGTAATGTCTGGAGGTTATATCAGTACTGCAGCGTTATAAGAGGGGCTGATATCAGTCACTTATGGTGTAATGTCTGGAGGTTATATCAGTACTGGAGCGTTATAAGAGAGGCTGATATCAGTCACATATGGTGTAATATCTGGAGGTTATATCCGTACTGGAGCGTTATAAGAGAGGCTGATATCAGTCACATATGGTGTAATATCTGGAGGTTATGTCCGTACTGGAGCGTTATAAGAGGGGCTGATATCTGTCACATATAGTGTAATGTCTGGAGGTTATATCAGTACTGGAGCGTTATAAGAGGCTGATATCAGTTACATATGGTGTAATATCTGGAGGTCATATCCGTACTGGAGCGTTATAAGAGGGGCTGATATAGGTCACATATGGTGTAATGTCTGGAGGTTATATCAGTACTGCAGCGTTATAAGAGGGGCTGATATCAGTCACTTATGGTGTAATGTCTGGAGGTTATATCAGTACTGGAGCGTTATAAGAGGAGCTGATATCAGTCACATATGGTGTAATGTCTGGAGGTTATATCAGTACTGGAGCGTTATAAGAGGCTGATATCAGTCACATATGGTGTAATGTCTGGAGGTTATATCAGTACTGGAGCGTTATAAGAGGCTGATATCAGTCACATATGGTGTAATGTCTGGAGGTTATATCAGTACTGGAGCGTTATAAGAGGGGCTGATATCAGTCACATATGTTGTAATGTCTGGAGGTTATATCAGTACTGGAGCGTTATAAGAGGCTGATATCAGTCACTTATGGTGTAATGTTTGGAGGTTATATCAGTTCTGGAGCATTATAAGAGGGGCTGATAGCAGTCACATATGATGTAATGTCTGGAGGTTATATCAGCACTGGAGCGTTATAAGAGGCTGATATCAGTCACATATGGTGTAATGTCTAGGGGTTATATCAGTACTGGAGCGTTATAAGAGGGGCTGATATCAGTCACATATGATATAATGTCTGGAGGTTATATCAGTACTGGAGCATTATAAGAGGGGCTGATATCAGTCACATATGATGTAATGTCTGGAGGTTATATCAGTACTGGAGCGTTATAAGAGGGGCTGATATCAGTCACATATGGTGTAATGTCTAGAGGTTATATCAGTACTGGAGCGTTATAAGAGGGGCTGATATCAGTCACATATGATGTAATGTCTAGAGGTTATATCAGTACTGGAGCGTTATAAGAGGGGCTGATATCAGTCACATATGATGTAATGTCTGGAGGTTATATCAGTACTGGAGCGTTATAAGAGGCTGATATCAGTCACATATGGTGTAATGTCTAGAGGTTATATCAGTACTGGAGCGTTATAAGAGGGGCTGATATCAGTCACATATGATGTAATGTCTGGAGGTTATATCAGTACTGGAGCATTATAAGAGAGGCTGATATCAGTCACATATGGTGTAATGTCTGGAGGTTATATCTGTACTGGAGCGTTATAAGAGGAGCTGATATCAGTCACATATGGTGTAATGTCTGGAGGTTATATCAGTACTGGAGCGTTATAAGAGGATCTGATATCAGTCACATATGGTGTAATGTCTGGAGGTTATATCAATACTGCAGCGTAAGAGGCTGATATCAGTCACATATGGTGTAATGTCTGGAGGTTATATCAGTACTGGAGCGTTATAAGAGGGGCTGATATCAGTCACATATGGTGTAATGTCTGGGAGTTATATTAGTACTGGAGCGTTATAAGAGGCTGATATCAGTCACATATCGTGTAATGTCTGGAGGTTATATCAGTACTGGAGCGTTATAAGAGGCTGATATCAGTCACATATGATGTAATGTCTGGAGGTTATATCAGTACTGGAGCGTTATAAGAGGGGCTGATATCAGTCACATATGGTGTAATGTCTGGAGGTAATATCAGTACTGGAGCGTTATAAGAGGGGCTGATATCAGTCACATATGGTGTAATGTCTGGAGGTTATATCAGTACTGGAGCGTTATAAGAGGCTGATATCAGTCACATATGATGTAATGTCTGGAGGTTATATCAGTACTGGAGCGTTATAAGAGGCTGATATCAGTCACATATGGTGTACTGTCTGGAGGTAATATCAGTACTGGAGCGTTATAAGAGGGGCTGATATCAGTCACATATGGTGTAATGTCTGGAGGTTATTTCAGTACTGGAGCGTTATAAGAGGCTGATATCAGTCACATATGGTGTAATGTCTGGAGGTTATATCTGTACTGGAGCGTTATAAGAGGCTGATATCAGTCACATATGGTGTAATGTCTGGAGGTTATATCAGCACTGGAGCGTTATATGAGGCTGATAACAGTCACATATGGTGTAATATCTGGAGGTTATATCAGTACTGGAGCGTTATAAGAGGGGCTGATATCAGTCACATATGGTGTAATGTCTGGAGGTAATATCAGTACTGGAGCGTTATAAGAGGCTGATATCAGTCACATATGATGTAATGTCTGGAGGTTATATCAGTACTGGAGCGTTATAAGAGGGGCTGATATCAGTCACATATGGTGTAATGTCTGGAGGTAATATCAGTACTGGAGCGTTATAAGAGGGGCTGATATCAGTCACATATGGTGTAATATCTGGAGGTTATATCAGTACTGGAGCGTTATAAGAGGCGCTGATATCAGTCACATATGATGTAATGTCTGGAGGTTATATCAGTACTGGAGCGTTATAAGAGGAGCTGATATCAGTCACATATGGTGTAATGTCTGGAGGTAATATCAGTACTGGAGCGTTATAAGAGGGGCTGATATAAGTCACATATGGTGTAATGTCTGGAGGTAATATCAGTACTGGAGCGTTATAAGAGGCTGATATCAGTCACATATGATGTAATGTCTGGAGGTTATATCAGTACTGGAGCGTTATAAGAGGGGCTGATATCAGTCACATATGGTGTAATGTCTGGAGGTTATATCCGTACTGGAGCGTTATAAGAGGGGCTGATATCAGTCACATATGGTGTAATATCTGGAGGTTATATCAGTACTGGAGCGTTATAAGAGGCGCTGATATCAGTCACATATGGTGTAATGTCTGGAGGTTATATCAGTACTGGAGTGTTATAAGAGGGGCTGATATCAGTCACATATGGTGTAATGTCTAGAGGTTATATCAGTACTGGAGCGTTATAAGAGGCGCTGATATCAGTCACTTATGATGTAATGTCTGGAGGTTATATCAGTACTGGAGCGTTATAAGAGGGGCTGATATCAGTCACTTATGATGTAATGTCTGGAGGTTATATCAGTACTGGAGCGTTATAAGAGGGGCTGATATCAGTCACATATGGTGTAATGTCTGGAGGTTATATCCGTACTGGAGCGTTATAAGAGAGGCTGATATCAGTCACATATGGTGTAATATCTGGAGGTTATATCCGTACTGGAGCGTTATAAGAGGGGCTGATATCAGTCACTTATGGTGTAATGTCTGGAGGTTATATCAGTACTGCAGCGTTATAAGAGAGGCTGATATCAGTCACATATGGTGTAATATCTGGAGGTTATATCCGTACTGGAGCGTTATAAGAGAGGCTGATATCAGTCACATATGGTGTAATATCTGGAGGTTATGTCCGTACTGGAGCGTTATAAGAGGGGCTGATATCTGTCACATATAGTGTAATGTCTGGAGGTTATATCAGTACTGGAGCGTTATAAGAGGCTGATATCAGTTACATATGGTGTAATATCTGGAGGTCATATCCGTACTGGAGCGTTATAAGAGGGGCTGATATAGGTCACATATGGTGTATTGTCTGGAGGTTATATCAGTACTGCAGCGTTATAAGAGGGGCTGATATCAGTCACTTATGGTGTAATGTCTGGAGGTTATATCAGTACTGGAGCGTTATAAGAGGAGCTGATATCAGTCACATATGGTGTAATGTCTGGAGGTTATATCAGTACTGGAGCGTTATAAGAGGGGCTGATATCAGTCACATATGTTGTAATGTCTGGAGGTTATATCAGTACTGGAGCGTTATAAGAGGCTGATATCAGTCACTTATGGTGTAATGTTTGGAGGTTATATCAGTTCTGGAGCATTATAAGAGGGGCTGATAGCAGTCACATATGATGTAATGTCTGGAGGTTATATCAGCACTGGAGCGTTATAAGAGGCTGATATCAGTCACATATGGTGTAATGTCTGGGGGTTATATCAGTACTGGAGCGTTATAAGAGGGGCTGATATCAGTCACATATGATATAATGTCTGGAGGTTATATCAGTACTGGAGCATTATAAGAGGGGCTGATATCAGTCACATATGATGTAATGTCTGGAGGTTATATCAGTACTGGAGCGTTATAAGAGGGGCTGATATCAGTCACATATGGTGTAATGTCTAGAGGTTATATCAGTACTGGAGCGTTATAAGAGGGGCTGATATCAGTCACATATGATGTAATGTCTAGAGGTTATATCAGTACTGGAGCGTTATAAGAGGGGCTGATATCAGTCACATATGATGTAATGTCTAGAGGTTATATCAGTACTGGAGCGTTATAAGAGGGGCTGATATCAGTCACATATGATGTAATGTCTGGAGGTTATATCAGTACTGGAGCGTTATAAGAGGCTGATATCAGTCACATATGGTGTAATGTCTAGAGGTTATATCAGTACTGGAGCGTTATAAGAGGGGCTGATATCAGTCACATATGATGTAATGTCTGGAGGTTATATCAGTACTGGAGCATTATAAGAGAGGCTGATATCAGTCACATATGGTGTAATGTCTGGAGGTTATATCTGTACTGGAGCGTTATAAGAGGAGCTGATATCAGTCACATATGGTGTAATGTCTGGAGGTTATATCAGTACTGGAGCGTTATAAGAGGATCTGATATCAGTCACATATGGTGTAATGTCTGGAGGTTATATCAATACTGCAGCGTAAGAGGCTGATATCAGTCACATATGGTGTAATGTCTGGAGGTTATATCAGTACTGGAGCGTTATAAGAGGGGCTGATATCAGTCACATATGGTGTAATGTCTGGGAGTTATATTAGTACTGGAGCGTTATAAGAGGCTGATATCAGTCACATATCGTGTAATGTCTGGAGGTTATATCAGTACTGGAGCGTTATAAGAGGCTGATATCAGTCACATATGATGTAATGTCTGGAGGTTATATCAGTACTGGAGCGTTATAAGAGGGGCTGATATCAGTCACATATGGTGTAATGTCTGGAGGTAATATCAGTACTGGAGCGTTATAAGAGGGGCTGATATCAGTCACATATGGTGTAATGTCTGGAGGTTATATCAGTACTGGAGCGTTATAAGAGGCTGATATCAGTCACATATGATGTAATGTCTGGAGGTTATATCAGTACTGGAGCGTTATAAGAGGCTGATATCAGTCACATATGGTGTACTGTCTGGAGGTAATATCAGTACTGGAGCGTTATAAGAGGGGCTGATATCAGTCACATATGGTGTAATGTCTGGAGGTTATTTCAGTACTGGAGCGTTATAAGAGGCTGATATCAGTCACATATGGTGTAATGTCTGGAGGTTATATCTGTACTGGAGCGTTATAAGAGGCTGATATCAGTCACATATGGTGTAATGTCTGGAGGTTATATCAGCACTGGAGCGTTATATGAGGCTGATATCAGTCACATATGGTGTAATATCTGGAGGTTATATCAGTACTGGAGCGTTATAAGAGGGGCTGATATCAGTCACATATGGTGTAATGTCAGGAGGTAATATCAGTACTGGAGCGTTATAAGAGGGGCTGATATCAGTCACATATGGTGTAATATCTGGAGGTTATATCAGTACTGGAGAGTTATAAGAGGCTGATATCAGTCACATATGGTGTAATGTCTGGAGGTTATATCAGTACTGGAGCGTTATAAGAGGCTGATATCAGTCACATATGGTGTAATGTCTGGAGGTAATATCAGTACTGGAGCGTTATAAGAGGCTGATATCAGTCACATATGATGTAATGTCTGGAGGTTATATCAGTACTGGAGCGTTATAAGAGGGGCTGATATCAGTCACATATGGTGTAATGTCTGGAGGTAATATCAGTACTGGAGCGTTATAAGAGGGGCTGATATCAGTCACATATGGTGTAATATCTGGAGGTTATATCAGTACTGGAGCGTTATAAGAGGCGCTGATATCAGTCACATATGATGTAATGTCTGGAGGTTATATCAGTACTGGAGCGTTATAAGAGGAGCTGATATCAGTCACATATGGTGTAATGTCTGGAGGTAATATCAGTACTGGAGCGTTATAAGAGGGGCTGATATAAGTCACATATGGTGTAATGTCTGGAGGTAATATCAGTACTGGAGCGTTATAAGAGGGGCTGATATCAGTCACATATGGTGTAATGTCTGGAGGTTATATCAGTACTGGAGCGTTATAAGAGGCTGATATCAGTCACATATGGTGTAATGTCTGGAGGTTATATCAGTGCTGGAGCGTTATAAGAGGGGCTGATATCAGTCACATATGGTGTAATGTCTGGAGGTTATATGTGACTGATATCAGCCTCTTATAACGCTCCAGTACTGATATAACCTCCAGACATTACATCATATGTGACTGATATCAGCCTCTTATAACGCTCCAGTACTGATATTACCTCCAGACATTACACCATATGTGACTGATATCAGCCCCTCTTATAACGCTCCAGTACTGATATATCCTCCAGACATTACATCATATGTGACTGATATCAGCCTTTCTCTCCAGTACTGATATTACCTCCAGACATTACACCATATGTGACTGATATCAGCCTCTTATAACGCTCCAGTACTGATATAACCTCCAGATATTACACCATATGTGACTGATATCAGCCCCTCTTATAACGCTCCAGTACTGATATTACCTCCAGACATTACACCATATGTGACTGATATCAGCCCCTCTTATAACGCTCCAGTACTGATATAACCTCCAGATATTACACCATATGTGACTGATATCAGCCTCATATAACGCTCCAGTGCTGATATAACCTCCAGACATTACACCATATGTGACTGATATCAGCCTCTTATAACGCTCCAGTACTGAAATAACCTCCAGACATTACACCATATGTGACTGATATCAGCCCCTCTTATAACGCTCCAGTACTGATATTACCTCCAGACAGTACACCATATGTGACTGATATCAGCCTCTTATAACGCTCCAATACTGATATAACCTCCAGACATTACATCATATGTGACTGATATCAGCCTCTTATAACGCTCCAGTACTGATATAACCTCCAGACATTACACCATATGTGACTGATATCAGCCCCTCTTATAACGCTCCAGTACTGATATTACCTCCAGACATTACACCATATGTGACTGATATCAGCCCCTCTTATAACGCTCCAGTACTGATATAACCTCCAGACATTACATCATATGTGACTGATATCAGCCTCTTATAACGCTCCAGTACTGATATAACCTCCAGACATTACACGATATGTGACTGATATCAGCCTCTTATAATGATATAACCTCCAGACATTACACCATATCAGTGCTGGAGCGTTATAAGAGGGGCTGATATCAGTCACATATGATGTAATGTCTGGAGGTTATATCAGTGCTGGAGCGTTATAAGAGGCTGATATCAGTCACATATGGTGTAATGTCTGGAGGTTATATCAGTACTGGAGCGTTATAAGAGGCTGATATCAGTCACATATGGTGTAATGTCTGGAGGTTATATCAGTACTGGAGCGTTATAAGAGGGGCTGATATCAGTCACATATGATGTAATGTCTGGAGGTTATATCAGTACTGGAGCGTTATAAGAGGAGCTGATATCAGTCACATATGATGTAATGTCTGGAGGTTATATCAGTACTGGAGTGTTATAAGAGGGGCTGATATCAGTCACATATGGTGTAATGTCTGGAGGTTATATCAGTACTGGACCGTTATAAGAGGGGCTGATATCAGTCACATATGATGTAATGTCTGGAGGTTATATCAGTACTGGAGTGTTATAAGAGGAGCTGATATCAGTCACATATGGTGTAATGTCTGGAGGTTATATCAGTACTGGAGCGTTATAAGGAGCTGATATCAGTCACATATGGTGTAATGTCTGGAGGTTATATCAGTACTGGAGTGTTATAAGAGGGGCTGATATCAGTCACATATGGTGTAATGTCTGGAGGTTATATCAGTACTGGAGCGTTATAAGAGGGGCTGATATCAGTCACATATGGTGTAATGTCTGGAGGTTATATCAGTACTGGAGCGTTATAAGAGGAGCTGATATCAGTCACATATGATGTAATGTCTGGAGGTTATATCAGTACTGGAGCGTTATAAGAGGGGCTGATATCAGTCACATATGGTGTAATGTCTGGAGGTTATATCAGTACTGGAGCGTTATAAGAGGAGCTGATATCAGTCATATATGAGGCAGATGCTGAGGGTCCTCCATTGATCTATCGGTCTTGTCACCATCTCATGTTCGGGGTCTTTGTGTTGCAGGAGGAATGTCAGAATTACATCCGTGTCCTGATTGTGACTGGGAAAAAGGTTTTCACCTGTGGGACTAACGCCTTCTCCCCTGTCTGCACGAGCCGCCAGGTAGGTGATGTCTGCACTGTGACAGCCGGGTGACTCCCGTGTGGCCCCCACTGCAAATAACACTGGGGGCTTACTTCGTTTCCGGAATCTTCCTCACCTTGTTACACATCTGGTTCAAAATTCCCCTGCGCTGGGACCAGTGATGTCTGGGGAGCCCCCCGCGCTGGGACCAGTGATGTCTGGGGAGCCCCCCGCGCTGGGACCAGTGATGTCTGGGGAGCCCCCCGCGCTGGGACCAGTGATGTCTGGGGAGCCCCCCGCGCTGGGACCAGTGATGTCTGGGGAGCCCCCCGCGCTGGGACCAGTGATGTCTGGGGAGCCCCCCGCGCTGGGACCAGTGATGTCTGGGGAGCCCCCCGCGCTGGGACCAGTGATGTCTGGGGAGCCCCCCGCGCTGGGACCAGTGATGTCTGGGGAGCCCCCTGCGCTGGGACCAGTGATGTCTGGGGAGCCCCCCGCGCTGGGACCAGTGAGGTCTGGGGAGACCCCGCGCTGGTGCCATTGAATTCTGCCGAGCCCCCCACGCTAGGACCAGTGAGATCTGCGGTGCCCCCCATGCTGGGACCAGTGAGGTCTGCGGAGAACCTTCCGTGCTTAGACCAGTGAGGTCTGTGTAGCCCCTCGCGCTTGGACCTGTGAAGTCTGCGGAGCCCCCCACACATTTGCTTCCATTTATCCGCTGAGTGAAGCTTCATGTTCTATAAACAGATGAGTGATAAGGACAGCAGTGGAGAAGAGACCCTCTGAGACCCCCGAGTCCTCAGCAGCCCACCACAGTCTGTACAGTTCTCAGGTTCTCTATTAATGGAGGGGATTATTTTCTTATTGTCCTGGCCCTGCGGCGCTGACCCCGGGGGCGCTGTCGGGTCAGTGTGAGGGCGATGAATCGTGTCAGTCAAACAGGGCAGTGACTGTGAAGTACCGGACCCCGATCCAGAAGATCTCGGGGGCCGGGGGACATGTGCAGCGTTTAGTCGCAGAGTCGTCTGGGCTTCATGGGGCTGCACGGCTCCTCTCTCCTCCTTCCTACATGTAGATTTGGGGCGATGGTCCGTCTTACAAGAAAATAATTCTGGAGGTTCCCCGGGATCTCGCTGCGCAGCCTCCGACCTGTTTAACCCCTTCACTGCTGCACCGTCCTCGTCTGAGGAGTTTTTCTCTTTGTATTTCAGGTGGGGAACATCAGCCGAGTCATCGAGAAGATCAATGGAGTCGCTCGCTGCCCCTACGACCCGCGTCACAACTCCACCGCCGTCATCACCGCCCGCGGCGAACTGTACGCCGCCACCGTCATAGACTTCTCCGGTCGGGACCCGGCCATCTACCGCAGCCTGGGCAGTATCCCTCCTCTCCGCACCGCACAGTACAACTCCAAGTGGTTGAACGGTGAGCAGTGGGGCGGGTTTGGTGCAGTGTGTAAGACACGGAGCAGATGTAGCAGAGCTGAGGTTGTCACGTGTCAGTGCAGATAATGTAGATGATACATGCAGTCCTATGTAACAGAACTTGGCTCTGCCACATCTGTATATGATATACTGTGCTGCTCACCATTATTGACGCCCCTTCATTTTTTCATAGATTGTACAATCTCTTCAGAAACAAATGGAAATGGACCAAAGTTATATCCTCAGGATTTTTTAATCAGTGGTCCAAAGTAATACAACAATAAAACATTGTTTTTCAACTTCCATGTTGCAATTTCAAAGAAACAGAATAACCAGCATGTGCAGCAATAAAGGCCCCCCTAATTAATACTTGGTTGCCCCCTAATTAATACTTGGTTGCCCACCCTTTGGCATTGCTGACGGCCTCCACACGTTTCTTGTAGCCATCTATAAGCTTCTTGCTCTTCTCTGCAGTTTTCTCCCTCTCGTCCTTTGCAGATTGTTGAAGCTCTTGAGTGTTTGCAGGTTCTTTTTCCCAATGGCAGATTTCAGCTCACTCCAAGGATTTTCAATGGGATCGAGGTCAGGACTCATTGCTGGACATTTTAAAAAAAAGTCAGTGTTTTCTTTTTCAACCATTCATATGTACTTTTGGATGTGTGCTTTGGGTCATTTTCTTGCTGGAGGACCCATGATCTTCGATTCAAACCAGGTTTTCTTACACTGGGGAGGACATTTCGCTCTAAAATCTCTTAATAATTCTCTGATTTCATCATTCCTGTGATACGGTAAAGGCCTCCAGTAACAGACGCAGCAAAGCAATCCTACAGCATTATGGATCCTCCACCATGCTTAACTATTGGCAAGGTGTTATTTTCCTTATAAGCTTCATTGCGCCGTCTGTAAACAAACTGTTGCTTTGCATTGCCATAAAGGTCTTTTTTTTGTTTCATCTGTCCTCCGAACATTTTCCCAGAAGGATTGTGGTTTGTCTAGGTACTCTTTGGTAAAGATAAGTTGTTCCTTTTTATGTCCTTTCTTCAGCAATGGTTTCTTCTTTGGCCTTTGCCCATAAAGCTCTGCTTGGTTTAGTGTTTGGCGTATGGTACTTGTTGAAACTGTGACCCCACACTGTTCCAGGTTGGCCTTCAGGTCTTTGGATGTTTGATGTGGTGTTTATACCACCATTCGCACCAACCTTTGAAGACATCTCTTGTCAATTTTCCTCTTTCCCTCACGTCCGGGGAGGTTCTTGAAGGTTCCATGCTTGGAAAACTTCTTAATAACATTGCGCTCTGTTGAACATAGGATACCAAGGTCTTTGGCGATGGCCTTATACCCTTTGGAAGTCTTATGTTTGCTAATAATAGCAGTTCTGATTTCCTCAGACAGCTCCTTGGTCTTCACAATTGTGACAAAGGAACAGAGCCTACCATGTGGCTTTTTATAACAGTGAAGTCATAATTCATTGGTTAATTCATGTCACATGGGTACCAACAATCAAAGGTGAATCTCTTTTGTGATTTACCGCAGGCGAGTCACAATGTGTTTCCATACTACATTAATATAAAGGTGCCGATACCAGCGACAGCAGCATTAGGTTTTTCTATTTTTCCCTCCATTGTTCTTTGTTATAAATTCTTGTTTCTCATTTGCTCTTTTGCATTTTACACGAGTCTCTACACAAAGAACTGCTTCACTGGATTCATTTTCTTCAGGAGATTCCCCATTATGTCCTTACACTTCATGGTGCCAGTAATGATGAGCAGGACTGTATTGTATGTGCTGTAATAAAACACTGCAGCGGTTTCGTTACAATGTGTCCAGTCCCTCTGACAACCGGTTCTCTCTTCTTTCCCAGAACCCAATTTTGTGGCCGCCTACGACATCGGTCTGTTTACGTTTTTCTTCTTCCGGGAGAACGCGGTGGAGCACGACTGCGGGAAGACGGTGTACTCGCGCGTGGCCCGGGTCTGCAAGAACGACTTTGGCGGTCGGTTTTTATTGGAGGACACGTGGACGACGTTCATGAAGGCGAGACTGAACTGCTCGCGCTCCGGGGAGGTCCCCTTCTACTACAACGAGCTGCAGAGCACCTTCCTCCTCCAGGAGCAGGACCTCATCTACGGGGTCTTCACCACCAATGTGTGAGTAATGGCCGCTGTGCCGGGGGACTACAAGTCCCAGGATGTCCTGCAGGGAGTGCTGGGATACTTTGTAACGGCAGCCGTATAACATCGGGACTGTGGCAGGACTGTGATGTCTCCGGCGTTTCTCGCGGCTCCGCCATTGTGTCTTCTCTGTTCAGAGAATGTAAATGTGAGAATCCGGAGCCGGAAAACAAGAAAGTGACGCAGATCGTGCCGGGGCCATAATGGACGTATTAAGGTTTACGGTGTGGAGCGGCGCTCGTTATACGCCGCCATGTGACGCGTCGGGAGAATCGGCCGCTGCTGGGAGACGTGCACCGGGTGCTAATGTGAACAAGCCTTGACAAAATGGTAAAAATAATGAGTCGTGCACATAGTGCCCCCCCACCAGCCTCATACATAGTGCCCCCCGCCAGCCTCATACATAGCGCCCCCCCTCCAGCCTCATACATAGCGCCCCCCACCAGCCTCATACATAGCGCCCCCCACCAGCCTCATACATAGTGCCCCCCGCCAGCCTCATACATAGCCCCCCCGCCAGCCTCATACATAGCGCCCCCCTCCAGCCTCATACATAGCGCCCCCCGCCAGCCTCATACATAGCGCCCCCCACCAGCCTCATACATAGTGCCCCCCGCCAGCCTCATACATAGCGCCCCCCCTCCAGCCTCATACATAGCGCCCCCCGCCAGCCTCATACATAGCCCCCCCGCCAGCCTCATACATAGCGCGCCCCGCCAGCCTCTCATACATAGCGCCCCCCTCCAGCCTCTCATACATAGCGCCCCCCACCAGCCTCTCATACATAGCGCCCCCAGCCAGCCTCTCATACATAGCGCCCCCAGCCAGCCTCTCATACATAGCGCCCCCCGCCAGCCTCTCATACATAGCGCCCCCAGCCAGCCTCTCATACATAGCGCCCCCAGCCAGCCTCTCATACATAGCCCCCCACCAGCCTCTCATACATAGCACCCCCCGCCAGCCTCTCATACATAGCGCCCCCAGCCAGCCTCTCATACATAGCGCCCCCCCTCCAGCCTCATACATAGCGCCCCCCCTCCAGCCTCATACATAGCCCCCCCTCCAGCCTCCTACATAGTGCCCCCGCCAGCCTCATACATAGCCCCCCCGCCAGCCTCATACATAGCGCGCCCCGCCAGCCTCTCATACATAGCGCCCCCAGCCAGCCTCTCATACATAGCGCCCCCCTCCAGCCTCATACATAGCGCCAGCCTCATACATAGCGCGCCCCGCCAGCCTCTCATACATAGCGCCCCCCGCCAGCCTCTCATACATAGCGCCCCCCCTCCAGCCTCATACATAGCGCCAGCCTCATACATAGCGCGCCCTGCCAGCCTCTCATACATAGCGCCCCCAGCCAGCCTCTCATACATAGCGCCCCCAGCCAGCCTCTCATACATAGCGCCCCCCACCAGCCTCTCATACATAGCGCCCCCCACCAGCCTCTCATACATAGCGCCCCCCGCCAGCCTCTCATACATAGCCCCCCGCCAGCCTCATACATAGCCCCCCCGCCAGCCTCATACATAGCGCCAGCCTCATACATAGCGCGCCCCGCCAGCCTCTCATACATAGCGCCCCCCGCCAGCCTCTCATACATAGCGCCCCCAGCCAGCCTCTCATACATAGCGCCCCCCCTCCAGCCTCATACATAGCGCCCCCCACCAGCCTCTCATACATAGCGCCCCCCACCAGCCTCTCATACATAGCGCCCCCCACCAGCCTCTCATACATAGTGCCCCCCACCAACCTCGCATACATAGCGTCCCCTGCCAGCCTCTCATACATAGCGCCCCCCGCCAGTCTCATACATAGCGCCCCCCCTCCAGCCTCATACATAGCGCCCCCCACCAGCCTCTCATACATAGCGCCCCCCGCCAGCCTCTCATACATAGCGCCCCCCGCCAGCCTCTCATACATAGCGCCCCCCGCCAGCCTCTCATACATAGCGCCCCCCACCAGCCTCTCATACATAGCGTCCCCCGCCAGCCTCTCATACATAGCGCCCCCCGCCAGCCTCTCATACATAGCGCCCCCCGCCAGCCTCTCATACATAGTGCTCCCCGCCAGCCTCTCATACATAGCGCCCCCCGCCAGCCTCTCATACATAGCCCCCCACCAGCCTCTCATACATAGCGTCCCCAGCCAGCCTCTCATACATAGCGCCCCCCGCCAGCCTCTCATATATAGCGCGCCCCACCAGCCTCTCATACATAGCGTCCCCAGCCAGCCTCTCATACATAGCGCCCCCCGCCAGCCTCTCATACATAGCGCCCCCCGCCAGCCTCTCATACATAGCGCCCCCCACCAGCCTCTCATACATAGCGCCCCCCACCAGCCTCTCATACATAGCGTCCCCCGCCAGCCTCTCATACATAGCGCCCCCCGCCAGCCTCTCATACATAGCGCCCCCCGCCAGCCTCTCATACACAGTGCTCCCCGCCAGCCTCTCATACATAGCGCCCCCCGCCAGCCTCTCATACATAGCCCCCCACCAGCCTCTCATACATAGCGTCCCCAGCCAGCCTCTCATACATAGCGCCCCCCGCCAGCCTCTCATACATAGCGCGCCCCACCAGCCTCTCATACATAGCGTCCCCAGCCAGCCTCTCATACATAGCGCCCCCCGCCAGCCTCTCATACATAGCGCCCCCCACCAGCCTCTCATACATAGCGCCCCCCACCAGCCTCTCATACATAGCGCCCCCCGCCAGCCTCTCATACATAGCGCCCCCCGCCAGCCTCTCATACATAGCGCCCCCAGCCAGCCTCTCATACATAGCGCCCCCCACCAGCCTCTCATACATAGCGTCCCCAGCCAGCCTCTCATACATAGCGCCCCCCGCCTGCCTCTCATACATAGCGCCCCCCGCCAGCCTCTCATACATAGCGCCCCCCGCCAGCCTCTCATACATAGCGCCCCCCGCCAGCCTCTCATACATAGCGCCCCCCGCCAGCCTCTCATACATAGCGCCCCCCGCCAGCCTCTCATACATAGCCCCCCGCCAGCCTCATACATAGCCCCCCCGCCAGCCTCATACATAGCGCCAGCCTCATACATAGCGCGCCCCGCCAGCCTCTCATACATAGCGCCCCCAGCCAGCCTCTCATACATAGCGCCCCCCCTCCAGCCTCATACATAGCGTCTCCCACCAGCCTCTCATACATAGCGCCCCCCACCAGCCTCTCATACATAGTGCCCCCCGCCAGCCTCTCATACATAGCGCCCCCCACCAGCCTCTCATACATAGCGTCCCCCGCCAGCCTCTCATACATAGAGCCCCCCACCAGTCTCATACATAGCGCCCCCCACCAGCCTCTCATACATAGCGCCCCCCCTCCAGTCTCATACATAGCGCCCTCCACCAGTCTCATACATAGCGCCCCCCCACCAGCCTCTCATACATAGCGCCCCCCACCAGCCTCTCATACATAGCGCCCCCCACCAGCCTGTCATACATAGCGTCCCCCACCAGCCTCTCATACATAGCGCCCCCCACCAGCCTCTCATACATAGCGTCCCCCGCCAGCCTCTCATACATAGAGCCCCCCACCAGTCTCATACATAGCGCCCCCCACCAGCCTCATACATAGCGCCCCCCACCAGCCTCATACATAGCGCCCCCCCGCCAGCCTCATACATAGCGCCCCCCCGCCAGCCTCATACATAGCGCCCCCCCTCCAGCCTCATACATAGCGCCCCCCACCAGCCTCATACATAGCGCCCCCCACCAGCCTCATACATAGCGCCCCCCCACCAGCCTCATACATAGCGCCCCCCCGCCAGCCTCATAAATAGCGCCCCCCCGCCAGCCTCATAAATAGCGCCCCCCCTCCAGCCTCATACATAGCGCCCCCCACCAGCTTCTCATACATAGCCCCCCACCAGCCTCATACATAGCGCCCCCCACCAGCCTCATACATAGCGCCCCCCCACCAGCCTCATACATAGCCCCCCGCCAGCCTCATACATAGCGCCCCCCGCCAGCCTCATACATAGCGCCCCCCGCCAGCCTCATACATAGCGCCCCCCCCTCCAGCCTCATACATAGCGCCCCCCACCAGCCTCATACATAGCGCCCCCCACCAGCCTCTCATACATAGCCCCCCACCAGCCTCTCATACATAGCGCCCCCCACCAGCCTCTCTTACATAGAGCCCCCCACCAGCCTCTCATACATAGAGCCCCCCACCAGCCTCTCATACATAGAGCCCCCCGCCAGCCTCTCATACATAGAGCCCCCCGCCAGCCTCTCATACATAGCGCCCCCCACCAGCCTCTTATACATAGAGCCCCCGCCAGCCTCATACATTGCGTCTCCGCTCCTGGAAAATCGTCATCGCTGGGAGTAAAACATGGCCGCTACCTCGTGTACGCGGCGCGGCGGAGGTTCCGTATATAGGCTGGGGGGCTAGGGTGGAGGATGGGGGCTGCACATCCAGGACTGGTGGATAGAGCTTTTGTTTTTTGACCATCAGCCAAAGGGTTAATTCTTAAAGGGATTTTCTAAACAACGTCCTTATTGATGGAGGGGCTCCGATTATGTGACCCATGGAGAAGCGGCGCCGCTCCTCCAGTCACTCCGAAAAGTTCTGTAACTTTTTGAAAGAGTTTGTTACATTTCTTCAATGTTTCTTCTGTCAGCGAATGGAAACGTTCTTCAGAAAGCTGAAAGCCCAGGACGCATATCCTGCACCGACACATTGTGACAACTGCAGCTGTGTGAGGCAGCCGCTTCCCCTGTATTAGAGCGCTGCTCTGGGGGCGGGCGGCCGATTTATTGAGGTCGGGTGATACTTTGTGCGGGGACTGTAAGGCTGAGGCGGCGCCGCTGATCTGTCCGTGGTTGACGCCGCTCGTCCAGTCAGGGGTCGTCCGCTTGTAGATAAGTTTGTGCACCCTGCTCTGGTGTAAAGTGATCGCACCGTCACCCTCCCCGGCGCGGTCACATGATCCAGGCGGTGAGTGACTTCGTGCAGTGTCTGCTGCAGGCGATCGCTGTCATGAAGCCTCAGAGCTGTCGCTCACCTGCTGAGCTTTGTGGTGCCCACGGTCGGCCGCCACATCGCGGTTATAAAGGCCAAGAAATCCTCCATTTTCTGCGCAGTCCTAGAGGCGTCCTTTGTTCTAGATCAGCAGCTCGTAAACTGCAATACAACGACGAAATACCGACTCGCCTGGTGTTATGCTCCAGTCACAGCCAGAGCTGCACTCTTAACTCTGCTGGTTGCTGCTTGGAATCCTTCAGCCTTTATCTGTTCGCGGCCGGTGATGATCGGAGCAGAATTACTTCTGGTGATTGCGGTTTTATTATCTCTCGGTTTCCAGGAACAGCATCGCTGCCTCCGCGGTCTGCGCCTTCAACCTCAGCGCCATCACTCAGGCCTTCAACGGCCCCTTCAGGTACCAGGAGAACCCGCGCTCCGCCTGGCTGCCGACACTCAACCCCATAGCCAACTTCCAGGTGAGCGCGGTGGGCGGAGCCTCCATGATACCGTCCAATCAGGCGTGATGTGCCCCCAAACGGCATGTATCTAAGCCATGTGTGATACTCTCTGCTGAGCCGTGTAGCTAATCCTGTGTAATACTCTCTGCTGAGCCGTGTATCTAATCCTGTGTGAAACTCTCTGCTGAGCTGTGTATCTAATCCCGCGTGTCTCGTAGTGCGGGATCCTGAATGATGACAGCCCCAATGAGAACCTGACGGAGCGCAGCCTGCAGGACGCTCAGCGCCTCTTCCTGATGAACGACGTGGTGCAGCCGGTGTCCGTGGACCCTCTGGTGACGCAGGACAGCGTGCGCTTCTCCAAGCTGGTGGTGGATATTGTGCAGGGGAAGGACACGCTGTATCACGTCATGTACATCGGGACCGGTACGTCGCTGCTGAGAGTCATAGCGGCTCATCAGATGGCAACGCAGGGTGAATCTATGTATGAGGAGCGCTGCAGATTACAGGCTGCCGTCAGATATATGGGTCTGGAGTGCTCCGGATTACAGGCTGCCGTCAGATATATGGGTCTGGAGTACTGTAGATTACAGGCTGCCGTCAGGTATATGGGTCCGGAGTGCTGTAGATTACAGGCTGCCATCAGGTATATGGGTCTGGAGTACTGTAGATTACAGGCTGCCGTCAGGTATATGGGTCTGGAGTGCTGCAGATTACAGGCTGCCATCAGGTATATGGGTCTGGAGTGCTGCAGATTACAGGCTGCCGTCAGGTATATGGGTCTGGAGTGCTGCAGATTACAGGCTGTGATCATGTATATGGGTCTGGAGTGCTGCAGATTACAGGCTGCCATCAGATATATGGGTCTGGAGTGCTGCAGATTACAGGCTGCCGTCAGGTATATGGGTCTGGAGTGTGCTGCAGATTATAGGCTGCCGTCAGGTATATGGGTCTGGAGTTTGCTGTAGATTACAGGCTGCCGTCAGGTATATATATCTGGAGTGCTGCAGATTACAAGCTGCCATCAGGTATATGGGTCTGGAGTGCTGCAGATTACAGGCTGCCATCAGGTATATGGGTCTGGAGTGCAGCAGATTACAGGCTGCCGTCAGGTATATGGGTCTGGAGGGCTGCCGATTGCAGGCTGCCGTCAGGTATATGGGTCTGGAGTACTGTAGATTACAGGCTGCCATCAGGTATATGGGTCTGGAGTGTTGCAGTTTACAGGCTGCTGTCAGGTATATGGGTCTGGAGTGCTGCAGATTACAGGCTGCCCTCAGGTATATATATCTGGAGTGCTGCAGATTACAGGCTGCCGTCAGGTATATGGGTCTGGAGTGCTGCAGATTACAGGCTGCTGTCAGGTATATGGGTCTGGAGTGTGCTGCAGATTATAGGCTGCCGTCAGGTATATGGGTCTGGAGTTTGCTGTAGATTACAGGCTGCCGTCAGGTATATATATCTGGAGTGCTGCAGATTACAAGCTGCCATCAGGTACATGGGTCTGGAGTGCAGCAGATTACAGGCTGCCGTCAGGTATATGGGTCTGGAGGGCTGCAGATTACAGGCTGCCGTCAGGTATATGGGTCTGGAGGGCTGCAGATTACAGGCTGCCGTCAGGTATATGGTTCTGGAGTACTGTAAATTACAGGCTGCCGTCAGATATATGGGTCTGGAGTGCTGCAGATTACAGGCTGCCCTCAGGTATATGGGTCTGGAGTACTGTAAATTACAGGCTGCCATCAGATATATGGGTCTGGAGTGCTCCGGATTACAGGCTGCCGTCAGATATATGGGTCTGGAGTACTGTAGATTACAGGCTGCCGTCAGTTATATGGGTCCGGAGTGCTGTAGATTACAGTCTGCCATCAGGTATATGAGTCTGGAGTACTGTAGATTACAGGCTGCCGTCAGGTATATGGGTCTGGAGTGCTGCAGATTACAGGCTGCCGTCAGGTATATGGGTCTGGAGTGCTGCAGATTACAGGCTGCCGTCAGGTATATGGGTCTGGAGTGCTGCAGATTACAGGCTGCTGTCAGGTATATGGGTCTGGAGTGCTGCAGATTACAGGCTGCCATCAGATATATGGGTCTGGAGTGCTGCAGATTACAGGCTGCCGTCAGATATATGGGTCTGGAGTGTGCTGCAGATTATAGGCTGCCGTCAGGTATATGGGTCTGGAGTTTGCTGTAGATTACAGGCTGCCGTCAGGTATATATATCTGGAGTGCTGCAGATTACAAGCTGCCATCAGGTACATGGGTCTGGAGTGCAGCAGATTACAGGCTGCCGTCAGGTATATGGGTCTGGAGTACTGTAGATTACAGGCTGCCATCAGGTATATGGGTCTGGAGTGTTGCAGTTTACAGGCTGCCGTCAGGTATATGGGTCTGGAGTGCTGCAGATTACAGGCTGCCCTCAGGTATATATATCTGGAGTGCTGCAGATTACAGGCTGCCGTCAGGTATATGGGTCTGGAGTGCTGCAGATTACAGGCTGCTGTCAGGTATATGGGTCTGGAGTGTGCTGCAGATTATAGGCTGCCGTCAGGTATATGGGTCTGGAGTTTGCTGTAGATTACAGGCTGCCGTCAGGTATATATATCTGGAGTGCTGCAGATTACAAGCTGCCATCAGGTACATGGGTCTGGAGTGCAGCAGATTACAGTCTGCCGTCAGGTATATGGGTCTGGAGGGCTGCAGATTACAGGCTGCCGTCAGGTATATGGGTCTGGAGTACTGTAGATTACAGGCTGCCATCAGGTATATGGGTCTGGAGTGTTGCAGATTACAGGCTGTGATCATGTATATGGGTCTGGAGTGTTGCAGTTTACAGGCTGCCGTCAGGTATATGGGTCTGGAGTGCTGCAGATTACAGGCTGCCCTCAGGTATATATATCTGGAGTGCTGCAGATTACAGGCTGCCGTCAGGTATATGGGTCTGGAGTGCTGCAGATTACAGGCTGCCGTCAGGTATATGGGTCTGGAGTGCTGCAGATTACAGGCTGCCGTCAGGTATATGGGTCTGGAGTGCTGCAGATTACAGGCTGCTGTCAGGTATATGGGTCTGGAGTGCTGCAGATTACAGGCTGCCATCAGATATATGGGTCTGGAGTGCTGCAGATTACAGGCTGCCGTCAGATATATGGGTCTGGAGTGTGCTGCAGATTATAGGCTGCCGTCAGGTATATGGGTCTGGAGTTTGCTGTAGATTACAGGCTGCCGTCAGGTATATATATCTGGAGTGCTGCAGATTACAAGCTGCCATCAGGTACATGGGTCTGGAGTGCAGCAGATTACAGGCTGCCGTCAGGTATATGGGTCTGGAGTACTGTAGATTACAGGCTGCCATCAGGTATATGGGTCTGGAGTGTTGCAGTTTACAGGCTGCCGTCAGGTATATGGGTCTGGAGTGCTGCAGATTACAGGCTGCCCTCAGGTATATATATCTGGAGTGCTGCAGATTACAGGCTGCCGTCAGGTATATGGGTCTGGAGTGCTGCAGATTACAGGCTGCTGTCAGGTATATGGGTCTGGAGTGTGCTGCAGATTATAGGCTGCCGTCAGGTATATGGGTCTGGAGTTTGCTGTAGATTACAGGCTGCCGTCAGGTATATATATCTGGAGTGCTGCAGATTACAAGCTGCCATCAGGTACATGGGTCTGGAGTGCAGCAGATTACAGTCTGCCGTCAGGTATATGGGTCTGGAGGGCTGCAGATTACAGGCTGCCGTCAGGTATATGGGTCTGGAGTACTGTAGATTACAGGCTGCCATCAGGTATATGGGTCTGGAGTGTTGCAGATTACAGGCTGTGATCATGTATATGGGTCTGGAGTGTTGCAGTTTACAGGCTGCCGTCAGGTATATGGGTCTGGAGTGCTGCAGATTACAGGCTGCCCTCAGGTATATATATCTGGAGTGCTGCAGATTACAGGCTGCCGTCAGGTATATGGGTCTGGAGTGCTGCAGATTACAGGCTGCCGTCAGGTATATGGGTCTGGAGTGCTGCCGATTACAGGCTGCCGTCAGGTATATGGGTCTGGAGTGCTGCAGATTACAGGCTGCCGTCAGGTATATGGGTCTGGAGTGCTGCAGATTGCAGGCTGCCGTCAGGTATATGGGTCTGGAGTGCTGCAGATTACAGGCTGCCGTTAGGTATATGGGTCTGGAGTACTGTAGATTACAGTCTGGCATCAGGTATATGGGTCTGGAGTGTTGCAGATTACAGGCTGCCATCAGGTATTTGGGTCTGGAGTGTTTCAGATTACAGGCTGCCGTCAGGTATATATATCTGGAGTGCTGCAGATTACAGGCTGCCGTCAGATATATGGGTCTGGAGTGCTGCAGATTACAGGCTGCCATCAGATATATGGGTCTGGAGTGCAGAAGATTAAAGGCTGCCATCAGATATATGGGTCTGAAGTGCAGAAGATTACAGGCTGCCGTCAGGTATATGGGTCTGGAGTGCTGTGGATTACAGGCTGCCATCAGATATATGGGTCTGGAGTGCTGCAGATTACAGGCTGCCGTTAGGTATATGGGTCTGGAGTACTGTAGATTACAGGCTGCCATCAGGTATATGGATCTGGAGTGTTGCAGATTACAGGCTGCCATCAGGTATATGGGTCTGGAGAGTTGCAGATTACAGGCTGCCGTCAGGTATATATATCTGGAGTGCTGCAGATTACAGGCTGCCATCAGGTATATGGGTCTGGAGTGCTGCAGATTACAGGCTGCTGTTAGGTATATGGGTCTGGAGTACTGTAGATTACTGGCTGCCATCAGGTATATGGGTCTGGAGTGTTGCAGATTACAGGCTGCCGTCAGGTATATGGGTCTGTAGTGCTGCAGATTACAGGCTGCCGTCAGATATATGGGTCTGGAGTGCTGCAGATTACAGGCTGCCGTCAGTGTATGGGTCTGGAGTGCTGCAGATTACAGGCTGCTGTCTGATATATGAGTCTGGAGTGCTGCAGATTACAGGCTGCCATCAGATATATAGGTCTGGAGTGTTGCGGATTACAGGCTGCCATCAGATATATGGGTCTGGAGTGCTGCGGATTACAGGCTGCCGTCAGATATATGGGTCTGGAGTGCAGCAGATTACAGGCTGCCGTCAGGTATATGGGTCTGGAGTGTTGCAGATTACAGTCTGCCGTCAGGTATATGGGTCTGGAGTGCTGCGGATTACAGGCTGCCATCAGATATATGGGTCTGGAGTGCAGCAGATTACAGGCTGCCGTCAGGTATATGGGTCTGGAGTGTTGCAGATTACAGTCTGCCGTCAGGTATATGGGTCTGGAGTGCTGCGGATTACAGGCTGCCATCAGATATATGGGTCTGGAGTGCTGTAGATTACAGGCTGCCGTCAGGTATATGGGTCCGGAGTGCTGCAGATTACAGGCTTCTGTAAGGTATATTGGTCTGGAGTGTGCTGTAGATCACAGGCTGCCGTCAGGTATATGGGTCTGGAGTGCTTTAAATTACAGGCTGCCGTCAGGTATATGGGTCTGGAGTTCTGCAGATTACAGGCTGCCGTCAGGTATATGGGTCTGGAGTGCTGTAGATTACACGCTATATGGGTCCGGAGTGCTGCAGATTACAGGCTGCCGTCAGGTATATGGGTCTGGAGTGCTGCCGATTACAGGCTGCCGTCAGGTATATGGGTCTGGAGTGCTGCAGATTACAGGCTGCCGTCAGGTATATGGGTCTGGAGTGCTGCAGATTGCAGGCTGCCGTCAGGTATATGGGTCTGGAGTGCTGCAGATTACAGGCTGCCGTTAGGTATATGGGTCTGGAGTACTGTAGATTACAGTCTGGCATCAGGTATATGGGTCTGGAGTGTTGCAGATTACAGGCTGCCATCAGGCATTTGGGTCTGGAGTGTTTCAGATTACAGGCTGCCGTCAGGTATATATATCTGGAGTGCTGCAGATTACAGGCTGCCGTCAGATATATGGGTCTGGAGTGCTGCAGATTACAGGCTGCCATCAGATATATGGGTCTGGAGTGCAGAAGATTAAAGGCTGCCATCAGATATATGGGTCTGAAGTGCAGAAGATTACAGGCTGCCGTCAGGTATATGGGTCTGGAGTGCTGTGGATTACAGGCTGCCATCAGATATATGGGTCTGGAGTGCTGCAGATTACAGGCTGCCGTTAGGTATATGGGTCTGGAGTACTGTAGATTACAGGCTGCCATCAGGTATATGGATCTGGAGTGTTGCAGATTACAGGCTGCCATCAGGTATATGGGTCTGGAGAGTTGCAGATTACAGGCTGCCGTCAGGTATATATATCTGGAGTGCTGCAGATTACAGGCTGCCATCAGGTATATGGGTCTGGAGTGCTGCAGATTACAGGCTGCTGTTAGGTATATGGGTCTGGAGTACTGTAGATTACTGGCTGCCATCAGGTATATGGGTCTGGAGTGTTGCAGATTACAGGCTGCCGTCAGGTATATGGGTCTGTAGTGCTGCAGATTACAGGCTGCCGTCAGATATATGGGTCTGGAGTGCTGCAGATTACAGGCTGCCGTCAGTGTATGGGTCTGGAGTGCTGCAGATTACAGGCTGCTGTCTGATATATGAGTCTGGAGTGCTGCAGATTACAGGCTGCCATCAGATATATAGGTCTGGAGTGTTGCGGATTACAGGCTGCCATCAGATATATGGGTCTGGAGTGCTGCGGATTACAGGCTGCCGTCAGATATATGGGTCTGGAGTGCAGCAGATTACAGGCTGCCGTCAGGTATATGGGTCTGGAGTGTTGCAGATTACAGTCTGCCGTCAGGTATATGGGTCTGGAGTGCTGCGGATTACAGGCTGCCATCAGATATATGGGTCTGGAGTGCAGCAGATTACAGGCTGCCGTCAGGTATATGGGTCTGGAGTGTTGCAGATTACAGTCTGCCGTCAGGTATATGGGTCTGGAGTGCTGCGGATTACAGGCTGCCATCAGATATATGGGTCTGGAGTGCTGTAGATTACAGGCTGCCGTCAGGTATATGGGTCCGGAGTGCTGCAGATTACAGGCTTCTGTAAGGTATATTGGTCTGGAGTGTGCTGTAGATCACAGGCTGCCGTCAGGTATATGGGTCTGGAGTGCTTTAAATTACAGGCTGCCGTCAGGTATATGGGTCTGGAGTTCTGCAGATTACAGGCTGCCGTCAGGTATATGGGTCTGGAGTGCTGTAGATTACACGCTATATGGGTCCGGAGTGCTGTAGATTACAGGCTGCCATCAGGTATATGGGTCTGGAGTTCTGCAGATTACAGGCTGCCGTCAGGTATATGGGTCTGGAGTGTTGCAGATTACAGGCTGCCGTCAGGTATATGGGTTTGGAGTGCTGTAGATTATAGGCTGCCGTCAAGTATATGGGTCTGGAGTGTGTTGTAGATTACAGGCTGCCGTCAGGTATATGGGTCTGGAGTGCTGTAGATTATAGGCTGCCGTCAGGTATATGGGTCTGGAATGCTGCAGATTACAGGCTGCCGTCAGGTATATGGGTCTGGAGTGCTGCAGATTATAGGCTGCCGTCAAGTATATGGGTCTGTAGTGTGCTGTAGATTACAGGCTGCCGTCAGGTATATGGGTCTGGAGTGCTGCAGATTTCAGGCTGCCGTCAGGTATATGGGTCTGGAGTGCTGCAGATTACATCCTGCTGTCAAGTATATGGGTCTGGAGCATTGCAGATTATAGGCTACCGTCAAGTATATGGGTCTGAAGTGTGCTGTAGATTACAGGCTGCCATCAGGTATATGGGTCTGGAGTGCTGCAGATTTCAGGCTGCCGTCAGGTATATGGGTCTGGAGTGCTGCAGATTTCAGGCTGCCGTCAGGTATATGGGTCTGGAGTGCTGCAGATTTCAGGCTGCCGTCAGGTATATGGGTCTGGAGTGCTGCAGATTACAGGCTGCTGTCAGGTATATGGCTCTGGAGCATTGCTGATTACAGGCTGCGGTCAGGTATATGGGTCTGGAGTGCTGCAGATTACAGGCTGCGGTCAGGTATATGGGTCTGGAGTGCTGCAGATTACAGGCTGCCGTCAGGTATATGGGTCTGGAGGGCTGCAGATAACAGGCTGCCGTCAGGTATATGGGTCTGGAGTGCTGTAGATTACAGGCTGCCATCAGGTATATGGGTCCGGAGTGCTGTAGATTACAGGCTGCCGTCAGGTTTGTGGGTCCGGAGTGCTGCAGATTACAGGCTACTGTCTTATTTCTGGGTTTTTTTTGGCTTCTGTTGATTTGTTGAGCGTCTCCCATTTGCTCTGCAGAACGCGGCACCATCCTCAAGGCGCTGTCCACCGCCAATCGCAGCCTGCGGAGCTGTTACCTGGAGGAGATGCACATCCTGCCGAGCGGCCAGCAGCAGCCGATCCTCAGCCTGCAGATCCTGCACAGCAACCGCTCACTATTCGTGGGACTGAACAATGGCGTCCTGAAGGTTCCCCTGGAGCGATGCTCCATGTACCGGGCTGAGGGGTAAGTGACGGGATGAAAGTGTCTGCTGGGGGTAGTAGTGTCTGCTGGGGGCAGTAGTGTCTGCTGGGGGTAGTAGTGTCTGCTGGGAGCAGTAGTGTCTGCTGGGGGCAGTAGTGTCTGCTGGGAGTAGTAGTATCTACTGAGGGTAGTAGTGTCTGCTGGGGGCAGTAGTGTCTGCTTGGCTCAGTAGTGTCTGCTGGGAGTAGTAGTATCTACTGGGGGTAGTAGTGTCTGCTGGGGGCAGTAGTGTCTGCTGAGAGTAGTAGTATGTACTGGGGGTAGTAGTGTCTGCTTGGCTCAGTAGTGTCTGCTGGGAGTAGTAGTATCTACTGGGGGTAGTAGTGTCTGCTGGGGGCAGTAGTGTCTGCTTGGCTCAGTAGTGTCTGCTGGGATTAGTAGTATCTACTGGGGGTAGTAGTGTCTGCTGGGGCAGTAGTGTCTGCTGAGCGTAGTAGTATCTACTGGGGGTAGTAGTGTCTGCTTGGCTCAGTAGTGTCTGCTGGGAGTAGTAGTATCTACTGGGGGTAGTAGTGTCTGCTGGGGGCAGTAGTGTCTGCTGAGAGTAGTAGTATGTACTGGGGGTAGTAGTGTCTGCTTGGCTCAGTAGTGTCTGCTGGGAGTAGTAGTATCTACTGGGGGTAGTAGTGTCTGCTGGGGGCAGTAGTGTCTGCTGGGAGTAGTAGTATCTACTGGGGGTAGTAGTGTCTGCTTGGCTCAGTAGTGTCTGCTGGGAGTAGTAGTATCTACTGGGGGTAGTAGTGTCTGCTGGGGGCAGTAGTGTCTGCTGGGGGTAGTAGTGTCTGCTGGGGGTACTAGTGTCTGCTGGGGGCAGTAGTGTCTGCTGGGGGTAGTAGTGTCTGCTGGGATTAGTAGTATCTACTGGGGGTAGTAGTGTCTGCTGGGGGCAGTAGTGTCTGCTGAGCGTAGTAGTATCTACTGGGGTAGTAGTGTCTGCTTGGCTCAGTAGTGTCTGCTGGGAGTAGTAGTATCTACTGGGGGTAGTAGTGTCTGCTGGGGGCAGTAGTGTCTGCTGGGGGTAGTAGTGTCTGCTGGGGGTACTAGTGTCTGCTGGGGGTAGTAGTGTCTGCTGGGGGCTGTAGTGGCTCCTGGGGGCTGTAGTGTCTGCTGGGGGTAGTAGTGTCTGCTGGGGGCAGTAGTGTCTGCTGGGGGTAGTAGTGTCTGCTGGGGGCAGTAGTGTCTGCTGGGGGTAGTAGTGTGAGTGATAATCTGTTTCTCTTTCTGCCCCGCTTGGTAACTATGTAGCCATTGCTGATCGTTTGGTTGGCGCCTGGGCTGGTTGTGCTGCCCCCCATGGGCACAGCGGAGTAGCGTTGGTTGTATCTACATGAGGCGGTACACAGCAGGCTCACCCTGTATTTGCCTGGTTTGCGGGGGTTCGCTGCTCCATTACATCAGTCTCATGGTAGCGGTCAGGTTGCGGTGTGTGTTACCTCCTCGCTGCTCCGCAGATGAATCCTCCATTGTCCTCTCAGATTCCTGAGAATTTTATCACCTTTTCTGCAATGATCGCCATTCATCTGTGGAGCCGATTGTGCCGTTGCCAAGTCCGAGACGGCCGCTCCGCAGCGACTGACAGAGAAGGACCCTCCGTGCAGAGCGCTGTGTACACCCCAGCCATGGTACAATGACCCTGGCACCTGTGCCCGCTCTGCACCCCGGCCCTGGTACAATGACCCTGGCACCTGTGCCCGCTCTGCACCCCGGCCCTGGTACAATGACCTTGGCTCCTGTGCCCGCTCTGCACCCCTGCCCTGGTACAATGACCCTGGCTCCTGTGCCCGCTTTACACCCCGGCCCTGGTACAATGACCTTGGCTCCTGTGCCCGCTCTGCACCCCGGCCCTGGTACAATGACTCTGGCACCTGTGCCCGCTCTGCATCCCGGCCCTGGTATAATGACTCTGGCACCTGTGCCCGCTCTGCACCCCTGCCCTGGTACAATGACTCTGGCACCTGTGCCTGCTCTTCACCCTGGCCCTGGTACAATGACCTTGGCTCCTGTGCCCGCTCTACACCCCGGCCCTAGTACAATGACCTTGGCTCCTGTGCCCGCTCTGCACCCCGGCCCTGGTACAATGACTCTGGCACCTGTGCCCGCTCTGCATCCCGGCCCTGGTATAATGACTCTGGCACCTGTGCCTGCTCTTCACACTGGCCCTGGTACAATGACCTTGGCTCCTGTGCCCGCTCTGCACCCCGACCCTGGTACAATGACTCTGGCACCTGTGCCCGCTCTGCATCCCGGCCCTGGTATAATGACTCTGGCACCTGTGCCCGCTCTGCACCCCTGCCCTGGTACAATGACTCTGGCACCTGTGTCTGCTCTTCACCCTGGCCCTGGTACAATGACCCTGGCACCTGTGCCCGCTCTGCACCCCGGCCCTGGTACAATGACTCTGGCACCTGTGCCCGCTCTGCATCCCGGCCCTGGTATAATGACTCTGGCACCTGTGCCCGCTCTGCACCCCTGCCCTGGTACAATGACTCTGGCACCTGTGTCTGCTCTTCACCCTGGCCCTGGTACAATGACCCTGGCAACTGTGCCCGCTCTGCAGCCCGGCCCTGGTATAATGACTCTGGCACCTGTGCCCGCTCTGCACCCCTGCCCTGGTATAATGACTCTGGCACCTGTGCCCGCTCTGCACCCCTGCCCTGGTATAATGACTCTGGCACCTGTGCCCGCTCTGCACCCCTGCCCTGGTATAATGACTCTGGCACCTGTGCCCGCACTGCACCCCTGCCCTGGTATAATGACTCTGGCACCTGTGCCCGCTCTGCATCCCGGCCCTGGTATAATGACTCTGGCACCTGTGCCTGCTCTTCACCCTGGCCCTGGTACAATGACCTTGGCTCCTGTGCCCGCTCTGCACCCCGGCCCTGGTACAATGACTCTGGCACCTGTGCCCGCTCTGCACCCCGGCCCTGGTACAATGACTCTGGCACCTGTGCCCGCTCTGCATCCCGGCCCTGGTATAATGACTCTGGCACCTGTGCCCGCTCTGCACCCCTGCCCTGGTACAATGACTCTGGCACCTGTGTCTGCTCTTCACCCTGGCCCTGGTACAATGACCCTGGCAACTGTGCCCGCTCTGCAGCCCGGCCCTGGTATAATGACTCTGGCAACTGTGCCCGCTCTGCAGCCCGGCCCTGGTATAATGACTCTGGCAACTGTGCCCGCTCTGCAGCCCGGCCCTGGTATAATGACTCTGGCACCTGTGCCCGCTCTTCACCCCGGCCCTGGTACAATGACCTCCCACTCACTGTGCAGCCTCTTCAGTCGTCCCATCCCTCCGCCCTGGAATATGTGGGGGCCCGCGCTGCCCTCCTGGCATTGGGGCGGGCTGGGGGCCAGGAGGGGCGGACCGGGGGCCAGGAGTGGCGGGCCAGGAGGAGTGGGCCGGAGGTCAGGAGGGGCGGGCCAGGAGGAGTGGGCCGGGGGTCAGGAGGGGCGGGCCGGGGGTCAGAAGGACTGCCAGAGTCCTGCAGGTGCCAGTGTAACACAATCACATTATTAAAGTCCATTCCGTCAGATAAAAGATTGTCAGCTCTGACGTCCAGCATTGAACTTAGCGTCATCTCCTCCTGGTACTTATTGTGCCCATTGCTCTCTGTTATCAGCCATTTCAGGCCGGAGAGAAGATGACTGTAGTGTAGGAACCCCCCGCCCTCCTGAGCGGAGAGCAGAGTGACCGCCAGCAGCAACGGGGTGAGTGATGCCGCGTGGTCGGTGCCCGCTGTACCCGCAGTCGCCTCCTCTCAGTGCAGCCGCACTCAGTGACCGGGCTCGTTACTCATCATTGCTGCACACAATGTCCCCATTATCGGGGGCTGCTCTGCGGCGTCACCGGGATCCGGATTTAACTGGTAGATTTTTATTTTCTTTTTTGCATTTATAAATATGTAAATATTCTGTATAAATCTCTGACTGCGCAGCGAAGTATTGTGGTAGACATAGGGGGATCTGATGCTTCTTCTCTGCCAGATCCGGTGCCCGGCGCTGTTCTGCGTGATGGGGGTCATTGTGCCGCCTTGTAGTGTGATTTGTAAGGGCGCTGTCCCAGCTGATGCCGCTGCTCTCGGGCTGGCTCTGGGGCCGGCTCCGCTGCTCTCGGGCTGACTCCGCTGACCTTGCTCTCGGGCCGGCGCTGCGGCTCTGGGGCCGGCTCCGCTGCTCTCGGGCTGACTCCGCTGACCTTGATCTCGGGCTGACTCCGCTGACCTTGCTCTCGGCCCGGCGCTGCTGCTCTGGGGCCGGCTCCGCTGCTTTCGGGCTGACTCCGCTGACCTTGCTCTCGGGCCGGCGCCGCTGCTCTCGGGCTGGTGCCGCTGCTCTCGGGCTGACTCCGCTGACCTTGCTCTCGGGTTGACTCCGCTGACCTTGCTCTCGGGCCGACTCCGCTGACCTTGCTCTCGGGCCGGCGCTGCTGCTCTCGGGCTGACTCCGCTGACCTTGCTCTCGGGCCGGCGCTGCTGCTCTCGGGCTGACTCCGCTGACCTTGCTCTCGGGCCGGCGCCGCTGCTCTCGGGCTGACTCCGCTGACCTTGCTCTCGGGCCAGCGCCGCTGCTCTCGGGCTGACTCCGCTGACCTTGCTCTCGGGCCGGCGCCGCTGCTCTCGGGCCGGCGCTGCTGCTCTCGGGCTGACTCCGCTGACCTTGCTCTCGGGCCGGCGCTGCTGCTCTCGGGCTGACTCCGCTGACCTTGCTCTCGGGCCGGCGCTGCTGCTCTCGGGCTGACTCCGCTGACCTTGCTCTCGGGCCGGCGCCGCTGCTCTCGGGCTGACTCCGCTGACCTTGCTCTCGGCATTGTCTTTATATCGCCATCACTTGTGCTTGTAAACGTTTAGCGGCGGATATAAAGCGGCCGCCCCCTGGTTTATGATGTTTTGGCGTTTCCATCCGTCCTGGCACTTTGGGCCGCGCAGCAGGGAGACGGCGCAGCCTGATTTACGGGCGCAGGTTTGTGGAGAAGTCGCCGTCTCTGGATGATTTTCTCTCGTGTCGTTAAAGTGATAAAATGGCCTCTTCTGCGAGAAACACTTTATGCATCAGTCCATCACCGGCACTCGTCACGGGTGAGGGGGCGCTGGTGAGGTTGGCACAGGACCGGAGAGCGACGCTCCACTGGAGAGTGACTACATTCTGCTTTATTGTGCCGCCTGGTCTGCGCTGCATATTACCGAGACGCCGGAGGATTAACACATTCCTGCCACTAACAATCCTGATACAGAACGGAGCTGGGGAACCAGGGAGGCGGAGCGCCGACAACGAGGGCCGGGAACCAAGGAGGCAGAGCGCCGGCCACGGGGGCAGGGAACCATGGAGGCAGAGCACCGGCCACGGGGGCCGGGAATCAAGGAGGCAGAGCGCCGGCCACGGGGTCGGGAACCAGGGAGACGGAGCGCCGGCCATGGGGGCCGGGAATCAAGGAGGAAGAGCGCCGGCCACGGGGGCCGGGAACCAGGGAGGCAGAGCGCCGGCCACGGGGGCAGGGAACCATGGAGGCAGAGCGCCGGCCACGGGGGCCGGGAACCATGGAGGCAGAGCGCCGGCCACGGGGGCCTGGAACCATGGAGGCAGAGCGCCGGCCACGGGGGCCTGGAACCATGGAGGCAGAGCGCCGGCCACGGGGGCCGGAAACCATAGAGGCAGATCGCCGGCCACGGCCGGGACCCATGGAGGCAGAGCGCCGGCCATGGGGGCCGGGAACCAAGGAGGCAGAGCGCCAGCCACGGGGGGCAGGGAACCAAGGAGGCAGAGCGCCAGCCACGGGGGGCAGGGAACCATAGAGGCAGAGCACCGGCCACGGGGGCTGGATACCAAGGATGCAGAGCGCCGGCCACGGGGGGCCGGGAACCATAGAGGCAGAGCGCCGGCCACGAGGGTCGGGAACCATGGAGGCAGAGTGCCGGCCACAGGGGCCGGAAACCTAGGAGGCAGAGCACCAGCCACGGGGGGCAGGGAACCATGGAGGCAGAGCGCCGGCCACGGGGGCCTGGAACCATGGAGGCAGAGTGCCGGCCATGGGGGCCGGGAACCAAGGAGGCAGAGCGCCAGCCACGGGGGGCAGGGAACCAAGGAGGCAGAGCGCCAGCCACGGGGGGCAGGGAACCATAGAGGCAGAGCACCGGCCACGGGGGCTGGATACCAAGGATGCAGAGCGCCGGCCACGGGGGGCCGGGAACCATAGAGACAGAGCGCCGGCCACGAGGGTCGGGAACCATGGAGGCAGAGTGCCGGCCACAGGGGCCGGAAACCTAGGAGGCAGAGCACCAGCCACGGGGGGCAGGGAACCATGGAGGCAGAGCGCCGGCCCCAGGGGCCGGGAACCAAGGAGGCAGATCGCCGGCCACAGGGGGCCAGGAACCCTGGAGGCAGAGCGCCGGCCACGGGAGGCCGGGCACCATGGAGGCAGAGCGCTTGCCACGGGGGAGCGGGAACCATGGAGGCAGAGCGCCGGCCACGGGGGCCGGGAACCATGGATGCAGAGCGCCGGCCACAGTGGGCCGGGAACCATGAAGGCAGAGCGCCGACCACGGGGGCCGGGAAGAGGGGCCGGGACAACATAGCATCACCGCAAACATGGCTGACATTGGTCACTGTTACCGCTACATCCACTGCACACAGCAACCGCCGAGAAGAGAAAGGCTGCACACTGCAACCGCAGAGGAGAAAGAGGCTGCACACAGTGTCCGCAGGGAAGAAAGAGGCTGCACACAGTGTCCGCAGGGAAGAAAGAGGCTGCACACAGTGACCGCAGAGAAGAAAAATACTGCGCACAATGACTGTACGGAAAAAAGAGGCTGCGCACACTGTCTGCACAGGAGGAAGAGACTGCACACACTGACTCTGTATAAGGCGTCAGGGACTGTTTCTTTTGGCTCCAGATCCACATACATTAATGGATTTGACAGTCGGGAATGGGTTAAATCCTATATTTTGCTCCTTTGTGTCATTAGATGAAGGATGTGATTTTTCGTGTCTTTTCTTCCAGTTTTTCGCAGAGCGGGGGTCTCAGGTCATCGGACAGTGATGGTCCTAGCAATTGTAATAAGTGGCGCGTGCGGAGCAGCGATTGGCTGCAGCTTGTGCCGCCTGACGCCTCTCGAGTCCTCATTGTGTTATTACGGCTCATGATGACTTCGAGAGGCGAAAATCCATTTCTCGCCCTGCGAGACCTCGCTGTCCCCAGATAACGATCTTTGTCAAGTGCTGAATCTTGATTAATGAGATCCTTCCATTGCTGACAGGGGTGAGAGGGCAGGGGCACTGTGTCAGGCACTGGGCAGGGCACCGCGTCAAGCACCGGGCAGTGCACTGCGTCAGGCACCGGGCAGGGGCGCCGTGTCAGGCACCGGGCAGGGCACCGCGTCAGGCATCGGGCAGGGCACCGCGTCAGGCACCGGGCAGGGCAACGCTACAGGCATCGGGCAGGGCACCGCGTCAGGCTCCGGGCAGGGCACCGCGTCAGGCACCGGGCAGGGCAACGCTACAGGCATCGGGCAGGGCACCGCGTCAGGCTCCGGGCAGGGCACCGCGTCAGGCACCGGGCCGGGCAACGTGTCAGGCACCAGACTGGTCACTGCGTAAGGCACCGGGCAGTGCACCGCATCAGGTACCGGGTTGGTCACCGCGTCAGGCACCGAGCAGGGGTATCAGGCTGGTCTGTAATATCTCCAGCCTTCCAGGGAGCCGGCATTAAGCAGCTTCACAGCAGCGCTCACGTCTACACATCATTCCTCATTTCTACAGGTGCAATTTCTGCGAGGAGCAAAAATCCATTGTGAAGCTGTAAAAGGGGGTGCGGTGCCGAGGGGCTGCGTCTAATACTCTGATCTTGTCTTCCTTTCATCTTATTCTCTAGTCACCTCCAAAGCTGCATAAAAAAATCATAGCTGCAGTAGCAGACACATTGTGTGTACAGGAGTGGCGCTGTCTCTGGAGGAGAGCAGGCGGGCAGCCCTTTAACCCTTCTCGTTCTCGCGTACCGGCTCCCTGTGCTGTTCGTCAGTGTTCCTATGTGCCACCCACACGTGAACTCCTGCCCTCGCCCCTTGGCACACGGTGTAGTATAATTTACCCATCACTGGCGCTGGATGACATTGGCAGCGATGCCGGCGAGCGAGTGCAGGAATGGACCTGGCTGGGACCCATCGTGTTGGGATTTTGTTACCATGGAGAAACCCGCCTGGGAACATGAGGTGGTCCGCGGCTGCCAGGTACACTGACCACACATACCAGCCTGGATGCCCGGCTGCAGACACGCGGCATGGAGACAAAACCTGTTACGTTGTTACAAAGAGAGATCCGTGCAATGTACGGGGTCCGCACGTTATATGCAGAAGGGATTCTTCCCCCCGGCGCTCGGCACTGAAAATCACCGGGAATCCTATTCTGCTGATTTATGATTTTTATATGGAGTTACTGAACTGTGCAAAAGTCATAGGCAGGTGCAGAGACAATGCTCCAAAGTAAGAAGCTTCCAGACATAGAAGGGTTAATAGATTATTTCTATCAATTTACAAAATACAAAGTGACTGAAGAAAAGAGAAATGTAAATACCATCAGTATGTGGTGACCACCCGTCACCTCCATCATCAGTATCTAGTGACCGCTCGTCACCTCCATCATCAGTATCTGGTGACCACCCGTCACCTCCATCATCAGTATCTGGTGACCACCCGTCACCTCCATCATCAGTATCTAGTGACCGCTCGTCACCTCCATCATCAGTATCTGGTGACCACCCGTCACCTCCATCATCAGTATCTGGTGACCGCCCATCACCTCCATCATCAGTATCTGGTGACCGCCCGTCACCTCCATCATCAGTATCTGGTGACCACCCGTCTCCTCCATCATCAGTATCTGGTGACCACCCGTCACCTCCATCATCAGTATCTAGTGACCGCCCGTCACCTCCATCATCAGTATCTGGTGACCGCCCGTCACCTCCATCATCAGTATCTGGTGACCGCCCATCACCTCCATCATCAGTGTCTGGTGACCGCCCGTCACCTCCATCATCAGTATCTGGTGACCGCCCATCACCTCCATCATCAGTGTCTGGTGACCGCCCGTCACCTCCATCATCAGTGTCTGGTGACCACCCGTCACCTCCATCATCAGTATCTGGTGACCGCCCATCACCTCCATCATCAGTATCTAGTGACCGCCCGTCGCCTCCATCATCAGTGTCTGGTGACCGCCCGTCACCTCCATCATCAGTGTCTGGTGACCGCCCGTCACCTCCATCATCAGTGTCTGGTGACCGCCCGTCGCCTCCATCATCAGTGTCTGGTGACTGCCCGTCACCTCCATCATCAGTGTCTGGTGACCGCCCGTCGCCTCCATCATCAGTGTCTGGTGACCGCCCATCGCCTCCATCATCAGTGTCTGGTGACCACCCGTCACCTCCATCATCAGTGTCTGGTGACCGCCCGTCGCCTCCATCATCAGTGTCTGGTGACCGCCCGTCGCCTCCATCATCAGTGTCTGGTGACCGCCCGTCGCCTCCATCATCAGTGTCTGGGACCGCCCGTCTCCTCCATCATCAGTGTCTAGTGACCCCCCGTCGCCTCCACCATCAGTATCTGGTGACCGCTCGTCTCCTCCATCATCAGTATCTGGTGACCGCCCGTCCCCTCCATCATCAGTATCTGGTGACCGCCCATCACCTCCATCATCAGTCTCTGGTGACCGCCCGTCTCCTCCATCATCAGTATCTGGTGACCGCCCATCACCTCCATCATCAGTATCTGGTGACCGCCCGTCACCTCCATCATCAGTATCTGGTGACCGCCCGTCTCCTCCATCATCAGTATCTGGTGACTGCACGTCTCCTCCATCATCAGTCTCTGGTGACCACCCGTCACCTCCATCATCAGTATCTGGTGACTGCACGTCTGCTCCATCATCAGTCTCTGGTGACCACCCGTCACCTCCATCATCAGTATCTGGTGACCGCCTGTCGCCTCCCTTCTTCTCGTCACTTGTACACTGGTTATGGAGGATCTCGGCAGGATCTTGTGCCAGACATCTTGGAGCACTGCCCCCAGATCTCCTGTATATGAGGATCGTGCGGATCCTTCTGTCTCCTCATGTGATCCCCGACAGACGGGATGATGGGAGATCAGGGATCTGTGGGGCCGGATCATCACTCCAGGACTCCTCATTCTTAATGACATTGGCCTGATGTTGGGGGTTGTTGTCCGGCTGCAGAATAGAATTGGAGCTGATCAGACGCCTCCTGATGGTCACTGGTTGTAATTGTCACTGTGAAGCACCATTATTTGAGCACGGTATGGCGGCATTATTAGTGCATTGCATGTATAGTGGTATTTCTGTACTGTGGTGTTACGGTTCGTACACAGTATGGAGGTATTATTTCTGCACTGTTTGGTGGTATTATTTGGACTTGGAGCATTTTATTAGTTTAACCGTCGCTTGTTGTAGGCATTGCATGGTGATTTTATTTTGCACAGTATGGCAGCACTAACAGCTTAATTTTTCTGAGTTTTCTCGGTTTCTCAGCCCTATGCAGAGTTTTTCCTGGGGGTCTCCGTCGGTCCCAGGGGTCTCCGTCGGCCCCGGTCAGGTCGGATACTTGGCTGTATCTTGCTTTCCTTCCTAGATGGATACGTCTTCCCCATCTGCCCCAGTGTTGGTCTTCGTCCTCCTCGCTGTAGCTCGGCTTTCATGGATCCGTCTCTCCCCGAGTATCAGTGATGAGCAGCAGGATCGCTCCAGACTCTGCTGTAATTAGCGCGTTCATCTCCCCGGCGACTCCTCTGTCTGTTACTCTTCTCGTTGCGGTAATTGGAGTCTACAGGTCGCCGTCTCCTCTGATTTCTTCTTCAAAGCCGCTGTAGACCCCACTCCTGGCAGGACTCGTTATATGTTCTCCGTAATAACCTGGAGCTTCACTGATCTCCTGCAGGGAAACGTCTGCAGCCATCGATGGAAATACAGGGCCGGAGGGTATGTTATAGATGGATCGGGTGGGATGGGAATGCTATCGATGGGTGGGGTGGGGATGTTATCGATGGGTGGGGTGGGGATGTTATGGATCGGGTGGGATGGGCATGTTATCGAATGATTGGATGGGGTGGGGATGTTATCGATGGGTGGGGTGGGGATGTTATGGATGGATCGGGTGGGGTGGGGATGTTATCAATAGGTGGGGTGGGATGGGGATGTTATCGATGGGTGGGGATGTTATCGATGGGTGGGGTGGGGATGTTATCGATGGGTGGGATGGGGATGTTATGGATGGATTGGGTGGGGATGTTATGGATGGATCTGGTGGGGTGGGGATGTTATCGATGGATCGGGTGGCATAGGGATGTTATTGATGGGTGGGGTGGGGATGTTATGGATGGATCGGGTGGGATGGGGATGTTATCGATGGGTGGGATGGGGATGTTATTGATTGGTGGGGTGGGGATGTTATGGATGGATCGGGTGGGGTGGGGATGTGATGGATCGGGTGGGGTGGGGATGTTATGGATGGCTCGGGTGGGGTGGGGATGTTATCGATGGATCGGGTGGCATAGGGATGTTATTGATGGGTGGGGTGGGGATGTTATGGATGGATCGGGTATGATGGGGATGTTATCGATGGATTGGGTGGGGTGGGGATGTTATCGATGGGTGGGATGGGGATGTTATTGATTGGTGGGGTGGGGATGTTATGGATGGATCGGGTGGGGTGGGGATGTTATGGATGGCTCGGGTGGGGTGGGGATGTTATTGATAGGTGGTGTTATGATCTGCAGCAAGTACTAAGGAAAGATAGGGGAAAGCTGTCCCTACAGTAAGACTAAGCTGAATCCCTACGATGTAGCGGGCTGCCTGTTCCTAGCGAACAGACCCGCCTAGTCCTCGGCTAGTCTGAACGAAGACCTATAGTGTAAGGGGAGGGGTCCCTAAAAGAACTAAGGACTGGGACAAAAATGGGACTCCTCCTAAACAGAGAAGTTGTTGCAGAACTTAAAAAGACAAACTGACAAAAAGGTACTAGAGGTCCCAGAAGGACCAAGCGAACTAGACAGAGAAAGGCACCGAAGCACCTGGCTAGAGAAACAGTCAAACACTGAAGTCCAGCACAGCCAATAGGGCGGAGCTGGAATATAAAGGCAGATTGTCACGTGACCGCAAAACACAAGATGGAAAAAAACAAACAGGAGGGTTCTAACAGGTGGGGTGGGATGGGGATGTTATCGATGGGTGGGGATGTTATCGATTGGTGGGGTGGGATGGGGATGTTATCGAAGGGTGGGGTGGGGATGTTATAGATGGATCGGGTGGGGATGTTATGGATGGATCTGGTGGTAGGGATGTTATCGATGGGTGGGGTGGGGATGTTATCGATGGGTGGGATGGGGATGTTATTGATGGGTGGGGTGAGGATGTTATGGATGGATCGGGTGGGGTGGGGATGTTATCGATGGGTGGGGTGGGGATGTTATCGATGGGTGCGGTGGGGATGTTATCGATGGGTGCGGTGGGGATGTTATCGATGGATTGGGTGGGTTGGGGATGTTATCGATGGATCGGGTGGGGATGTTATCGATGGGTGGGGTGGGGATGTTATGGATGGGTGGGGTGGGGATGTTATGGATGGATTGGGTGGGTTGGGGATGTTATGGATGGATTGGGTGGGGTGGGGATGTTATGGATGGATCGGGTGGGGTGGGTATGTTATTGATGGGTGGGGTGGGGTGGGGATGTTATTGATGGGTGGGGTGGGGATGTTATTGATGGGTGGGGTGGGGTGGGGATGTTATTGATGGGTGGATCGGGTGGGGATGTTATTGATGGGTGGATCGGGTGGGGATGTTATCGATGGATCGGGTGGTCATGCCCTTTTTGCCTATGTGGCGGCTTTGCCCCCCAGAGCGCACGTTACTCCGGATCGCCTCTCACCATGAAACGTCGGCTCTCGGGAGCTTTTAAAGTTATTATTTTATTTGCAGCTGATAGAAACTTGAAAATCGCTGCAAATGCTTTAAATGCCGCAATTAAAACCTGAAAATGCGTACGAGGCGCCCACCCTTTCCCCGCTGCCGCCAGCCCCGTACACTCATTACAGGAAAATAGGAGCTGATTGTAAATTAGCGGCTTTATGCCCACGGTGGGATTATAAAGATGTAGTGCACATTTCACACCGCACGCTTCATATAATGATCGCCGGCCTGTGTCCGTGCTCCGCCAGCCCGCGACAATCCTGACATTTAGGACGCGGCGCAGGTCTATAAATACTTCTGCGCTTTCTCATTCACATATGTTGGTCGGTTTCTCTTTAGCTTTTGTGGAACCACAAGTCTCAGCATGCCCTGACAGGAAGCAGCTAGTCCTCAGCCATAGATGATGGGGCTTGTAGAGCTGGGGGGTCTTTTAGTGCAAGGATTGATGTGACTTCACCTGATCCTCATAAGTCATAAAATCTTTAGGGTCCCGTCCGTCCACAATCTGCTGTCAGCGTATACAGAACCGGGGGTCCGGGTCAGACTGGGTCTTCATTGCCTTTTTCTGATCCGTGGTTCCGCAGATACTTTTACATTGGCTGCAAAACCCAAATTAGTCATGAAAATGTCCGATCCCCCCCAGGACCGACCCCGGGTCTGCGAGATAATTGGGAACACTGAGACAATTTACTATCTTGGCCTTAGGACTATTTTGGGGTGAATGTGAAGTCACTGGAACCTGGCGCCATATAATCCCGCACTCGCTATATCTCAGCCGTAATGTTCCTCTTTCTGCCGACAAGTAGAGAACAAAGCAATTACCAGGCCGGTTAGTGAATGCGTTCTCCTCCGCCTGGATTGCATTATTTGTCACCCCTGGTAATGGCTGCGGTGCTGGGTGATTGCGCTCTGTATTTATGGGCACAGGCGGTGCCACCTGCGGTGCAGAGAGACTGGGGGTCTGGGGTCTTGGGGGTACAACAGGGTTCTGCAGTCTCCAGTGGAGAAAAGCCTCATTCACCTACAGGATTAATATAACGGACGTGGCCCCGGATTCAGTATCAGACATGGATTCCTCATAGGCAGCGTTGCATCCTGCAGGAATATGATGAGATATTCTGTACATCGCTGCAGCTGTGGAAGGCGACATTGTGCTTCTAGCTCTGCTGTGACCCTGCAGAGGATTGTGGAGACAGAAGATCTTCTGCTTAACAAGATCCAGGTCCACATCTGTACATCTTATGGGCATTGCGGAAGGCAGCATGCTGGGACTAGTAGTCCTGTAACAGCCGAGGTGTCGCAGTTACTGGTTCCTCCTATTTCTGGCCTCCTCTCTTCCGTCATTATCCTCAGAGACTTTGTGTTCTCATTAAATCATTTCTGGTGTCTGTTAATAGCGGAAAGGTTTCCATCCTCATTTTGGACATTCAAATTTTGCTACTATTTATCATTATTGATGCTTTGTGTGTGTGCGGAGACTGTGTGTGTGTGCGGAGACTGTGTGTGTGTGTGCGGAGACTGTGTGTGCGGAGACTGTGTGTGCGGAGACTGTGTGTGTGCGGAAACTGTGTGTGTGTGCGGAGACTGTGTGTGTGTGTGCGGAGACTGTGTGTGCGGAGACTGTGTGTGCGGAGACTGTGTGTGTGTGCGGAGACTGTGTGTGTGTGCGGAGACTGTGTGTGGGTGTGTAGACTGTGTGTGTGCGGAGACTGTGTGTGTGTGCGGAGACTGTGTGTGGGTGTGTAGACTGTGTGTGTGCGGAGACTGTGTGTGTGTGCGGAGACTGTGTGTGTGTGCGGAGACTGTGTGTGGGTGTGTAGACTGTGTGTGTGCGGAGACTGTGTGTGTGTTCGGAGACTGTGTGTGTGTGCGGAGACTGTGTGTGCGGAGACTGTGTGTGTGTGCGGAGACTGTGTATGTGCGGAGACTGTGTATGTTCGGAGACTGTGTGCGGAGACTGTGTATGTTCGGAGACTGTGTGTGTGGAGACTGTATGTTCGGAGACTGTGTGCGCGGAGACTGTGTGCGGAGACTGTGTGTGTGTGCGGAGACTGTGTGTGCGGAGACAGTGTGTGTGCGGAGACAGTGTGTGTGCGGAGACTGTGTGCGGAGACTGTGTGTGTGTGTTGACTGTGTGTGTGTGTAGACTGTGTGTGTGCGGAGATTGTGTGTGTGTGGAGACTGTGTGTGTGCGTGCGGAGACTATGTGTGTGTGTGGAGACTGTGTGTGCGTGCGGAGACTGTGTGCATGCGGAGACTGTGTGTGTGTGTGTGCGGAGACTGTGTGTGTGCGGAGACTGTGTGTGTGCGTGCGGAGAGTGTGTGTGTGTGTGGAGGCTGTGTATGTGTGTGTGTGTGTGTGTGTGCGCGCTCTGGGACTGTGTGTGCTCTCGGAGACTGTGTGCGCGCTCGGGGACTGTGTGTGTGTGGAGACTGTGTGTGCGTGCGAAGACTCAGTGTGTGCGTGCGGAGACTGTGTGTGCGTGGCCGGAGGCTGTGTGTGTGTGTGTGTGTGTGTGTGTGCGCTCGGAGACTGTGTGCGCGCTCGGAGACTGTGTGCGCACTCGGGGACTGTGTGCGCGCTCGGAGACTGTGTGCGCGCTCGGGGACTGTGTGTGCGCTCGGGGACTGTGTGCGCACTCGGGGACTGTGCGCGCTCGGAGACTGTGTGTGTGTGTGCGGAGACTGTGTGTGTGTGTGTGGAGACTGTATGTGTGCGTGCGGAGACTGTGTGTGCGTGTGAAGACTCAGTGTGTGCGTGCGGAGAGTCTGTGTGTGCATGTGGAGGTTGTGTGTGTGTGTGTGTGCGCTCGGAGACTGTGTGCGCACTCGGGGACTGTGTGCGCACTCGGGGACTGTGTGCGCTCAGACGAAGGTTTGTGTGGTTTGAGCGCTTCTTGCTGTGAGGCCATAAATGTGGAAATTATTGTGTTTTTTGTGATCTCACCTCCATAGTCGATGACTCTAACCATCGCTCCTCTCACTATTGCACTTATAAAGACGATATATTTTAGGGTTCCCGCTCTTTGAAGGGGTCGTCCATCATTTGCAAAACGTTTTACATATTATATGGGCTGCAAAATGTTGTTAATTCTTCATGGTCGGGGTCCCTATCCCTCTTATGTGCGCAGCTCCTGTGGGTTAACTAGTGGGTCTATGGGGCCGTATTCCAGACTCACAGAGCGGTATTCACACCACAGAGTTTCAATTGAGCCTGTGCTGTGCAGGAGCTGCGCACTTCAGAGCCGTGTTTTAAGCGATTGTGGGATCTTCGGACCCAACCGATCAGCGGCACTCAGCAGTCCACATAATATATATATATATATACTGTAGGCAAATGCTGGGGCCTGTAACTAACCTCAGCCTCCTGATTTTACTTGTATTCTTTTTTGACTTTTAGAAGGAAACTTTCTAATCTGATCTCCTTTTTCTGAGGTCAGAGTCTCTTTTTTTCTGAGGTCCGAGCTCTTTTTTGTCTCCTGAGGTCCGTGCTCTTTTTTTTTCTGAGGTCCGAGCTCTTTTTTGTCTCCTGAGGTCCGTGCTCTTTTTTTTTCTGAGGTCCGAGCTCTTTTTTGTCTCCTGAGGTCCGAGCTCTTTTTTTTTTTCTGAGGTCCGAGCTCTTTTTTTTTTTCTGAGGTCCGAGCTCTTTTTTTTTCTGAGGTCCGAACTCTCTTTTTTTTCTGAGGTCCGAGCTCTTTTTTTTTTTCTGAGGTCCGAGCTCTCTTTTTTTTCTGAGGTCCGAGCTCTTTTTTTTCTGAGGTCCGAGCTCTCTTTTTTTTCTGAGGTCCGAGCTCTCTTTTTTTTCTGAGGTCCGAACTCTCTTTTTTTCCTGAGGTCCGAGCTCTCTTTTTTTCTGAGGTCCGAACTCTCTTTTTTTCCTGAGGTCCGAGCTCTTTTTTTCTGAGGTCCGAACTCTCTTTTTTTTCTGAGGTCAGAGTCTCTTTTTTTCTGAGGTCCGAGCTCTCTTTTTTTTCTGAGGTCCGAGCTCTCTTTTTTTTCTGAGGTCCGAGCTCTCTTTTTTTTCTGAGGTCCGAGCTCTCTTTTTTTTCTGAGGTCCGAGCTCTCTTTTTTTTCTGAGGTCCGAGCTCTCTTCTTTTTCTGAGGTCCGAGCTCTCTTTTTTTTCTGAGGTCCGAGCTCTTTTTTTTTTCTGAGGTCTGAGCTCTTTTTTTTTTTTGAGGTCCGAGCTCTTTTTTTTTTCTGAGGTCCGAGCTCTCTTTTTTTCCTGAGGTCCGAGCTCTCTTTTTTTCTGAGGTCCGAACTCTCTTTTTTTTCTGAGGTCAGAGTCTCTTTTTTTCTGAGGTCAGTCTCTTTTTTTCTGAGGTCCGAGCTCTCTTTTTTTTCTGAGGTCCGAGCTCTCTTTTTTTTCTGAGGTCCGAGCTCTCTTCTTTTTCTGAGGTCCGAGCTCTCTTTTTTTTTCTGAGGTCCGAGCTCTTTTTTTTTTTCTGAGGTCCGAGCTCTTTTTTTTTTCTGAGGTCCGAGCTCTCTTTTTTTTCTGAGGTCCGAGCTCTCTTTTTTTTCTGAGGTCCGAGCTCTCTTTTTTTTCTGAGGTCCGAGCTCTCTTTTTTTTCTGAGGTCCGAGCTCTCTTTTTTTTCTGAGGTCCGAGCTCTCTTTTTTTTCCTGAGGTCAGAGCTCTTTTTTTTTCCTGAGGTCAGAGTCTCCTTTTTTCTGAGGTCAGAGTCTCCTTTTTTCTGAGGTCAGAGTCTCCTTTTTTCTGAGGTCAGAGTCTCCTTTTTTCTGAGGTCCGAGCTCTTTTTTTTTTCTGAGGTCCGAGCTCTTTTTTTTCTGAGGTCCGAGCTCTCTTTTTTTTCTGAGGTCCGAGCTCTTTTTTTTCTGAGGTCCGAGCTCTTTTTTTTTTCTGAGGTCCGAGCTCTTTTTTTTCTGAGGTCCGAGCTCTTTTTTTTTTCTGAGGTCCGAGCTCTCTTTTTTTTCTGAGGTCCGAGCTCTCTTTTTTTTCTGAGGTCCGAGCTCTCTTTTTTTTCTGAGGTCCGAGCTCTCTTTTTTTTTTCCTGAGGTCCGAGCTCTTTTTTTTTCCTGAGGTCAGAGTCTCCTTTTTTCTGAGGTCAGAGTCTCCTTTTTTCTGAGGTCAGAGTCTCCTTTTTTCTGAGGTCAGAGTCTCCTTTTTTCTGAGGTCCGAGCTCTTTTTTTTTTCTGAGGTCCGAGCTCTTTTTTTTCTGAGGTCCGAGCTCTTTTTTTTCTGAGGTCCGAGCTCTCTTTTTTTTCTGAGGTCCGAGCTCTTTTTTTTCTGAGGTCCGAGCTCTTTTTTTTTTCTGAGGTCCGAGCTCTTTTTTTTCTGAGGTCCGAGCTCTTTTTTTTTTCTGAGGTCCGAGCTCTTTTTTTTTTCTGAGGTCCGAGCTCTCTTTTTTTCCTGAGGTCCGAGCTCTTTTTTTTTTTCTGAGGTCCGAGCTCTTTTTTTTCTGAGGTCCGAGCTCTTTTTTTTTCCTGAGGTCAGAGTCTCCTTTTTTTCTGAGGTCAGAGTCTCCTTTTTTCTGAGGTCCGAGCTCTTTTTTTTTTCTGAGGTCCGAGCTCTTTTTTTTCTGAGGTCCGAGCTCTCTTTTTTTTCTGAGGTCCGAGCTCTTTTTTTTCTGAGGTCCGAGCTCTTTTTTTTTTCTGAGGTCCGAGCTCTCTTTTTTTCCTGAGGTCCGAGCTCTTTTTTTTTTTCTGAGGTCCGAGCTCTTTTTTTTCTGAGGTCCGAGCTCTTTTTTTCCTGAGGTCCGAGCTCTTTTTTTTTTTCTGCGGTCCGAGCTCTTTTTTCTCAGCTCCTCAGACTCTTCTTGAGATGTGTATGGGATTACCTTGGGACCCTCCTCTCTGTGTTTGTGGGATTATCCCCCGGTGTGTACGGCACTGTGCACATTAGTAGATTATGATGAATGCGACCCCGGCGGTCGCACGATGAAGAAAGCATCAGAGAGCTGCTGGTAATTAGCCACTGATTAGAGGCTAATAGGATTGCACTGACTCCGCCGCTCACTCGACTCATTTCGGGGGATTTGCTCTTAATTACGTGTCTGCAGCCACAATGTGACACTCCATGTTATGGGCACAGTCACATCAGCGCGACTGTCTGGAGGCCTCCATGTTGTGTCTGAACCTGGGGAGCATCTCAGGAGGACGGATTCCAACCTTGGAAAGTCGTCTCCTCGATCAGCCGGTGCTGAGCCAGATGGGCTCCTGGAAGCCCCGACCCGGGGCCCTCATCAGTGCAGCCGCGGTGTTAGAACCAATCTCAGCGCTGCCTTTAACCCTTGACTCCCTTCCCAAGGTTGCAGCCATCTTCCAGCGACGGGCCGCTGCCCTTTGACGTGGGGTTGGCGGCTCGTGGCTACTAAGCCTTGTCTTGTTGGGTTCCCTGGTCGTCCTGCCCTCGTCCAATCTGACACTACGACACTCAGCATGCTCGCCATTTGCCGGTGGCAGTAGTAGTTTGGATTAGTTGCAGGAGGACCATTGATCTGTGCGGTTTCCAGCTTGTATGGATTTTCTTGACGGTCGGGGTCTTGTCAGACACTTGCCCCTCGTCAGTCGTGCATTATATCGCTGCGGTTTACAAGCTCTGAGCGCGGCTGCGACGTGAACGTGTTTATGGATGTTTTATGAGGTAATCGATTATTTATGGCTTTTACACAGGTAATTTATGGTTACGGGCCTCATGGGGGGGATTATTGTCATGGCGGGGATTGCTGTCATTAATGGAGCGCACAGTTATATCTGTAGCCCGTGCGGCCGTGCTGAGCACCGAGCGGCCATGCTGAGCACCGAGCGGCCGTGCTGAGCACCGAACTGATGACTTAGCCGTGTGACTCGCCCCTGCGCCTTACCAGCCTCGGTGTCCGCTCCAGCGGTGCGATTGCTCCTGGCATACAATACTCAGTATTCCTCTTGTCTGGGGATCTCCATTGTTTGTCCCGTATGGTTTTGTCCATAAATGGATTTTATATCATCCCTGGAATTTTGGAAATTCCTCCTGAGCCGGGGGCGATGCCACCTGTGAGGGCGGAGGAGGCACTCTCTGCCCTGGCGGCTGCCAACTATTCCTGATCCTGCTGCAGGCGACCTCCATAGTAGGACGTGAGGCTACAGCACCTGGATCAGGGGACGGTGGGGGTTATACTTTTATTATCATCTATGAATAATCGCCTCCTATGCACCAACCACTATCTGTGACCGAACGCACCCTGACGTCTGCCACGAGTAATGCTGCACAGTGGTGCCATTATACTGTATGCATATCATTGTGCCCCCACATACAACATGTCGCTGCAGTAGTGCCAATGCCATGGTGCCAACAGTCACTGCACTATCCTATCGCCACATGGCAAATAACGGCTAGGTATAGTACCAGTCATTACCGGGCACGGGATAAAGTACCAGTCATTACCGGACACTCGATATAGTACCAGTCATTACCGGGCACCCGATATAGTACCAGTCATTACCGGGCACCCGATATAATACCAGTCATTACCGGGCACCCGATATAGTGTAAGTCTCGTCCATGTCTCGTCCTCATCCCTGTGTCATCAGTGATTGGCACCACATTCTGCTCCAGCTGTCATGTGCGCAGGTGCAGTGTTGGGCGCCGGCGTTTTCTGTGCGGCAGATTATTCATCGCCGCGTTGCCGGAGCCGCCGGGTTTTCCCTTGTCTCCTTTGAAGTTCTCCATGTTTCCACCTTGTCTTCTTGTGCTCTTTCCTGCGTTACGGTGTTTTTTTTTGCTCCGGTGTTTGACATTCTGTCCTTGTTTCCTAATCACGTCTGAGGCGTAATCTCTACCCTGAGAAATGGCGGCACTTTACCACGAGTGTTTTTTTCACACTTGGCTAAATCACATTACGATAGAACAAAGTAGATGCAAAGTGCTTCTCTCCACGGACTCGGCGGCCGCCGCTCAGACCTCGCTGATTACACGCCATTCAGACCAAGAAGTCTGCGACCGACACGACATTAACCCCACTGCTGCTGGAGCAGATCAAAGGCCTGATTAACCCTTCAGTACCCCGGGGCACACATCAGCCATTACAGTGACCTCATTACTTCCACAGGTGACATTCGCACTAATTACATCCGTGACTCCTGTGCCTCGGGGCCCTGGTGCATTCTGGGTGGCCCCACCGCAGGTTTTTGACTGATTTTTCCCTTTATTTTGGGTAGCCCGGTTAAGTTTTGCAGGTTGCATGTGTGTAGGTGAGATCCCCCCACATCCCGGGGGGCTCGGATCATATCCTGCCCGGCTTCCTTCGTGCCCAGGCTCAGGAACCTCGGCTCTGAAAGGGGCCATTGTTCCAAGTTTTCTAACAAAACATGGTCCGCGCTTGTCCGCCGTCTACCGCTGCCTGTGAAAACTGTGTAGACAGACAGACAGACAGCGGCGGACGAACAGGGAAAGCTTTGTGTAACATTTGGCCTGATAAACCCACAGCGGAAAGCCCGGGGGCATCTCTGCGCAGATTTGCGAATGATCCCCCCCCTCCATAATGCTCCATTACAGGGGCCGCGCCGGCTGTTTATTTGCTCCCCGTCTTCTTGCTTTGTTGTCCGGGCGGCGGAGATTCTCGTGAAGCGGCGCAGTGTGCGGCGGATGAGTCGCTGCTTTGTGTTCCCGCCGTGTTTAATGTCAGGCCGCCTTTGATTGTGGGCTCGAGGCGTTGGAGAGGGACATGAAGTCTGGCCTCCATCTGCCAGGAATCGGCTATTAATACGCCGCCGATTAAGTCGCCATTGTGGTGGCCGCCGCCGCGCATTGCTGTGTAGTTAGGTCAGTGGTTGAGATATATTGGGGAACCCCGACTGAATGGCGGCTCCCGCTGCTGGAGCTTGTTCACACAGGAGCGGTGTGTGCAGAAATGGCGCAGCAGCCGTACTCGGTGACAATATGGCGCAGTGGGGAGACTTCAGTGAGATATTATATGGACACAGCTCGTCCCACTGGTGTTTCTGTCGTCACTGCGCCACAATGATGGAAGTGACCTCTAGGGCCGGGCACCTGAGGGGCCACATTAGACGGCAGCAGGCGGCACCGGACCGTTCTGCTCCTGATACAAGTTTAGCTTTGGGCCCAGAGCGTCACAGTGACGTCACGTAACCTGCGGGTCCGGATGAGGGGGAGATACCATGGGCCATATTGAGGACAATGAATGTCTGTTGCCCATAGCAACCAATCACAGCCCAGCTCTCATTTTACCAGAGCAGAATGCAGAATGGAAGCCGCACTCTGATTGGTTGCTATGGGCAGCAGAGACGGGTGAGCGGTGAGACGTTGTCGTACAGCAGGAGTGATGGCTGCCGCCCTCCTCGCCCGCCTGCATCTGCTTCTCCTGAATTCTGCAGCTTTTCTGTTTTCATCTTCAGTTTTAACACGATGAATGTCCAATGTGGAGTTGTGTGGATGTCTGTGCGGGGCGCCATTACTTCTATACAGTGCGCCCCCATGTACAGGATGCGAGAAATGGATGAGAGCGGGCAAAAGGAAGGACCCCACTCTCCCATTAATACCCCAACCCCTCCACTGTCTCTCTATTACCCCGACTCCTCACTTTATTACAGTGAACCCCTCCCCACACTTTCCCTTTAACACCATTCCCCCCAACATTATCTGTCTGTAAACCCAACCCCCCGTCTCTGTAATTACCCCCCATTGTTCATCTATTGCCTGCATTCATCCCGCTGTGCTGTTTCCCTGACCCCCAGGACTGTCCTGTCCATCTGTTACCCCCTCCTCCCCCCGTCCCTTTACCCCGACTCCCCCTTTTTCCACTGTTTCTCTTACCCCTACCGCTCCCGCTGTCCTGTTACCCCAATCTCCCGCAAGAATGTTCGACTGTTACCCCAACCCACCCACCCCCACTGCCCTTTTATTTACCCCGACTCATCCTTTTTCCACTGTTTCTCTTACCCCTACCCCTCCCAGTGTCCTGTTACCCCAATCCTCCCCCAAGACTGTCCGACTGTTACCCCAACACACCCACCCCCACTGCACTTGTATTTACCCCGACTCCCCCTTTCTCCACTGTTCGTCTATTGCCCCAACCCCTCCCGCTGTCCTGTTACCCTGCCCCCCAGGACTGTCCTGTCCATCTGTTACCCCCCCCCCCGTCCCTGTATTTACCCCGACTCCCCCCTTTCTCTACTGTTCCTCTTACCCCGATCCCTCTCACTGTCCTTCTGTTACCCCAATCCCCCCCAGTGCTTTGTGTCCAGATTAACCCTTTTCATCCCTCTCTCTCCAGGACGTGTCTTGGCGCCAGGGACCCGTACTGCGGGTGGGACAGTAAGAAGAAGCGCTGCAGCACCCTGGAGGACAGCTCCAACATGAGCCTGTGGTTCCAGAACATCACAGACTGCCCGGTGAGTGGCGCTAGCTCCGCCTACTGCGCAGCCGCTGGGGGCGGAGCACACAAGTCACATGCTCATGAAAGGAATTGCCTAATTTAAATCTTATCCTATGATTGGAAAGCGGTACTGATCAATAAGAGAAAAGGATCCCATCCCCCTAATAACTTCTTGTGCTCGATCACTGGGTCCATATGAAAGTGCAGAGTTTTCATTATCACTGACGGGCGAAAACAGGAGCTGACGCGTTTCAGTCTAAAGCTGGACTTGTGTCATTGCCTGATCTCAATATACATTAGTGTCTTTTATAATATAAACTTTTAATATTAAAGTAGTTGTATTATATTAGAAAAACATGGCTGCTTACTTCCAGGCACAGCGCCCCTCTTATCCATGGTTGTGTTGGGTATTGCAGCTCAGTCCTATATCTTTAGCTACCGCACGCAGGCCATTGACAAAGTATAGAGTGGAAGAGCGGACACACGGCACCAAGAGTCTCATATCTGTACTTGTCCTGTCTCTGTAAAGTTACATTTCCCTTTGTGATCTGCACCCGCCGCAGCGCATTTTGGGGCCGCTCAGCTCTCCGTCCTCTCCGCAGCACTTTTTGGGGCCGCTAAGCTCTCCGTCCTCTCCGCAGCGCGTTTTGCGGCCGCTCAGCTCTCCGTCCTCTCCGTAGCGTGTTTTGGGGCCTCTCAGCTCTCCATTCTTTCCGCTGCGTGTTTTGGGGCCGCTCAGCTCTCCGTTCTCTCCGCAGCGCGTTTTGGGGCCGCTCAGCTGTCCGTCCTCTCCGCAGCGTGTTTTGTGGCCCTTCAGCTGTCCGTTCAGCTGTCCATTCTCTCCGCAGCGTGTTTTGGGGCCGCTCAGCTCTCCATCCTCTCCGCAGCGTGTTTTGGGGCCACTCAGCTCTTCGTTGTTTCCGCAGCGCGTTTTGGGGCTGCTCAGCTCTCCGTTCTCTCCGCAGCGTGTTTTGGGGCCGCTCAGCACTCCATCCTCTCCGCAGCGTGTTTTGACGTCGCTCAGCTCTCCGTCCTCTCCGCAGCGCTTTTTGGGGCCGCTCAGCTCTCCGTCCTCTCCGCAGCGTGTTTTGGGGCCGCTCAGCTCTCCGTTCTTTCCGCAGCGCGTTTTGTGGCTGCTCAGCTCTCCGTTCTCTCCGCAGCGTGTTTTGGGGCCGCTCAGCTTTCCATCCTCTCCGCAGCGTGTTTTGGCGTCGCTCAGCTCTCCGTCCTCTCCGCAGCGTGTTTTGGGGCCGCTGAGCTCTCCGTCCTCTCCACAGCATGTTTTGGCGCCGCTCAGCTCTCCGTTCTCTCCACAGCGTGTTTTGGGGCTGCTCAGCTCTCCGTCCTCTCCGCAGCGTGTTTTGGCGTCGCTCAGCTCTCCGTCCTCTCCGCAGTGTGTTTTGGGGCTGCTGAGCTCTCCGTCCTCTCCGCAGCATGTTTTGGCGCCGCTCAGCTCTCCGTTCTCTCCACATCGTGTTTTGGGGCCGCTCAGCTCTCTGTTCTCTCCGCAGCGTGTTTTGGCGTCGCTCAGCTCTCCGTCCTCTCCGCAGCGCGTTTTGGGGCCGCTCAGCTCTCCGTCCTCTCCGCAGCGTGTTTTGGGGCCTCTCAGCTCTCCGTTCTTTCCGCAGCGCGTTTTGGGGCTGCTCAGCTCTCCGTTCTCTCCTCAACGTGTTTTGGGGCCGCTCAGCTCTCCATCCTCTCCGCAGCGTGTTTTGGGGCCGCTCAGCTCTCCGTCCTCTCCGCAGCGCGTTTTGCGGCCGCTCAGCTCTCCGTCCTCTCCGTAGCGTGTTTTGGGGCCTCTCAGCTCTCCATTCTTTCCGCTGCGTGTTTTGGGGCCGCTCAGCTCTCCGTTCTCTCCGCAGCGCGTTTTGGGGCCGCTCAGCTGTCCGTCCTCTCTGCAGCGTGTTTTGTGGCCCTTCAGCTGTCCGTTCAGCTGTCCATTCTCTCCGCAGCGTGTTTTGGGGCCGCTCAGCTCTCCATCCTCTCCGCAGCGTGTTTTGGGGCCGCTCAGCTCTTCGTTCTTTCCGCAGCGCGTTTTGGGGCTGCTCAGCTCTCCGTTCTCTCCGCAGCGTGTTTTGGGGCCGCTCAGCACTCCATCCTCTCCGCAGCGTGTTTTGACGTCGCTCAGCTCTCCGTCCTCTCCGCAGCGCGTTTTGGGGCCGCTCAGCTCTCCGTCCTCTCCGCAGCGTGTTTTGGGGCCGCTCAGCTCTCCATCCTCTCCACAGCTCATCACATCAGTCAGCAGGTAGATGTTAAAAATAAAGATGTTAAAAGGGATTATTGGTGTAAAAAGTGCGGCTTTCACGCTCCCAGCTGGAGGTTGAGCTCCTGTACGAAGCGTTACAGAGGATTTCTATGTGTCTGATTTTGGTGGTGGCGCAGCTCGCAGTGTGGGGGAGCTTCATACAATAAGATGGGGACCGAGGCTGCAAGTGTCTGCAGTCCAGGCCTGAAGTGCGTCAGCCTCCATGTTATTATCGCCACTCTTTCTCTTCTCGCAGGTTCGCAACTTGACAATTAACGGAGGACTTGGGGTGTGGGCAGCCTGGCAGCCGTGTCAGCACTCGGATGGCGACTCCACGTGTCTGTGCCGCTCCCGGACCTGTAATAATCCTGCTCCTCGCTGCGGGGGCCGTGAGTGTGAGGGGTCCCGTATAGAGATAGCCAACTGCTCGCGGTGAGTACTAGTTTATTAATGAATAATTCATAGACTGAACAGAAATAACGGACCCAGAACCCGAAACACCGAGCTCAAAGGTCACAAAGTCTTTAGTGCATGAACCGGTTACATACAACTCCAATTCCAAAAAAGTTATACCTCTATGTAAAAGGTAAAGAAAACCAGAATGTGATGATCTGGAAATCTCTTATCTCCAGATTTTATTACACAGAACAGAGAACAGATCAGACGTTGGACATTTTCCTATTTCATTTGATAAATTTTACTAATTTAGAATTTCTTGGCAGCAACACATCTCGAAACAGTTGTGCCCGGGCCGCGTCCCCCACTGTGTCCCGGGCCGCGTCCCCCACTGTGTCCCGGGCCGCGTCCCCCACTGTGTCCCGGGCCGCGTCCCCCACTGTGTCCCGGGCCGCGTCCCCCACTGTGTCCCGGGCCGCGTCCCCCACTGTGTCCCGGGCCGCGTCCCCCACTGTGTCCCGGGCCGCGTCCCCCACTGTGCCCCGGGCCGCATCCCCCACTGTGTCCCAGGCCGCGTCCCCCACTGTGCCCCTGCCATGTCCATCACTGCGTCCCCTCATAATGCGCCAAATGTTTTCTATTGGTGGAAGGTCCGGACTGCAGGCGCCGGTTCATCACTGGACTCTTATTCTGCGGGGCCGTGTTGTGTGATGTTTGCAGGATGGCGTTTTACTGTTGTCCTGCTGAAATATAAGGCTACGTGCCCACGATCAGGAATAGCAGTGTTTTGGATGCAGCATATTTTCGATGCGTCCAAAACACTGTGCTCTGCATCGCAAGAAGAGTGGATGGAATTTATAGAAATCCCACGCCCATCGTGCTTCTATTTAATGCTGCATAAATTCACCTGAGGTGCGGGTTTACAAGCTGCAGCATGTGAATTTCTGTAGCCTCCGCCGCATAAATTCCCCAATAGGACTGTTATTAGATGCGGTAAACACGTGAGTTTTAATAGAATGTAGCGTTTTGGACGCAGTGAAAATATGCTGGGTCCAAAACGCTGCTATTCCTGATCATGGGCACATAGCCTAAAAGGTCTTCCCTGAAATAGACGTTGTTTGCATGGAGCAGATGTTGTTCTATCACCTCTATATAATGATCAGTATTGATGGCGCCTCCCATGTGTGCTGCCCCTGCCAAAGGCAGTAAGGTCCCCTATACATCAGAGATGTAAACTGTGCGCAGACAGCAAGCTGGATGGTCCCTGTCCCCCATAACAAGCTGGATGGTTTCTCTCCCCCATAACAAGCTGGATGGTTCCTATCCCCCATAACCAGCTGGATGGTCCCTCTCTCTGATAACAAGCCAGATGGTCCCTCTCCTCAATAACAAGCCAATGGTCCCTCTCCTTCTTAAGAAGCTAGATGGTCCGTCTCCCTCATAACAAGCTGGATGGTCCCTCTCCCTCATAAAAAGCTGGATGGTCCCTCTCCCTCATAAAAAGCTGGATGGTCCCTCTCCCTCATAACAAGCTGGATGGTCCCTATCCCTCACATCAAGCTGAATGGTCCCTCTCCCTTGTAACAAGCTGAATGGTCCCTCTCCCTCGTAACAAGCTGAATGGGCCCTCTCCCTCATAACAAGCTGGATGGTCTGTCTCCCTCATAACAAGCTGGATGGTCCCTCTCTTCCATAACAAGCTGGATGGTCCCTCTCTTCCACAACAAGCTGGATGGTCCCTCTCCCTCTAACAAGCTGGATGGTCCCTCTCCCTCGTAACAAGCTGGATGGTCCCTCTCCTCCTGAGTCCGCAGAACATGGTGTCCTGGGCTTCATTAAGATCTTCATATTCTGATTCATCCGACCACAAAACAGTTTTCCAGTTTGCCTCCGTCCATTACAAATGATATTTGGCCCAGGAAACACGGCAGCGTTTCTGGATTGTGCTGATATACGGCTTATTTCTTTACATGATAGAGTTGTAATCTGCATTTGTGGATTGTAGGGCGACCTGTGATCACAGATAATGATTTCTGAGTTACATTCTGTATTATACTCCAGAGCTGCACTCACTATTCTGCTGGTGCAGTCACTGTGTACATACATTACATTACTGATCCTGAGTTACATCCTGTATTATACTCCAGAGCTGCACTCACTATTCTGCTGGTGCAGTCACTATGTCAGTACAGTCAGGAGTGCAGCTCTGTTATGGGGTCAGTTGTCTTTCCCCTGTAGACAGCGATGATCTTGCTCGCAGGGGCTGGTTCTGTCTTCAGGAGTCTTTTGGATCTTTTCTTGTGTTCTTGGATCGATCAGTTTGATGTCTGACATGTCGGTGAGAAGCGAAGTGTCAGCATTCATGTTCCCGGCGTGATGTGATTCTGGAGAAGGGGACGTTTCTATTTGGATTGGATTTGTGCCGTGTTCTCCGATCGTCTGCAGCGCTGGAGCCGAATAACTGATGACTGTGATGAGCTCAATATAAGGCTCTCATTAATATCATCACCGAACCTCAACCTGCACAATCTATATGTATAATATACAGATATAAGCACCGTGCATAGAGATGTACTGCAGCGTTATAAGAGGGGCTGATATCAGTCACATATGATGTAATGTCTGGAGGTTATATCAGTACTGGAACGTTATAAGAGGGGCTGATATCAGTCACATATGATGTAATGTCTGGAGGTTATATCAGTACTGCAGCGTTATAAGAGGGGCTGATATCAGTCACATATGGTGTAATGTCTGGAGGTTATATCAGTACTGCAGCGTTATAAGAGGGGCTGATATCAGTCACATATGATGTAATGTCTGGAGGTTATATCAGTACTGGAGCGTTATAAGAGGGGCTGATATCAGTCACATATGATGTAATGTCTGGAGGTTATATCAGTACTGGAGCGTTATAAGAGGGGCTGATATCAGTCACATATGATGTAATGTCTGGAGGTTATATCAGTACTGGAGCGTTATAAGAGGGGCTGATATCAGTCACATATGATGTAATGTCTGGAAGTTATATCAGTACTGGAGCGTTATAAGAGGGGCTGATATCAGTCACATATGGTGTAATGTCTGGAGGTTATATCAGTACTGGAGCGTTATAAGAGGGGCTGATATCAGTCACATATGATGTAATGTCTGGAGGTTATATCAGTACTGGAGCGTTATAAGAGGGGCTGATATCAGTCACATATGGTGTAATGTCTGGAGGTTATATCAGTACTGGAGCGTTATAAGAGGGGCTGATATCAGTCACATATGGTGTAATGTCTGGAGGTAATATCAGTACTGGAGCGTTATAAGAGGCTGATATCAGACACATATGATGTAATGTCTGGAGGTTATATCAGTACTGGAGTGTTATAAGAGGCTGATATCAGTCACATATGGTGTAATGTCTGGAGGTTATATCAGTACTGGAGAGTTATAAGAGGCTGATATCAGTCACATATGGTGTAATGTCTGGAGGTTATATCAGTACTGGAGTGTTATAAGAGGCTGTTATCAGTCACATATGGTGTAATGTCTGGAGGTTATATCAGTACTGGAGCGTTATAAGAGGGGTGGCCGATGCCGTGCTGTGGACTCTTTCTCCTGACCGGTCGCTGCTGAGGTTTTGGTGCTGTGGAATGTAAACATCTGCTGCCTGCTGCACTTCCATATGGAGGTTGTTAGGAGAAGCTGCAGCTCAGGAAATTAGTTTTTTTCTTTCTCTGTTCTTGCTCTGTTCTTTCTCTGCTCTTTCTCTGCTCTTTCTCTGCTCTTTCTCTGCTCTTTCTCTGCTCTTTCTCTGCTCTTTCTCTGCTCTTTCTCTGCTCTTTCTGTTCTTTTTCTGCTCTTTTTCTGTTCCTTTTCTGTTCCTTTTCTGTTCTTTTTCTGTTCTTTTCTTTTTCTGTTCTTTCTCTGCTCTTTCTCTGCTCTTTTTCTGCCCTTTCTCTGTCCTTTCTCTGTCCTTTCTCTGTCCTTTCTCTGTTCTTTTTCTGTTCTTTCTCTGTTCTTTCTCTATCCTTTTTCTGTCCTTTCTCTGCTCTTTTTCTGTTCGTTCTTTTCTTTTTCTGTTCCTTTTCTGTTCTTTTCTTTTTCTGCTCTTTTTCTGTTCCTTTTCTGTTCTTTTTCTGTTCTTTTCTTTTTCTGTTCTTTCTCTGCTCTTTCTCTGTCCTTTCTCTGTCCTTTCTCTGTCCTTCTTTTTCTGTTCTTTTTCTGCTCTTTCTCTGCTCTTTCTCTATCCTTTTTCTGTCCTTTTTCTGTCCTTTTTCTGCTCTTTCTCTGTTCTTTCTCTATCCTTTTTCTGTCCTTTTTCTGTCCTTTCTCTGCTCTTTTTCTGTTCTTTTTCTGTTCCTTTTCTGTTCTTTTCTTTTTCTGCTCTTTTTCTGCTCTTTTTCTGTTCTTTTTCTGTTTGTTCTTTTCTTTTTCTGTTCCTTTTCTGTTCTTTTCTTTTTCTGTTCCTTTTCTGTTCCTTTTCTGTTCTTTCTCTGCTCTTTCTCTGTTCTTTCTCTGTTCTTTCTCTGTTCTTTTTCTGTTCTTTTTCTGCTCTTTCTCTGTTCTGTTCTTTCTCTGCTCTTTCTCTGTTCTTTCTCTGTTCTTTTTCTGCTCTTTCTCTGTTCTGTTCTTTCTCTGCTCTTTCTCTGTTCTTTTTCTGTTCTTTTTCTGTTCCTTTTCTGTTCTTTTCTTTTTCTGTTCCTTTTCTGTTCCTTCTCTGTTCTTTCTCTGTTCTTTCACTGCTCTTTCTCTGTTCTTTCTCTGTTCTTTCTCTGCTCTTCCTCTGCTCTTTCTCTGTTCTTTCTCTGCTCTTTCTCTGCTCTTTCTCTGTTCTTTCTCTGTTCTTTTTCTGTTCTTTTTCTGCTCTTTCTCTGTTCTGTTCTTTCTCTGCTCTTTCTCTGCTCTTTCTCTGTTCTTTCTCTGCTCTTTTTCTGCTCTTTCTCTGTTCTGTTCTTTCTCTGCTCTTTCTCTGTTCTTTCTCTGCTCTTTCTCTGTTCTTTTTCTGCTCTTTCTCTGTTCTGTTCTTTCTCTGCTCTTTTTCTGCTGTTTTTCTGTTCTTTTTCTGTTTGTTCTTTTCTTTTTCTGTTCCTTTTCTGTTCTTTTCTTTTTCTGTTCCTTTTCTGTTCCTTTTCTGTTCTTTCTCTGTTCTTTCTCTGCTCTTTCTCTGCTCTTTCTCTGTTTTTTCTCTGCTCTTTCTCTGATCTTTCTCTGTTCTTTCTCTGCTCTTTCTCTGTTCTTTTTCTGTTCTTTTTCTGCTCTTTCTCTGTTCTGTTCTTTCTCTGCTCTTTCTCTGTTCTTTCTCTGCTCTTTCTCTGTTCTTTTTCTGCTCTTTCTCTGCTCTTTCTCTGCTCTTTCTCTGTTCTTTTTCTGTTCTTTTTCTGTTCCTTTTCTGTTCTTTTCTTTTTCTGTTCTTTTTCTGCTCTTTCTCTGTTCTGTTCTTTCTCTGCTCTTTCTCTGCTCTTTCTCTGTTCTTTTTTTGCTCTTTCTCTGTTCTGTTCTTTCTCTGCTCTTTCTCTGCTCTTTCTCTGTTCTTTCTCTGCTCTTTCTCTGATCTTTCTCTGTTCTTTCTCTGCTCTTTCTCTGTTCTTTTTCTGTTCTTTTTCTGTTCTTTTTCTGCTCTTTCTCTGTTCTGTTCTTTCTCTGCTCTTTCTCTGCTCTTTTTCTGTTCTTTCTCTGCTCTTTCTCTGTTCTTTTTCTGCTCTTTCTCTGTTCTTTTTCTGCTCTTTCTCTGTTCTGTTCTTTCTCTGCTCTTTCTCTGCTCTTTCTCTGTTCTTTTTCTGTTCTTTCTCTGTTCTGTTCTTTCTCTGCTCTTTCTCTGCTCTTTCTCTGTTCTTTTTCTGTTCTTTTTCTGTTCTTTTTCTGCTCTTTCTCTGTTCTGTTCTTTCTCTGCTCTTTCTCTGTTCTTTCTCTGCTCTTTCTCTGTTCTTTCTCTGCTCTTTCTCTGTTCTGTTCTTTCTCTGCTCTTTCTCTGCTCTTTCTCTGTTTTTTCTCTGCTCTTTCTCTGCTCTTTCTCTGTTTTTTCTCTGTTCTTTCTCTGCTCTTTCTCTGCTCTTTCTCTGTTCTTTTTCTGCTCTTTCTCTGTTCTGTTCTTTCTCTGCTCTTTCTCTGCTCTTTCTCTGTTTTTTCTCTGCTCTTTCTCTGTTCTGTTCTTTCTCTGTTCTGTTCTTTTTCTGCTCTTTCTCTGTTCTGTTCTTTCTCTGCTCTTTCTCTGCTCTTTCTCTGTTCTTTTTTTGCTCTTTCTCTGTTCTGTTCTTTCTCTGCTCTTTCTCTGCTCTTTCTCTGTTTTTTCTCTGCTCTTTCTCTGTTCTGTTCTTTCTCTGCTCTTTCTCTGCTCTTTCTCTGCTCTTTCTCTGTTCTGTTCTTTCTCTGCTCTTTCTCTGCTCTTTCTCTGCTCTTTCTCTGTTCTTTCTCTGCTCTTTCTCTGCTCTTTCTCTGTTCTTTCTCTGCTCTTTCTCTGTTCTTTCTCTGCTCTTTCTCTGTTCTTTCTCTGCTCTTTCTCTGTTCTGTTCTTTCTCTGCTCTTTCTCTGTTCTGTTCTTTCTCTGTTCTTTCTCTGCTCTTTCTCTGTTCTTTCTCTGCTCTTTCTCTGTTCTTTTTCTGCTCTTTCTCTGTTCTGTTCTTTCTCTGCTCTTTCTCTGTTTTTTCTCTGCTCTTTCTCTGTTCTGTTTTTTCTCTGCTCTTTCTCTGTTCTGTTCTTTCTCTGCTCTTTCTCTGTTCTTTCTCTGTTCTTTCTCTGCTCTTTCTCTGTTCTGTTCTTTCTCTGTTCTTTCTCTGCTCTTTCTCTGCTCTTTCTCTGTTCTGTTCTTTCTCTGTTCTTTCTCTGTTCTTTCTCTGCTCTTTCTCTGTTCTTTTTCTGCTCTTTCTCTGTTCTGTTCTTTCTCTGCTCTTTCTCTGTTTTTTCTCTGCTCTTTCTCTGTTCTGTTCTTTCTCTGCTCTTTCTCTGCTCTTTCTCTGCTCTTTCTCTGCTCTTTCTCTGTTCTTTCTCTGCTCTTTCTCTGTTTTTTCTCTGTTCTTTCTCTGTTCTGTTCTTTCTCTGTTCTGTTCTTTCTCTGTTCTGTTCTTTCTCTGCTCTTTCTCTGTTCTTTCTCTGTTCTTTCTCTGTTCTTTCTCTGCTCTTTCTCTGCTCTTTCTCTGCTCTTTCTCTGCTCTTTCTCTGCTCTTTCTCTGACAGCTCAGAGCAGAAAGCGCCAGAGTTTTATTCTCTGCTGATCACAGTGGATTCTGGATCTGTATTGAGACCCGGCTCCTCTATGACGGTGTGCACAGGAGCTTACATTCTAAGTCGTGTTTAGCGCACAGTCCTCATTGGGGTGACACTGAGGGAATCTGTTGTTTGCACAATGTAGCACCCACAGTCGCCGCAGTGGTGTGCACGGGGCGGGGGCTTCTCATGGAGACCGTTTCTGCCTCCTGCAGAATATACAGTGTTATGGATAATAATCAGGTGTAAGGAGGGGGGAGTGATAAAACAATGCACAAACTTAATGCCCTGAACTGCAGGAGAAGCTGGTGGTGGCGCGAGGGGGGGTGCAAACTGCTGCTTCCCAGCCTTCATCCATATGAGATGTGCGCCCTCTTGCTGCAGTGGTGGGAATTACAAGGACTTCCAGATGACTGACACAACTCGGCACAATTCCATCATCCAGCTTGGAGCAGTCCCATCATCCAGCTTGGCGCATCGCCCCCGTCTGACTCGCAGAATCCCATCATCCATCTTGGCGGTGTAATCCGCTGCCATCATCCCACACACAGGTGCTGGGCAGAGTCTGAACTTCATTTCTCCACTTTGTAGCAATCTGTAATTAAAATGTAACACATTGTAGCGCTGCGCGGCGCTCGTCACATGCTCCCTGAACCGTTGCGGGGTTCGGGGGCTGTCACATCTATGCGTTTGCTTACTGCGCTCATTTATGATAATTACATGCTAATTCAGTGTTAATGAGTCTCTCGGCAACTTTTCACGTCTGATAACCCCCCCTTCATTTGCCGCTGCATTAATTCCACCTTTTCCTAATACTTGGGAATAATTTATTGAGAAAAGTGACAATTATTCTACATTTTGCTCAGAAGTGACTGATATAAAGCGCTGGGACGGCGCATGCGTCCGCTCAGACGTCCGGTTGCATTGGTCGTATAACGCAATGGCGCCATTTTTCTCCTGACGGCTGATACTTGAGTCGTCTTGTGCCTCAGTTCTTGATTCCTGAGTGTTATTATAGGATATATTTAGAAGCCCCGTATAGTTTACACTTTCTGGCTCCTCCGCTGGATATATTCACGTTATTAAAGTTACTAGAAAGAAAGTCGATAGAGTAAAAAAAAAATCCTGATAGTAAAAGAATGAAAGAGAAGCCGAGCTTTCTCCTTACAACAAATAATTCATGGGGTGATGAAAGTTTCAGTGAGTCCGGTGTGTTCCCTGCAGAGTTTTACTTTCCATGGAGTTTTTTTTCCTGCTGATTTGGAAAAATTTTAAAAACTTTTCTAGAGAGATAAAAGTTAGTGAGCTGCACAGGGATTGGTCGTGTGACCTGTCACTCATCCATATTGCGAGCCGCCCCACTGACATTTACCTCTGCTCTATCCCCTGCAGGAACGGCGGCTGGACCCCGTGGTCGTCTTGGGCGCAGTGCAGCACGTCCTGTGGCATCGGCTTCCAGGTGCGGCAGAGGACGTGTAGTAACCCGGCTCCACGGTTTGGGGGAAGAGTGTGCGTGGGACAGAGCAGAGAGGAACGGTGAGAGCCTCCCTGTTGTATCCTCTTGTACCCTTAAATCGCCAGCCAGATCGCAGCAGGTAGACGGTTAATGCCATGGAGATATCTGCACTCTTAAAATAATTGTCTGTCACTTTGTAGCTCCTGCAGCCGTTCAGATAACGGCCTGTAACATTAATTATTCAGTCTCCTCTGAACCGAGCAGAGATTGTATCATTACCACCATCTCACCGTGTTTAGTTATAGCAACGAGGTGTTATCTGCTCCCCAGATCTCAATTACTAAACAAGCAGCGGTTCATTAATATTGTATTTCATTAATGATCCCCCTGAAATAGCAGATCGATAGTGGAAGAGTATTTAATCATGAATCTGGCAAAAGAGGTGCGAGGATACAGCAGCAAGTCCCCCCCTGGGCCTTAATTCTAGGAGAATGATGGGCTAAGGTTTGTATTATACTCCAGAGCTGCACTCACTATTCTGCTGGTGCAGTCACTGTGTACATACATTACATTACTGATCCTGAGTTACATCCTGTATTATTCTCCAGAGCTGCACTCACTATTCTGCTGGTGCAGTCACTGTGTACATACATTACATTACTGATCCTGAGTTACCTCCTGTATTATACTCCAGAGCTGCGCTCACTATTCTGCTGGTGCAGTCACAGTGTACATACATTACGTTACTGATCCTGAGTTACATCCTGTATTATACCCCAGAGCTGCACTCACTATTCTGCTGGTGCAGTCTCTGTGTACATACATTACATTACTGATCCTGAGTTACATCCTGTATTATACTCCAGAGCTGCACTCACTATTCTGCTGGTGCAGTCACTGTGTACATACATTACATTACTGATCCTGAGTTACATCCTGTATTATACCCCAGAGCTGCACTCACTATTCTGCTGGTGCAGTCACTGTGTACATACATTACATTACTGATCCTGAGTTACATCCTGTATTATACTCCAGAGCTGCACTCACTATTCTGCTGGTGGAGTCACTGTGTACATACATTACATTACTGATCCGGAGTTACATCCTGTATTATACTCCAGAGCTGCACTCACTATTCTGCTGGTGCAGTCACTGTGTACATACATTACATTACTGATCCTGAGTTACATCCAGTATTATACTCCAGAGCTGCACTCACTAATCTGCTGGTGGAGTCACTGTGTACATACATTACATTACTGATCCTGAGTTACCTCCTGTATTATACTCCAGAGCTGCACTCACTATTCTGCTGGTGCAGTCACTGTGTACATACATTACATTACTGATCCTGAGTTACATCCTGTATTATACCCCAGAGCTGCACTCACTATTCTGCTGGTGCAGTCACTGTGTATATACATTACATTACTGATCCTGAGTTACATCCTGTATTATACCCCAGAGCTACACTCACTATTCTGCTGGTGCAGTCGCTGTGTACATACATTACATTACTGATCCTGAGTTACATCCTGTATTATACCCCAGAGCTGCACTCACTATTCTGCTGGTGCAGTCACTGTGTACATACATTACATTACTGATCCGGAGTTACATCCTGTATTATACTCCAGAGCTGCACTCACTATTCTGCTGGTGCAGTCACTGTGTACATACATCACATTACTGATCCTGAGTTACATCCTGTATTATACTCCAGAGCTGCACTCACTTTTCTGCTGGTGCAGTCACTGTGTACATACATTACATTACTGATCCTGAGTTACCTCCTGTATTATACTCCAGAGCTGCACTCACTATTCTGCTGGTGCAGTCACGGTGTACATACATTACATTACTGATCCTGAGTTACATCCTGTATTATACTCCAGAGCTGCACTCACTATTCTGCTGGTGCAGTCACTGTGTACATACATTACATTACTGATCCTGAGATCAATCCTGTATTATTCTCCAGAGCTGCGCTCACTATTCTGCTGGACATTTCCCTGAATGGATCAGTGTACAGACCATGAGTCAGCGGTAGGTTTTCCTGCTTTGTGGCGATGGCTTTCCTCTGCTGATACAGTGTAACGCTGTGTGATGTATGTGTGACTGTAACACAGTATCGCGGTTCATGTGGCACTTTCTCAGGCGGTGATTAGGACGCTGGCGCGGTGTCATGTAATATTGATATAAAATGCTAATGTCACGCAGTCCGGCCGCTCCTGGCTCCTCACATTTGGTAATGGACACAATTAATTTGCTTTTTCTGTTGATTCATTCTCCTAATTAGACATTTTCTGGGCGTTTAACCCTGGGCGGGCGGTGCAGCCAGTCTGACCTTTTAGTGGATTTCACATGGAAACCAGAAAGGGCGTCGGGTTCGTCAATATTCTGTTAATTGTGCTAATTGGCTGCTCTCAGGCGGCCTCCTCTCTGCCCTTTCTCATTAGACCTTGTCCTGGAGCCGTGTTACATTAGCGGGTAATGGCCGCACACGTCTCGTCCATGCCGTTATTCGGGGCGTCGCTCACATCGCATTATTATAATCCAGGTGATGTTCAGTCCGTGTGAAAAACGTGCAGTTTATGGACGGACTTACTGCTGCTTATTATAGTTTACTTACCTCCTGCACTGGTCCCTGATCGGGGAGAAAAATGACCCATCCGGTCCCTGAATGTTCCAGTGGTCAGACTGCAAATCCTGCTTAATTGTCCCCCCACAGATAATAGGCCAATGTATCGGTAAGAGATTGCACCGCGGCTCAGAGGATTGTCTGCACTGATACATTGTATCCAGCTCCTGTGAGAACAGCAAGAAGTCAGAGGTTTCATAGTGAACCTGATTTTTCCTTTCACTTACAGCCGGCAGTGTTCTTCCAAACGGGGCAGAAGTGAAACATAAATTAAATCAGAAAATTGCTGAACTTTATGTCTGTAAATTGTCGGCACCCATTAAACATATTATTTCACTAAGATCAGGCTGTTTTCTCCATTCCATGGAGTCACCTCCTTCTTGTCTCCTCCCTCAGGTTCTGCAATGAGAACAGTCCCTGCCCAGTCCCAATATTCTGGTCTTCATGGGGTTCATGGAGCAAATGCAGCTCAGACTGTGGAGGAGGCGTTCACTCCAGACAGCGCACCTGTGAGAACGGGAACACCTGCCCCGGCTGCGCCCAGGTAATGGTGGCGGTCGTGGGCCGATGTTCTGAACTCGCTTAGCTCTAATGCAGTGGGAAGTAGGATTCTCCGTGCTGTAGTCAGCTCCTCGCAGTGTGATGGGTTGTACTGCGGCTGCAGAATCTGGACGGTGCGTGGTCACAGTCATCCTGGGCAGTACCCTGTTCCTTTCCCTGCAGGAATTCCGGATTTGTAACTCAGAGGCATGTCCTGAGGTGCGCCGAAACACTCCTTGGACGCCATGGATGACCGTTAACATCACGCAGGGCGGAGCTCGCCAGGAGCAGAGGTTCCGCTACACTTGTCGCGCTCAACTCTCCGACCCCCACGAGCTGCAGTTTGGTAGAAAGAAAACAGAGACTCGATTCTGCCCAAATGACGGTTCTGCGGCCTGCGAGACCGACTGTGAGTATCAGCACATAATACACTGCAGGCGATCTGCTGCGCCAAAGATGAAAGCCTCGTCCAGTGCCATGTGCAGAAAGTATTAATCTGTTCTAATAATGGTATGATTATATATATATATTTGAAACCAGAAGTTTCCATCCACTATATATAAAGACACATCTGCAGGTTTTTCTCAATATCTGACATGAAATCAGAATAAACCTTTCCCGTTTTAGGACAATTAGGATTATACCATAATGTTTAATATTTGCCAAATGCCGGAATAAAGAGAGAGAAGGTTTTAAGGCATTTTTATTACTGACTGCAAAGTGAAAAGTTTCCATACACTAAGATTACTATGCCTTTAAACAATTCTGGATGGCCCATATGATGATGTTGGGTGTTTGGAAGCTTCTGATAGTTTTTTGGGCAACATCTGAGTTAATTAGAGAAACACCTGTGGATGTATTTTAGTGCACACCTGAAACACACTGCTTCTTTGTGTAGCATCATGGGAAAGTCTAAAGAAATCAGCCAAGACATCAGGAAGAGAATTGTGGACTTGCACAAGTCTGGCTCATCCTTGGGTACAATTTCAAGATACCTGAAGGTGCCTCGTTCATCTGTACAAACAATTATACGCAAGTACAAACAAGATGGGAATGTCCAGCCATCATACCGCTCAGGAAGGAGACGGGTTCTGTGCCTCAGAGATGAACGTGCTTTGGACCGACATGTGCATATCAACCCAAGGACAAAAGCAAAAGACCTTGTGAAGATGATGGCGGAAGCTGGTAAGATTGTATCACTGTCCACAGTGAAACGAGTACTGTATCAACATGGGCTGAAAGGCCACTCTGCCAGGAAGAAGCCATTACTCCAAAAGAAACATAAAAAAGCCAGATTAATGTTTGCAAATGCACACAGGAACAAAGATCTTAATTTTTGGAGACATGTCCTGTGGTCTGATGAAACTAAAATTGAACTTTTTGGGCATAATGACCATCGTAACCTTTGGAGGAAAAAGGGAAAAGCTTGGAAACCTAAGAACACCATCCCAACTGTGAAACACGGGGGTGGCACCATCATGTTGTGGGGTTGTTTTGCTGCAGGAGGGACTGGTGCACTTCACAAAATAGATGGCATCATGAGAAAAGAAGATTATGTGGCAATACTGAAGCAACATCTCAAGACATCAGCCAGGAAGGTAAAGCTTGGGCGGAAATGGGTCTTCCAAATGGACAATGACCCGAAGCATACTGCCAAAATGGTTACAAAGTGGCTAAAGGATAACAAAGTCAATGTTTTGGAGCGGCCATCACAAAGACCTGATCTCAATCCTATTGAAAGTTTATGGGCAAAGCTGAAAAGGCCGCGAGTAGTGTTGAGCGATACCTTCCGATATCAGGAAATATCGTATCGGATTGGATCGGGCCGATACCCAAAAAGTATCGGATATCGCCGATTCCGATACCGGAAACCAATGCAAGTCAATGGGACACAAATATCGGAATGAAAATAAACCCTTTCTTTCCTTGTAGGTTAATTCTACATGAAGTAAAACAACTAAGAATAATGTAGAATGACATGAAAAGCCGGCAATTCATCAGCGCATACACCGGTACCCGACAATTTACAACAGAAAGAATAGAGCTTCACACATAGATTAGATAGATAGAAACATGTCAGTCACATATATATGAAGTACAGTGACAGTGTTGCTTACTGTACTTGTCATTTAGTGTAAAGGATTTATTTTAAAAAATATTAGTGTTTTCATGCACCGTCTCTTTAAAAAAGCCGGCCGGCAATTCAGCAGCGGTACCCGACAATTTATAACAGACAGAATAGAGCTTCACACATAGATTAGATAGATAGAAACATGTCAGTCACATATATATGAAGTACAGTGACAGTGTTGCTTACTGTACTTGTCATTTAGTGTAAAGGATTTATTTAAAAAAATATTAGTGTTTTCGTGCACCGTCTCTTTAAAAAAGCCGGCCGGCAATTCAGCATCTGTACCCGACAATTTAGAATAGAAAGAATAGAGAATCATATATAGATTAGATAGATAGAAACATGTCAGTCACATATATATGAAGTACAGTGACAGTGTTGATTACTGTACTTGTCATTTAGTGTTAAAATAAAGGATTTATTTAAAAAAAAATTGGCGTGGGGTTCCCCTTAATTTTAGGCTCTAGCGGAGGTTAAGCAGACAGCTGGGGCAAATGTTTGAAGCCTGGGAAGGGGGTAATACCCACGGAGCTTCCCAGGCTACTAATATCAGCCCCCAGCTGAATACCTAGCCTTTACTAGCTATTAAAATGGGGGAACCCCCCCAAAAAAATAACGTGGGGTCGCCCCTAATTTAATAGCTAGCATAGGCAGACAGCTGGGGGCTGATTTTAATAGCCCAGGAAGGGTGCCATGAATATTGGCCCCCTCCCAGGCTAGAAACACCAGCCGTCGGCCGCCCCAGAAATGGCGCATCCATAGGATGCGCCAATTCTGGCACTTAGCCTCGCTCTTCCCACTGCCCTGTAGCGGTGGCAGTGGGGTAATAGGGTTGGGGTTGATGTCAGCTTATAATGCCAGCTGACATCAAGCCCAGGTTAGTAATGGAGAGGCGTCTATAAGACACCCCCATTACTAACCCCATAGTCAAAGTTAAAAAAAAAAACACAAACACCCAGAATAAAGTCCTTTAATTGAAATAAAGACACAATTCTTTATTGTTCTAAATTAAACCATACTTACCATCACGCCCATTCCAGCTGAAGCCAACGATCTCCTGCAATAAAAGAAAAATAATAAAGCAACCTCATCCTTACCTTTCCATGGCTCCCACGACAGCTTCAGCTCTGCTACATCGAGATGACAGGCTGGACCGCAGCAGAACGCTGCCATCCAGCCTGTCATCCCGCAGACACTGAGAAGCGCAGGCATGCTTGCGCTCCTCAGTGTCTCTCTGTGACGTCATCCAGATGAGCCGAGTTCATGTCCAATGAACTCAGCTCACCTCATGCACGTCACTGACAGCGTGGGAAAATTCTCACGCTGAAGTGCTGAGTGCAGGAGAATTTTCCCACGCTGTCAGTGACGTGCATGAGGTGAGCTGAGTTCATTGGACATGACCTCGGCTCATCTGGATGCCGTCACAGCGAGACACTGAGGAGTGGAAGCATGCCTGCGCTTCTCAGTGTCTGCGGGATGACAGGCTGGATGGCAGCGTTCTGCTGTGGTCCAGCCTGTCATCTCGATGTAGCAGAGCTGAAGCTGTCGTGGGAGCCATGGAAAGGTAAGGATGAGGTTGCTTTATTATTTTACTTTTATTGCAGGAGATCGTTGGCTTCAGCTGGAATGGGCGTGATGGTAAGTATGGTTTAATTTAGAACAATAAAGAATTGTGTCTTTATTTCAATTAAAGGACTTTATTCTGGGTGTTTGTGTTTTTTTAAATACTTTAATAGAAATTCATGGTGGTCATGTCTAATATTGGCGTGACCCCATGAATTTCGGGCTTAGGGCCAGCTGATAATACCAAGCTGGCCCTAACCCCTTTATTACCCAGTGAGCCACCGCACCAGGGCCCTGGATGAGTTGGGTACAGCGCCAGAAGATGGCGCTTCTATGAACGCGCCATTTTCCGGGGTGGCTGCGGACTGCAATTTGCAGCGGGGGGGGGCAGAAAGCTTGGGCCTCCCTGCGCTGCAGATTCCATCCCCCAGCTGCCTAGTTGTACCTGGCTGGACACAAAAATAGGGCGAAGCCCCACGTCAATTTTTTTTTAATTATTTCATGAAATTCATGGAATAATTAAGAAAAAAAGGGCTTCCCTATATTGTTGTGTCCGGCCAGGTACAAATAGGCAGCTGGTGGTTGGGGGCAGCCCGTTCCTGCCTGCTGTACCTGACTGGACACAAATATAGGGCGAAGCCCCACGTCAATTTTTTTTTAATTATTTCATGAATTTCATGAAATAATTAAAAAAAAAAAACGTGGAGCTTCTCCCTATTTTTGTGTCCAGCCAGGTACAGCAGGCAGGAACGGGCTGCCCCCAACCACCAGCTGCCTATTTGTACCTGGCCGGACACAACAATATAGGGAAGCCCTTTTTTTCTTAATTATTCCATGAATTTCATGAAATAATTAAAAAAAAATTGACGTGGGGCTTCGCCCTATTTTTGTGTCCAGCCAGGTACAACTAGGCAGCTGGGGGATGGAATCTGCAGCGCAGGGAGGCCCAAGCTTTCTGCCCCCCCCCCCCCCCCCCCGCTGAAAATTGCAGTCTGCAGCCGCCCCGGAAAATGGCGCGTTCATAGAAGCTGGATGCTGTACCTGGCTGGCATACAAAAATATGGCGAAGCCCACGTCAAAAGTTTTGGGAAAAATTAATTAAAAAATAAATAATAATTTAGGGACTGCATCTTTATTAACTCCTCAAATGTCATTTAGTGTTAAAATAAAGGATTTATTTAAAAAAAAAATGGCGTGGGATCCCCCATAATTTTAGTCTCTAGCGGAGGTTAAGCAGACGGCTGGGGCAGATGTTTGAAGCCTGGGAAGGGGGTAAAACCCACGGAGCTTCCCAGGCTACTAATATCAGCCCCCAGCTGAATACCTAGCCTTTACTAGCTATTAAAATGGGGGACCCCCCCCAAAAAAAATGACGTGGGGTCCCCCCTATTTTAATAGCTAGCAAAGGCTAGGCAGACAGCTGGGGGCTGATATTAATAGCTCAGGAAGGGTTCCATGAATATTGGCCCCCTCCCAGGCTAGAAACACCAGCCGTCAGCCGCCCCAGAAATGGCGCATCCATAGGATGCGCCAACTCTGGCACTTAGCCTCGCTCTTCCACGCTGCCCTGGTGCGGTGGCAGGGGGTAATAGTGGTGGGGTTCATGTCAGCGCCAGCTGCCATGAAGCCCAGGTTAGTAATGATGGCCGTCTATATGACACCCCCATTACTAACCTACAAAGTGTTAAAAAGAAAAAACACAAACACCCAGAAAAAAATAATTTATTTGAAATAAAACACACCATTTTATTTAATTCTTAGTTTACTAAAAAAAAATAGTTACCTGTCCACGTTCCTGCGCTGATCTCCCATGCACAGCTGTCACATCTGGAGATGGTGACAGCTGTGCATGGCTGCTGTAAGCTCACACTGCCGGGAACACGTCCGCTCCCGGCAGCGGGAGCCACTGACTGAGGTCACCGGAGTGCATTCAGGCAGCGCAGCTCCGGAGACCTCCTTTACGGCACTGCTGTACCGTGGGAATTTCTCATGATATAGCAGTGCCGTAAAGGAGCTAACCGGAGCAGCGCTGCCTGAACTCCGGTGAACCCTTACGGCCCCGTCATTCTAGCGGCGGCAGCGGTTCAGAGCGGTCACATTCTATGTGGCTGCTCTAAACTGGAGATCATCGTGGGACACTCGTGGACTGCTACGGAGGGGTAAGGATAAGGTTGTGGTTTATTATTTTATATTTTATTACAGGAGATCGATGGCTTCGGGGAATTAGGTGTCTAGGTGAGTATAGGTGTAGTTTTTTATTTTTTACTTTATTTCAGGTGGCGATCGGCGGGGACAGGTAATGTATGAACTAATTTATTGTAGGTAACCACTGGCCACCAATGACATGTATCTAACATTTATTGGGGACACAGTAGGGCAATTTAAATAGCAGGATCAGGCTGATGGGAACTACTGCTCCCATCGAGCTGATTCTGCTGGCACGAGTGGACGGGGGACAGACATAGGCCGATGGGAGTAGTAGTGTCACATCGGCCTATGTCTGCCTGCACGCACAGACACATCGCACAGACACCCCGCGCACACGCACCCCGCGCACACGCACCCCGCGCACACGCACCCCGCACACACGCACCCCGCACACACGCACCCCGCACACACACACCCCGCACACACACACCCCGCACACACGCACCCCGCACACACACCCCGCACACACACCCGCACACACTCGCAGACATTGCACAGACACCGCGCACACCCGCACACATCGCACACACACCCCGCACACACACCCCGCACACACACTAATCATGACGGGTCCGGGAGGTGAGGCTGACCTGTGCGGCCGTGGGAAAGTTCATGTGAGTTCATGCAATGCAGTCAAGCATGAACTCACATGAACCCTCTGAGGGCACCGCGGCGACTTCAAATGAACAGCTGATCGGCATCACCTGATACCTCAGCTGTTCATTTGAAATAACCAGCGGGAAAGCGCAGCACAGAACGGGAAAGCCGGCGGTGAAGTCTTTTCACTGCCGGCTTCCCCGCCCGGGTCCTTCACTCCTTGGTGCTGCGCTCCCCGCCCGGTCCTAATTTACGATTAGGATTGGAGGTGGTGAGGGGAGCGGAGGATCGGGGTGGGAGGCTGCGGGGAAGCAGTATGGGGCTGTGTGATTGTTTAAAAGCCGGCGGCTTTTTACCGCCCGCCGGCTTTTAAACAATCAGGAGAATTCTCCCACGTTGGGATGGCATTCTGATGACAGGCTGGATCGCGCTGCCATCCAACTTGTCATCCTTCACAGACACTGCAGAGCGCAGGCATTATGGGAACTTCCGATTCCGGTATTCGATATTATAAAAGTATCGGAATTAAGTATCGGAATTCCGATACAGTGAATATCGGCCGATACCCGATATTACAGTATCGGAATGCTCAACACTAGCCGCGAGCAAAGCGACCTACAGACCTGGATCAGTTACTCCAGTTCTGTCAGGAGGAATCGGCCCAAATTCCACCAACTATAGTGAGAAGCTGTGGAAGGAGATCCCAAACGTCTGACCCAAGTCATTCAGTATAAGGGCAATGGGACCAAATACTAATGAAATGGATGGAAACTTCTGACTTGGCAGTAAGTAATAAAAATGCCTTAAAACCTTCTCTCTCTGTCATTATTCTGGCATTTGGCAAATATTAAACATTATGGTAAAATCCTAATTGTCCTAAAACGGGAAAGGTTTATTCTGATTTCATGTCAGATATTGTGAAAAACCTGCAGATGTGTCTTTATATATAGTGGATGGAAACTTCTGATTTCAACTGTATATATTTATATACACACACATGCAATGTCCAAGGTATAAATTCATACTGACAGACGCCCTGCATTATATATATAATGGGAGCATGTTTTCCAAATTGTTTTTGGGTGGGGCTCAATATGCAGGGCGCCTGTCAGTATGAATTTATACCTTGGACATTGCATGTGTGTGTGTATAGATGTGTGTGTATAAATACATATATACTCATAAATAAATATATATATATATATATATATATATATACATACATATATATATATATACACATATATATATATATATATATATATGTATATATATATTACAGTGGGTACGGAAAGTATACAGACCCCTTTAAAAATGTCTACATTTCTGTTTTTTTCAGTCAAGATGGGGTGCAAATTTATTAAAAAAAGAAAAGCTGAAATATCACATGGTCATAAGTATTCAGCCCCTTTGCTCAGACACTCATATGTAAGTCACATGCTGTCCATTTCCTTGTGATCCTCCTTGAGATGGTTCTACTCCTTCATTGGAGTCCAGCTGTGTTTCATTAAACTGATAGGACTTGATTTGGAAAGGGGCACACCTGTCTATATAAGACCTCACAGCTCACAGTGCATGTCAGACCAAATGAGAATCATGAGCTCAAAGGAACTGCCCAAGGAGCTCAGAGACAGAATTGTGGCAAGGCACAGATCTGGCCAAGGTTATAAAAGAATTTCTGCATTACTCAAGGTTCCTAAAAGCACAGTGGCTTCCATAATCCTTAAATGGAAGAAGTTTGGGACCACCAGAAGTCTTCCTAGACCTGGCCGCCCAGCCAAACTGAGCAATCGTGGGAGAAGAGCCTTGGTGAGCGAGGTAAAGAAGAACCCCAAGATCCCTGTGGCTGAGCTCCAGAGATGCAGTAGGAAGATGGGAGAAAGTTCCACAAAGTCAACTATCACTGCAGCCCTCCACCAGTCGGGCCTTTATGGCAGAGTGGCCCGACAGAAGCCTCTCCTCAGTGCAAGACATATGAAAGCCCACATAGAGTTTGCTCAAAAACACTTGAAGGACTCCCAGACTATGAGAAATAAGATTCTCTGGTCTGATGAGATGAAGATAGAACTTTTTGGTGATAATTCTAAGCGGTATATGTGGAGAAAACCAGTCACTGCTCATCACCTGCCCAATACAATCCCAACAGTGAAACATGGTGGTGGCAGCATCATGCTATGGGAGTGTTTTTCAGCTGCAGGGATAGGACAACTGGTTTCAATTGAAGGAAGCATGAATGCGGCCAAGTACAGAGATATCCTGGATGAAAACCTCTTCCAGAGAGCTCTGGACCTCAGACTTGGCCGAAGGTTCACCTTCCAACAAGACAATGACCCTAAGCACACAGCTAAAATAACAAAGGAGCGGCTTCAGAACAACTCTGTGACCATTCTTGACTGGCCCAGCCAGAGCCCTGACCTAAACCCAATTGAGCATCTCTGGAGAGACCTGAAAATGTCTGTCCACCAACGTTCACCATCCAACCTGACAGAACTGGAGAGGATCTGCCAGGAAGAATGGCCGAGGATCCCCAAATCCAGGGGTGAAAAACTTGTTGCATCATTCCCAAGAAGACTCATGGCTGTACTAGCTGAAAAGGGGGCTTCTACTCAATACTGAGCAAAGGGGCTGAATACTTATGACCGTGTGATATGTCAGTTTTTCTTTTTTAATAAATTTGCAAAAATTTCTACATTTCTGTTTTTTTCAGTCAAGATGGGGTGCAGAGTGGACTTTAATGAGAAAAAAATGAACTTTTTAGAATTTACCAAATGGCTGCAATGAAACAAAGAGTGAAAAATTTAAAGGGGTCTGAATACTCCCACTGTATGTCTATGTATATATATATATATATATATATATATATATATATATATATATATATATATATATATATATATATATATATATACACATGTACATTCCAGTACAGTAGAAAAATCATGATTGCACAATTGCTGTATACATGAAATAATCTTGTACATAAAATAAATAGTAAATCATGTAAAACTCAAATTTTTTTAGCAAACAGAGAAATAGTAATGAGCTGGCGGTGCCATTCATACGCGCACATTTCCATACATGAAAACTCAACAAATAAACACTCATGTATTATTAGACATGATAACTTACACTTATCCTTTTATTAAATGATCCACAGACTGGTACTAGCACATGGTATGCCGCAGGGAGATCTCCTCCAGAGCCCTGTGCAGGAAGTTCAATACAATAGGAACAATTCTGCAACTTTCCAATATACTTTGTGATTCAATCTCTCACTATTTTTAGAATCGGTGCTTGCTGTAAGTGAATGGGAACAATCGAGGTGTACAATCAAAGCCACCTAGTCCTGGGAGTTCTCCAGCTTCAGGCTGATGCTTCCTACACTGATCCTTTGTAACAATCTCGCACAGGAGACCCTTTTGTGCTGCTGATGTATTTCGCTCACAGACGATGCGGCAGAAAGTTGTAGAACTTCCACTACTTCCACAGTTTGACCTTTGTGCCTTAGCACATTTGTAGATCCTCCTTCATACGGTTGCCCGCTGAGGGTTGTAGTTCATTGATAGGGTGCACTTCAATACACAATGAGGTTATAATCACTGAATGCCATATTTTTCTGCAGCTCTTGTGGATGACATGATGCGGAGCGGGAAGACCCCAGCTCGTATCATCAGCGGAGGCTGGAGTCCATGGGGAATGTGGTCTTCCTGCTCCCGGGACTGTGAATTGGGATTCCGATCCAGGAAAAGAACTTGCAGTAATCCCGAACCACGGAACGGCGGTCAACCGTGCATGGGGTCTGCTATGGAGTTCCAGGATTGCAACCCACAGCTCTGCCCAGGTGAGGACCCCAGTACTCAGATTGTGTAGGGGAGTGTAGTACTAGTGTCATCAGTAGTGCTCCATCTCATTCTGGTATACTGCTGTGTGGAGCCAAAGAAATGGATGTTATTTTATATTTGGCCACCAGGGGCGCTGCATGACTCTAACCTCATTAATATATCCTGATTTTGGAAAATTTCTGCAAATACTGTCACTGCGCGTCGCCCCCTGCAGGACCGCCATGGGTTTATGTTTTTCATGACTTTACAGGTCACATTAACCCTTTAAAAGCTGCTGAAAATAAAAAGCCATTTAATTCATTTGGAGCTAATAGAGAATTAATGGCTGCGGCTCCCGGGATCACTTAGCAGCACCGGGAAGCGGTTGTCAGGTAGCAGACGGATGTGGTTACACAGGCGCTCGCTGAACTCCATCTCCGGGGACATGATTGCGTTCTGTACATGGCATTGATCTCTGTCACCGCTCGGCGGTCTCGCTCTGCTCATTAGCGGATACAAACTCTCCGGGCTCAGCTTTATATCACGGCGACTCCCATCGTCCCTGCTAGTATAATCTTTACGAGGAGTCAGATTCCACCCGAATGTGAGGAAAACACAATTACATCTTAATTGAAAACAACAAGGTGCTTTCTGCTGCGCGCGGCAGCTTTATTGGGTAATTGCTTTCCTGCCGTCATAATCTCGGGCTTTATTCCTCCGTAAACTGCATCGGGTCCGATAATGAATAATAAAAACTGCACTAGGGCCAGCAATAAATACATTTTATACAGGTGCTTGGGCTTAAGTTTACTTAACTTTTACAGTGAGCGTCTCGCTTTCCCCACGCACCGCGTTTCTGCCCTCGGCCCACCGCTCACAATCTGATGAGAATGTGGAATTGTTTCCAGATTCCTTTGCTGTATTCCATGTAATATTTTTGGAAAAGCGACACCTACTGGAGAAGAGGTGGAAGAAATGTCCTCCTTTGTGCAATCTCCCATTACCAGTGGCCCGTGACAGTCACCAAGTCCTGCCATTACGGCATTTTATGGCATGTGGTTTTCTGGGCTAAATTTGAGCTTTGTGGTTAAGTGAGTAAGTAGCACAGAAAGGGGCTGTCATATTCAGAAGAATCTTTGGGGTCACAGAGCGGTTTCCAATGCCAAAACTGCATTTAAGCAGAGAACATGGACTACTACTCGCATACGTCTAGAACCTGATAAAGATCTTCATACGCTATTGAAAATCCATTTGTACAAATAAACCTTTATATTATTGCACTGATTTTACTCTGTGTTAAGTAATTGTAAATAAAATAATGATTTAAAGTAACAGGACAAAAAGATTCTGTTATACATGAAACAGCAGCAACTAACACTCTACTTCACCCCATCTCCCAATCAGCCAAGAATCATATCTGGATGGGGGATTCCTAAATCTCCCCCAACAGATCACGTCGAGAAAAAGATATAGAACATGCGTATGCTGCACTCTATGTACAAGAATATAACTACTATAATACTGCCCCCTATGTACAAGAATATAACTACTATAATACTGCCCCCTATGTACAAGAATATAACTACTATAATACTGCCCCTATGTACAAGAATATAACTACTATAATACTGCTCCTATGTACAAGAATATAACTACTATAATACTGCCCCCTATGTACAAGAATATAACTACTATAATACTGCCCCCTATGTACAAGAATATAACTACTATAATACTGCCCCCTATGTACAAGAATATAACTACTATAATACTGCCCCCTATGTACAAGAATATAACTACTATAATACTGCCCCCTATGTACAAGAATATAACTACTATAATACTGCCCCCTATGTACAAGAATATAACTACTATAATACTGCCCCCTATGTACAAGAATATAACTACTATAATACTGCTCCCTATGTACAAGAATATAACTACTATAATACTGCCCCCTATGTACAAGAATATAACTACTATAATACTGCCCCCTATGTACAAGAATATAACTACTATAATACTGCCCCCTATGTACAAGAATATAACTACTATAATACTGCCCCCTATGTACAAGAATATAACTACTATAATACTGCCCCCTATGTACAAGAATATAACTACTATAATACTGCCCCTATGTACAAGAATATAACTACTATAATACTGCCCCTATGTACAAGAATATAACTACTATAATACTGCTCCTATGTACAAGAATATAACTACTATAATACTGTCCCCTATGTACAAGAATATAACTACTATAATACTGCCCCCTATGTACAAGAATATAACTACTATAATACTGCTCCCTATGTACAAGAATATAACTACTATAATACTGCCCCCTATGTACAAGAATATAACTACTATAATACTGCCCCCTATGTACAAGAATATAACTACTATAATACTGCCCCCTATGTACAAGAATATAACTACTATAATACTGCTCCCTATGTACAAGAATATAACTACTATAATACTGCTCCTATGTACAAGAATATAACTACTATAATACTGCCCCCTATGTACAAGAATATAACTACTATAATACTGCCCCCTATGTACAAGAATATAACTACTATAATACTGCCCCCTATGTACAAGAATATAACTACTATAATACTGCCCCCTATGTACAAGAATATAACTACTATAATACTGCCCCTATGTACAAGAATATAACTACTATAATACTGCCCCTATGTACAAGAATATAACTACTATAATACTGCTCCTATGTACAAGAATATAACTACTATAATACTGTCCCCTATGTACAAGAATATAACTACTATAATACTGCCTCCTATGTACAAGAATATAACTACTATAATACTGCTCCCTATGTACAAGAATATAACTACTATAATACTGCCCCTATGTACAAGAATATAACTACTATAATACTGCCCCCTATATACAAGAATATAACTACTATAATACTGCTCCTATGTACAAGAATGTAACTACTATAATACTGCCCCCTATGTACAAGAATATAACTACTATAATACTGCTCCTATGTACAAGAATATAACTACTATAATACTGCCCCTATGTACAAGAATATAACTACTATAATACTGCCCCCTATGTACAAGAATATAACTACTATAATACTACTCATATGTACAAGAATATAACTACTATAATACTGCTCCTATGTACAGGAATATAACTACTATAATACTGCCCCTATGTACAAGAATATAACGACTATAATATTGCCCCTATGTACAAGAATATAACTACTATAATACTGCCCCCTATGTACAAGAATATAACTACTATAATACTGCCCCCTATGTACAAGAATATAACTACTATAATACTGCCCCCTATGTACAAGAATATAACTACTATAATACTGCCCCCTATATACAAGAATATAACTACTATAATACTGCTCCCTATGTACAAGAATATAACTACTATAATACTGCCCCCTATATACAAGAATATAACTACTATAATACTGCCCCCTATGTACAAGAATATAACTACTATAATACTGCCCCCTATATACAAGAATATAACTACTATAATACTGCTCCTATGTACAAGAATATAACTACTATAATACTGCCCCCTATGTACAAGAATATAACTACTATAATACTGCCCCCTATGTACAAGAATATAACTACTATAATACTGCCCCCTATATACAAGAATATAACTACTATAATACTGCTCCTATGTACAAGAATATAACTACTATAATACTGTCCCCTATGTACAAGAATATAACTACTATAATACTGCCCCCTATATACAAGAATATAACTACTATAATACTGCTCCCTATGTACAAGAATATAACTACTATAATACTGCCCCTATGTACAAGAATATAACTACTATAATACTGCCCCCTATATACAAGAATATAACTACTATAATACTGCTCCTATGTACAAGAATATAACTACTATAATACTGCCCCCTATGTACAAGAATATAACTACTATAATACTGCTCCTATGTACAAGAATATAACTACTATAATACTGCCCCTATGTACAAGAATATAACTACTATAATACTGCCCCTATGTACAAGAATATAACTACTATAATACTGCCCCCTATGTACAAGAATATAACTACTATAATACTACTCCTATGTACAAGAATATAACTACTATAATACTGCTCCTATGTACAGGAATATAACTACTATAATACTGCCCCTATGTACAAGAATATAACGACTATAATATTGCCCCTATGTACAAGAATATAACTACTATAATACTGCCCCCTATGTACAAGAATATAACTACTATAATACTGCTCCTATGTACAAGAATATAACTACTATAATACTGCCCCCTATATACAAGAATATAACTACTATAATACTGCTCCTATGTACAAGAATATAACTACTATAATACTGCCCCCTATGTACAAGAATATAACTACTATAATACTGCTCCTATGTACAAGAATATAACTACTATAATACTGCCCCTATGTACAAGAATATAACTACTATAATACTGCCCCTATGTACAAGAATATAACTACTATAATACTGCCCCCTATGTACAAGAATATAACTACTATAATACTACTCATATGTACAAGAATATAACTACTATAATACTGCTCCTATGTACAGGAATATAACTACTATAATACTGCCCCTATGTACAAGAATATAACGACTATAATATTGCCCCTATGTACAAGAATATAACTACTATAATACTGCCCCCTATGTACAAGAATATAACTACTATAATACTACTCCTATGTACAAGAATATAACTACTATAATACTGCTCCTATGTACAAGAATATAACTACTATAATACTGCCCCTATGTACAAGAATATAACTACTATAATACTGCTCCTATGTACAAGAATATAACTACTATAACACTGCTCCTATGTACAAGAATATAACTACTATAATACTGCCCCCTATGTACAAGAATATAACTACTATAATACTGCCCCCTATATACAAGAATATAACTACTATAATACTGCCCCCTATGTACAAGAATATAACTACTATAATACTGCCCCCTATGTAGAAGAATATAACTACTATAATACTGCCCCCTATGTACAAGAATATAACTACTATAATACTGCTCCCTATGTACAAGAATATAACTACTATAATACTGCCCCCTATGTACAAGAATATAACTACTATAATACTGCTCCTATGTACAAGAATATAACTACTATAATACTGCCCCCTATGTACAAGAATATAACTACTATAATACTGCTCCTATGTACAAGAATATAACTACTATAATACTGCTCCTATGTACAAGAATATAACTACTATAATACTGCCCCTATGTACAAGAATATAACTACTATAATACTGCCCCAATGTACAAGAATATAACTACTATAATACTGCCCCCTATGTACAAGAATATAACTACTATAATACTGCTCCTATGTACAAGAATATAACTACTATAATACTGCCCCCTATGTACAAGAATATAACTACTATAATACTGTCCCTATGTACAAGAATATAACTACTATAATACTGTCCCTATGTACAAGAATATAACTACTATAATGCTGCCCCCATGTACAAGAATATAACTACTATAATACTGACCCCTATGTACAAGAATATAACTACTATAATACCGCCCCCTATGTACAAGAATATAACTACTATAATACTGCCCCTATGTACAAGAATATAACTACTATAATGCTGCCCCCATGTACAAGAATATAACTACTATAATACTGACCCCTATGTACAAGAATATAACTACTATTATACCGCTCCCTATGTACAAGAATATAACTACTATAATACTGCTCCTATGTACAATATAACTACTATAATACTGTCCCTATGTACAAGAATATAACTACTATAATACTGTTCCTATGTACAAGAATATAACTACTATAATACTGCCCCCTATGTACAAGAATATAACTACTATAATACTGCCCCTATGTACAAGAATATAACTACTATAATACTGCTTCTATGTACATGAATATAACTACTATAATACTGCCCCCTATGTACAAGAATATAACTACTATAATACTGCTCCTATGTACAAGAATATAACTACTATAATACTGCTCCTATGTACAAGAATATAACTACTATAATGCTGCCCCCATGTACAAGAATATAACTACTATAATACTGACCCCTATGTACAAGAATATAACTACTATAATACCGCCCCCTATGTACAAGAATATAACTACTATAATACTGCCCCTATGTACAAGAATATAACTACTATAATACTGCTCCTATGTACAAGAATATAACTACTATAATACTGTCCCTATGTACAAGAATATAACTACTATAATACTGTTCCTATGTACAAGAATATAACTACTATAATACTGCCCCTATGTACAAGAATATAACTACTATAATACTGTCCCCTATGTACAAGAATATAACTACTATAATACTGCCCCTATGTACAAGAATATAACTACTATAATACTGCTTCTATGCACAAGAATATAACTACTATAATACTGCTCCTATGTACAAGAATATAACTACTATAATACTGCCCCCTATGTACAAGAATATAACTACTATAATACTGCTCCTATGTACAAGAATATAACTACTATAATACTGCCCCTATGTACAAGAATATAACTACTATAATACTGCCCCTATGTACAAGAATATAACTACTATAATACTGCCCCCTATGTACAAGAATATAACTACTATAATACCGCCCCCTATGTACAAGAATATAACTACTATAATACTGCCCCTATGTACAAGAATATAACTACTATAATGCTGCCCCCATGTACAAGAATATAACTACTATAATACTGACCCCTATGTACAAGAATATAACTACTATTATACCGCTCCCTATGTACAAGAATATAACTACTATAATACTGCTCCTATGTACAACAATATAACTACTATAATACTGTCCCTATGTACAAGAATATAACTACTATAATACTGTTCCTATGTACAAGAATATAACTACTATAATACTGCTCCCTATGTACAAGAATATAACTACTATAATACTGCCCCTATGTACAAGAATATAACTACTATAATACTGCCCCCTATATACAAGAATATAACTACTATAATACTGCTCCTATGTACAAGAATATAACTACTATAATACTGCCCCCTATGTACAAGAATATAACTACTATAATACTGCTCCTATGTACAAGAATATAACTACTATAATACTGCCCCTATGTACAAGAATATAACTACTATAATACTGCCCCTATGTACAAGAATATAACTACTATAATACTGCCCCCTATGTACAAGAATATAACTACTATAATACTACTCCTATGTACAAGAATATAACTACTATAATACTGCTCCTATGTACAGGAATATAACTACTATAATACTGCCCCTATGTACAAGAATATAACGACTATAATATTGCCCCTATGTACAAGAATATAACTACTATAATACTGCCCCCTATGTACAAGAATATAACTACTATAATACTGCTCCTATGTACAAGAATATAACTACTATAATACTGCCCCCTATATACAAGAATATAACTACTATAATACTGCTCCTATGTACAAGAATATAACTACTATAATACTGCCCCCTATGTACAAGAATATAACTACTATAATACTGCTCCTATGTACAAGAATATAACTACTATAATACTGCCCCTATGTACAAGAATATAACTACTATAATACTGCCCCTATGTACAAGAATATAACTACTATAATACTGCCCCCTATGTACAAGAATATAACTACTATAATACTACTCATATGTACAAGAATATAACTACTATAATACTGCTCCTATGTACAGGAATATAACTACTATAATACTGCCCCTATGTACAAGAATATAACGACTATAATATTGCCCCTATGTACAAGAATATAACTACTATAATACTGCCCCCTATGTACAAGAATATAACTACTATAATACTACTCCTATGTACAAGAATATAACTACTATAATACTGCTCCTATGTACAAGAATATAACTACTATAATACTGCCCCTATGTACAAGAATATAACTACTATAATACTGCTCCTATGTACAAGAATATAACTACTATAACACTGCTCCTATGTACAAGAATATAACTACTATAATACTGCCCCCTATGTACAAGAATATAACTACTATAATACTGCCCCCTATATACAAGAATATAACTACTATAATACTGCCCCCTATGTACAAGAATATAACTACTATAATACTGCCCCCTATGTAGAAGAATATAACTACTATAATACTGCCCCCTATGTACAAGAATATAACTACTATAATACTGCTCCCTATGTACAAGAATATAACTACTATAATACTGCCCCCTATGTACAAGAATATAACTACTATAATACTGCTCCTATGTACAAGAATATAACTACTATAATACTGCCCCCTATGTACAAGAATATAACTACTATAATACTGCTCCTATGTACAAGAATATAACTACTATAATACTGCCCCTATGTACAAGAATATAACTACTATAATACTGCCCCAATGTACAAGAATATAACTACTATAATACTGCCCCCTATGTACAAGAATATAACTACTATAATACTGCTCCTATGTACAAGAATATAACTACTATAATACTGCCCCCTATGTACAAGAATATAACTACTATAATACTGTCCCTATGTACAAGAATATAACTACTATAATACTGTCCCTATGTACAAGAATATAACTACTATAATGCTGCCCCCATGTACAAGAATATAACTACTATAATACTGACCCCTATGTACAAGAATATAACTACTATAATACCGCCCCCTATGTACAAGAATATAACTACTATAATACTGCCCCTATGTACAAGAATATAACTACTATAATGCTGCCCCCATGTACAAGAATATAACTACTATAATACTGACCCCTATGTACAAGAATATAACTACTATTATACCGCTCCCTATGTACAAGAATATAACTACTATAATACTGCTCCTATGTACAACAATATAACTACTATAATACTGTCCCTATGTACAAGAATATAACTACTATAATACTGTTCCTATGTACAAGAATATAACTACTATAATACTGCCCCCTATGTACAAGAATATAACTACTATAATACTGCCCCTATGTACAAGAATATAACTACTATAATACTGCTTCTATGTACATGAATATAACTACTATAATACTGCCCCCTATGTACAAGAATATAACTACTATAATACTGCTCCTATGTACAAGAATATAACTACTATAATACTGCTCCTATGTACAAGAATATAACTACTATAATGCTGCCCCCATGTACAAGAATATAACTACTATAATACTGACCCCTATGTACAAGAATATAACTACTATAATACCGCCCCCTATGTACAAGAATATAACTACTATAATACTGCCCCTATGTACAAGAATATAACTACTATAATACTGCTCCTATGTACAAGAATATAACTACTATAATACTGTCCCTATGTACAAGAATATAACTACTATAATACTGTTCCTATGTACAAGAATATAACTACTATAATACTGCCCCTATGTACAAGAATATAACTACTATAATACTGTCCCCTATGTACAAGAATATAACTACTATAATACTGCCCCTATGTACAAGAATATAACTACTATAATACTGCTTCTATGCACAAGAATATAACTACTATAATACTGCCCCCTATGTACAAGAATATAACTACTATAATACTGCTCCTATGTACAAGAGTATAACTACTCTAATACTGACCCCTATGTACAAGAATATAACTACTATAATACTGCCCCCTATGTACAAGAATATAACTACTATAATACTGTCCCCTATGTACAAGAATATAACTACTATAATACTGACCCCTATGTACAAGAATATAACTACTATAATACCGCCCCCTATGTACAAGAATATAACTACTATAATACTGCCCCTATGTACAAGAATATAACTACTATAATGCTGCCCCCATGTACAAGAATATAACTACTATAATACTGACCCCTATGTACAAGAATATAACTACTATTATACCGCTCCCTATGTACAAGAATATAACTACTATAATACTGCTCCTATGTACAACAATATAACTACTATAATACTGTCCCTATGTACAAGAATATAACTACTATAATACTGTTCCTATGTACAAGAATATAACTACTATAATACTGCCCCCTATGTACAAGAATATAACTACTATAATACTGCCCCTATGTACAAGAATATAACTACTATAATACTGCTTCTATGTACATGAATATAACTACTATAATACTGCCCCCTATGTACAAGAATATAACTACTGTAATACTGCTCCTATGTACAAGAATATAACTACTATAATACTGCTCCTATGTACAAGAATATAACTACTATAATGCTGCCCCCATGTACAAGAATATAACTACTATAATACTGACCCCTATGTACAAGAATATAACTACTATAATACCGCCCCCTATGTACAAGAATATAACTACTATAATACTGCCCCTATGTACAAGAATATAACTACTATAATACTGCTCCTATGTACAAGAATATAACTACTATAATACTGTCCCTATGTACAAGAATATAACTACTATAATACTGTTCCTATGTACAAGAATATAACTACTATAATACTGCCCCTATGTACAAGAATATAACTACTATAATACTGTCCCCTATGTACAAGAATATAACTACTATAATACTGCCCCTATGTACAAGAATATAACTACTATAATACTGCTTCTATGCACAAGAATATAACTACTATAATACTGCCCCCTATGTACAAGAATATAACTACTATAATACTGCTCCTATGTACAAGAGTATAACTACTCTAATACTGACCCCTATGTACAAGAATATAACTACTATAATACTGCCCCCTATGTACAAGAATATAACTACTATAATACTGTCCCCTATGTACAAGAATATAACTACTATAATACTGCCCCCTATGTACAAGAATATAACTACTATAATACTGCCCCCTATGTACAAGAATATAACTACTATAATACTGCTCCCTATATACAAGAATATAACTACTATAATACTGCTCCTATGTACAAGAATATAACTACTATAATACTGCTCCTATGTACAAGAATATAACTACTATAATACTGCTCCTATGTACAAGAATATAACTACTATAATACTGCCCCCTATGTACAAGAATATAACTACTATAATACTGCTCCTATGTACAAGAATATAACTACTATAATACTGCTCCCTATATACAAGAATATAACTACTATAATACTGTTCCTATGTACAAGAATATAACTACTATAATACTGCCCCCAATATACAAGAATATAACTACTATAATACTGCTCCTATGTACAAGAATATAACTACTATAATACTGCTCCCTATATACAAGAATATAACTACTATAATACTGCTCCTATGTACAAGAATATAACTACTATAATACTGTTCCTATGTACAAGAATATAACTACTATAATACTGCCCCCTATGTACAAGAATATAACTACTATAATACTGACCCCTATGTACAAGAATATAACTACTATAATACTGCCCCCTATGTACAAGAATATAACTACTATAATACTGCTCCTATGTACATGAATATAACTACTATAATACTGCCCCTATGTACAAGAATATAACTACTATAATACTGCCCCCTATGTAAAAGACTATAACTACTATAATACTGTCCCTATATACAAGAATATAACTACTATAATACTGCCCCTATGTATAAGAATATAACTACTATAATACTGTCCCTATATACAAGAATATAACTACTATAATACTGCCCCTATGTATAAGAATATAACTACTATAATACTGTCCCTATATACAAGAATATAACTACTATAATACTGCCCCTATGTACAAGAATATAACTACTATAATACTGCTCCTATGTACAAGAATATAACTACTATAATACTGCCCCTATGTATAAGAATATAACTACTATAATACTGCCCCCTATGTACAAGAATATAACTACTATAATACTGTCCCTATATACAAGAATATAACTACTATAATACTGTCCCTATATACAAGAATATAACTACTATAATACTGCCCCTATGTATAAGAATATAACTACTATAATACTGTCCCTATATACAAGAATATAACTACTATAATACTGCCCCTATGTATAAGAATATAACTACTATAATACTGTCCCTATATACAAGAAAATAACTTCTATAATACTGCCCCTATGTATAAGAATATAACTACTATAATACTGTCCCTATATACAAGAATATAACTACTATAATACTGCCCCTATGTACAAGAATATAACTACTATAATACTGCTCCTATGTACTAGAATATAACTACTATAATACTGCCCCTATGTATAAGAATATAACTACTATAATACTGCCCCTATGTACAAGAATATAACTACTATAATACTGTCCCTATATACAAGAATATAACTACTATAATACTGCTCCTATGTACAAGAATATAACTACTATAATACTGCTCCTATGTACAAGAATATAACTACTATAATACTGCTCCTATGTACAAGAATATAACTACTATAATACTGCTCCTATGTATACGAATATAACTATAATACTGCTCCTATGTACAAGAATATAACTACTATAATACTGCTCCTATGTACAAGAATATAACTACTATAATACTGTCCCTATATACAAGAATATAACTACTATAATACTGCTCCTATGTATACGAATATAACTACTATAATACTGCTCCTATGTACAAGAATATAACTACTATAATACTGCTCCTATGTACAAGAATATAACTACTATAATACTGTCCCTATATACAAGAATATAACTACTATAATACTGCCCCTATGTATAAGAATATAACTACTATAATACTGCTCCTATGTACAAGAATATAACTACTATAATACTGCCCCCTATGTACAAGAATATAACTACTATAATACTGCCCCTATGTACAAGAATATAACTACTATAATACTGTCCCTATGTACAAGAATATAACTACTATAATACTGTCCCTATATACAAGAATATAACTACTATAATACTGCCCCCTATGTACAAGAATATAACTACTATAATACTGCCCCTATGTATAAGAATATAACTACTATAATACTGCCCCTATTTACAAGAATAAAACTACTATAATACTGCCCCCTATGTACAAGAATATAACTACTATAATACTGCCCCCTATGTACAAGAATATAACTACTATAATACTGCCCCTATGTACAAGAATATAACTACTATAATACTTCTATGTACAAGAATATACTATAATACTGCCCCCTATGTACAAGAATATAACTACTATAATACTGCTCCTATGTACAAGAATATAACTACTATAATACTGTCCCTATGTACAAGAATATAACTACTATAATATTGTTCCTATGTACAAGAATATAACTACTATAATACTGCCCCTATGTACAAGAATATAACTACTATAATACTGCTCCTATGTACAAGAATATAACTACTATAATACTGCCCCTATGTACAAGAATATAACTACTATAATACTGCCCCTATGTACAAGAATATAACTACTATAATACTGCCCCCTATGTACAAGAATATAACTACTATAATACTACTCCTATGTACAAGAATATAACTACTATAATACTGCTCCTATGTACAGGAATATAACTACTATAATACTGCCCCTATGTACAAGAATATAACGACTATAATATTGCCCCTATGTACAAGAATATAACTACTATAATACTGCCCCCTATGTACAAGAATATAACTACTATAATACTGCTCCTATGTACAAGAATATAACTACTATAATACTGCCCCCTATATACAAGAATATAACTACTATAATACTGCTCCTATGTACAAGAATATAACTACTATAATACTGCCCCCTATGTACAAGAATATAACTACTATAATACTGCTCCTATGTACAAGAATATAACTACTATAATACTGCCCCTATGTACAAGAATATAACTACTATAATACTGCCCCTATGTACAAGAATATAACTACTATAATACTGCCCCCTATGTACAAGAATATAACTACTATAATACTACTCATATGTACAAGAATATAACTACTATAATACTGCTCCTATGTACAGGAATATAACTACTATAATACTGCCCCTATGTACAAGAATATAACGACTATAATATTGCCCCTATGTACAAGAATATAACTACTATAATACTGCCCCCTATGTACAAGAATATAACTACTATAATACTACTCCTATGTACAAGAATATAACTACTATAATACTGCTCCTATGTACAAGAATATAACTACTATAATACTGCCCCTATGTACAAGAATATAACTACTATAATACTGCTCCTATGTACAAGAATATAACTACTATAACACTGCTCCTATGTACAAGAATATAACTACTATAATACTGCCCCCTATGTACAAGAATATAACTACTATAATACTGCCCCCTATATACAAGAATATAACTACTATAATACTGCCCCCTATGTACAAGAATATAACTACTATAATACTGCCCCCTATGTAGAAGAATATAACTACTATAATACTGCCCCCTATGTACAAGAATATAACTACTATAATACTGCTCCCTATGTACAAGAATATAACTACTATAATACTGCCCCCTATGTACAAGAATATAACTACTATAATACTGCTCCTATGTACAAGAATATAACTACTATAATACTGCCCCCTATGTACAAGAATATAACTACTATAATACTGCTCCTATGTACAAGAATATAACTACTATAATACTGCCCCTATGTACAAGAATATAACTACTATAATACTGCCCCAATGTACAAGAATATAACTACTATAATACTGCCCCCTATGTACAAGAATATAACTACTATAATACTGCTCCTATGTACAAGAATATAACTACTATAATACTGCCCCCTATGTACAAGAATATAACTACTATAATACTGTCCCTATGTACAAGAATATAACTACTATAATACTGTCCCTATGTACAAGAATATAACTACTATAATGCTGCCCCCATGTACAAGAATATAACTACTATAATACTGACCCCTATGTACAAGAATATAACTACTATAATACCGCCCCCTATGTACAAGAATATAACTACTATAATACTGCCCCTATGTACAAGAATATAACTACTATAATGCTGCCCCCATGTACAAGAATATAACTACTATAATACTGACCCCTATGTACAAGAATATAACTACTATTATACCGCTCCCTATGTACAAGAATATAACTACTATAATACTGCTCCTATGTACAACAATATAACTACTATAATACTGTCCCTATGTACAAGAATATAACTACTATAATACTGTTCCTATGTACAAGAATATAACTACTATAATACTGCCCCCTATGTACAAGAATATAACTACTATAATACTGCCCCTATGTACAAGAATATAACTACTATAATACTGCTTCTATGTACATGAATATAACTACTATAATACTGCCCCCTATGTACAAGAATATAACTACTATAATACTGCTCCTATGTACAAGAATATAACTACTATAATACTGCTCCTATGTACAAGAATATAACTACTATAATGCTGCCCCCATGTACAAGAATATAACTACTATAATACTGACCCCTATGTACAAGAATATAACTACTATAATACCGCCCCCTATGTACAAGAATATAACTACTATAATACTGCCCCTATGTACAAGAATATAACTACTATAATACTGCTCCTATGTACAAGAATATAACTACTATAATACTGTCCCTATGTACAAGAATATAACTACTATAATACTGTTCCTATGTACAAGAATATAACTACTATAATACTGCCCCTATGTACAAGAATATAACTACTATAATACTGTCCCCTATGTACAAGAATATAACTACTATAATACTGCCCCTATGTACAAGAATATAACTACTATAATACTGCTTCTATGCACAAGAATATAACTACTATAATACTGCCCCCTATGTACAAGAATATAACTACTATAATACTGCTCCTATGTACAAGAGTATAACTACTCTAATACTGACCCCTATGTACAAGAATATAACTACTATAATACTGCCCCCTATGTACAAGAATATAACTACTATAATACTGTCCCCTATGTACAAGAATATAACTACTATAATACTGACCCCTATGTACAAGAATATAACTACTATAATACCGCCCCCTATGTACAAGAATATAACTACTATAATACTGCCCCTATGTACAAGAATATAACTACTATAATGCTGCCCCCATGTACAAGAATATAACTACTATAATACTGACCCCTATGTACAAGAATATAACTACTATTATACCGCTCCCTATGTACAAGAATATAACTACTATAATACTGCTCCTATGTACAACAATATAACTACTATAATACTGTCCCTATGTACAAGAATATAACTACTATAATACTGTTCCTATGTACAAGAATATAACTACTATAATACTGCCCCCTATGTACAAGAATATAACTACTATAATACTGCCCCTATGTACAAGAATATAACTACTATAATACTGCTTCTATGTACATGAATATAACTACTATAATACTGCCCCCTATGTACAAGAATATAACTACTATAATACTGCTCCTATGTACAAGAATATAACTACTATAATACTGCTCCTATGTACAAGAATATAACTACTATAATGCTGCCCCCATGTACAAGAATATAACTACTATAATACTGACCCCTATGTACAAGAATATAACTACTATAATACCGCCCCCTATGTACAAGAATATAACTACTATAATACTGCCCCTATGTACAAGAATATAACTACTATAATACTGCTCCTATGTACAAGAATATAACTACTATAATACTGTCCCTATGTACAAGAATATAACTACTATAATACTGTTCCTATGTACAAGAATATAACTACTATAATACTGCCCCTATGTACAAGAATATAACTACTATAATACTGTCCCCTATGTACAAGAATATAACTACTATAATACTGCCCCTATGTACAAGAATATAACTACTATAATACTGCTTCTATGCACAAGAATATAACTACTATAATACTGCCCCCTATGTACAAGAATATAACTACTATAATACTGCTCCTATGTACAAGAGTATAACTACTCTAATACTGACCCCTATGTACAAGAATATAACTACTATAATACTGCCCCCTATGTACAAGAATATAACTACTATAATACTGTCCCCTATGTACAAGAATATAACTACTATAATACTGCCCCCTATGTACAAGAATATAACTACTATAATACTGCCCCCTATGTACAAGAATATAACTACTATAATACTGCTCCCTATATACAAGAATATAACTACTATAATACTGCTCCTATGTACAAGAATATAACTACTATAATACTGCTCCTATGTACAAGAATATAACTACTATAATACTGCTCCTATGTACAAGAATATAACTACTATAATACTGCCCCCTATGTACAAGAATATAACTACTATAATACTGCTCCTATGTACAAGAATATAACTACTATAATACTGCTCCCTATATACAAGAATATAACTACTATAATACTGTTCCTATGTACAAGAATATAACTACTATAATACTGCCCCCAATATACAAGAATATAACTACTATAATACTGCTCCTATGTACAAGAATATAACTACTATAATACTGCTCCCTATATACAAGAATATAACTACTATAATACTGCTCCTATGTACAAGAATATAACTACTATAATACTGCTCCCTATATACAAGAATATAACTACTATAATACTGCTCCTATGTACAAGAATATAACTACTATAATACTGTTCCTATGTACAAGAATATAACTACTATAATACTGCCCCCTATGTACAAGAATATAACTACTATAATACTGACCCCTATGTACAAGAATATAACTACTATAATACTGCCCCCTATGTACAAGAATATAACTACTATAATACTGCTCCTATGTACATGAATATAACTACTATAATACTGCCCCTATGTACAAGAATATAACTACTATAATACTGCCCCCTATGTAAAAGACTATAACTACTATAATACTGTCCCTATATACAAGAATATAACTACTATAATACTGCCCCTATGTATAAGAATATAACTACTATAATACTGTCCCTATATACAAGAATATAACTACTATAATACTGCCCCTATGTATAAGAATATAACTACTATAATACTGTCCCTATATACAAGAATATAACTACTATAATACTGCCCCTATGTACAAGAATATAACTACTATAATACTGCTCCTATGTACAAGAATATAACTACTATAATACTGCCCCTATGTATAAGAATATAACTACTATAATACTGCCCCCTATGTACAAGAATATAACTACTATAATACTGTCCCTATATACAAGAATATAACTACTATAATACTGTCCCTATATACAAGAATATAACTACTATAATACTGCCCCTATGTATAAGAATATAACTACTATAATACTGTCCCTATATACAAGAATATAACTACTATAATACTGCCCCTATGTATAAGAATATAACTACTATAATACTGTCCCTATATACAAGAAAATAACTTCTATAATACTGCCCCTATGTATAAGAATATAACTACTATAATACTGTCCCTATATACAAGAATATAACTACTATAATACTGCCCCTATGTACAAGAATATAACTACTATAATACTGCTCCTATGTACTAGAATATAACTACTATAATACTGCCCCTATGTATAAGAATATAACTACTATAATACTGCCCCTATGTACAAGAATATAACTACTATAATACTGTCCCTATATACAAGAATATAACTACTATAATACTGCTCCTATGTACAAGAATATAACTACTATAATACTGCTCCTATGTACAAGAATATAACTACTATAATACTGTCCCTATATACAAGAATATAACTACTATAATACTGCTCCTATGTATACGAATATAACTACTATAATACTGCTCCTATGTACAAGAATATAACTACTATAATACTGCTCCTATGTACAAGAATATAACTACTATAATACTGTCCCTATATACAAGAATATAACTACTATAATACTGCCCCTATGTATAAGAATATAACTACTATAATACTGCTCCTATGTACAAGAATATAACTACTATAATACTGCCCCCTATGTACAAGAATATAACTACTATAATACTGCCCCTATGTACAAGAATATAACTACTATAATACTGTCCCTATGTACAAGAATATAACTACTATAATACTGTCCCTATATACAAGAATATAACTACTATAATACTGCCCCCTATGTACAAGAATATAACTACTATAATACTGCCCCTATGTATAAGAATATAACTACTATAATACTGCCCCTATTTACAAGAATAAAACTACTATAATACTGCCCCCTATGTACAAGAATATAACTACTATAATACTGCCCCCTATGTACAAGAATATAACTACTATAATACTGCCCCTATGTACAAGAATATAACTACTATAATACTTCTATGTACAAGAATATACTATAATACTGCCCCCTATGTACAAGAATATAACTACTATAATACTGCTCCTATGTACAAGAATATAACTACTATAATACTGTCCCTATGTGCAAGAATATAACTACTATAATATTGTTCCTATGTACAAGAATATAACTACTATAATACTGCCCCTATGTACAAGAATATAACTACTATAATACTGCTCCTATGTACAAGAATATAACTACTATAATACTGCCCCTATGTACAAGAATATAACTACTATAATACTGCCCCTATGTACAAGAATATAACTACTATAATACTGCCCCCTATGTACAAGAATATAACTACTATAATACTACTCCTATGTACAAGAATATAACTACTATAATACTGCTCCTATGTACAGGAATATAACTACTATAATACTGCCCCTATGTACAAGAATATAACGACTATAATATTGCCCCTATGTACAAGAATATAACTACTATAATACTGCCCCCTATGTACAAGAATATAACTACTATAATACTGCTCCTATGTACAAGAATATAACTACTATAATACTGCCCCCTATATACAAGAATATAACTACTATAATACTGCTCCTATGTACAAGAATATAACTACTATAATACTGCCCCCTATGTACAAGAATATAACTACTATAATACTGCTCCTATGTACAAGAATATAACTACTATAATACTGCCCCTATGTACAAGAATATAACTACTATAATACTGCCCCTATGTACAAGAATATAACTACTATAATACTGCCCCCTATGTACAAGAATATAACTACTATAATACTACTCATATGTACAAGAATATAACTACTATAATACTGCTCCTATGTACAGGAATATAACTACTATAATACTGCCCCTATGTACAAGAATATAACGACTATAATATTGCCCCTATGTACAAGAATATAACTACTATAATACTGCCCCCTATGTACAAGAATATAACTACTATAATACTACTCCTATGTACAAGAATATAACTACTATAATACTGCTCCTATGTACAAGAATATAACTACTATAATACTGCCCCTATGTACAAGAATATAACTACTATAATACTGCTCCTATGTACAAGAATATAACTACTATAACACTGCTCCTATGTACAAGAATATAACTACTATAATACTGCCCCCTATGTACAAGAATATAACTACTATAATACTGCCCCCTATATACAAGAATATAACTACTATAATACTGCCCCCTATGTACAAGAATATAACTACTATAATACTGCCCCCTATGTAGAAGAATATAACTACTATAATACTGCCCCCTATGTACAAGAATATAACTACTATAATACTGCTCCCTATGTACAAGAATATAACTACTATAATACTGCCCCCTATGTACAAGAATATAACTACTATAATACTGCTCCTATGTACAAGAATATAACTACTATAATACTGCCCCCTATGTACAAGAATATAACTACTATAATACTGCTCCTATGTACAAGAATATAACTACTATAATACTGCCCCTATGTACAAGAATATAACTACTATAATACTGCCCCAATGTACAAGAATATAACTACTATAATACTGCCCCCTATGTACAAGAATATAACTACTATAATACTGCTCCTATGTACAAGAATATAACTACTATAATACTGCCCCCTATGTACAAGAATATAACTACTATAATACTGTCCCTATGTACAAGAATATAACTACTATAATACTGTCCCTATGTACAAGAATATAACTACTATAATGCTGCCCCCATGTACAAGAATATAACTACTATAATACTGACCCCTATGTACAAGAATATAACTACTATAATACCGCCCCCTATGTACAAGAATATAACTACTATAATACTGCCCCTATGTACAAGAATATAACTACTATAATGCTGCCCCCATGTACAAGAATATAACTACTATAATACTGACCCCTATGTACAAGAATATAACTACTATTATACCGCTCCCTATGTACAAGAATATAACTACTATAATACTGCTCCTATGTACAACAATATAACTACTATAATACTGTCCCTATGTACAAGAATATAACTACTATAATACTGTTCCTATGTACAAGAATATAACTACTATAATACTGCCCCCTATGTACAAGAATATAACTACTATAATACTGCCCCTATGTACAAGAATATAACTACTATAATACTGCTTCTATGTACATGAATATAACTACTATAATACTGCCCCCTATGTACAAGAATATAACTACTATAATACTGCTCCTATGTACAAGAATATAACTACTATAATACTGCTCCTATGTACAAGAATATAACTACTATAATGCTGCCCCCATGTACAAGAATATAACTACTATAATACTGACCCCTATGTACAAGAATATAACTACTATAATACCGCCCCCTATGTACAAGAATATAACTACTATAATACTGCCCCTATGTACAAGAATATAACTACTATAATACTGCTCCTATGTACAAGAATATAACTACTATAATACTGTCCCTATGTACAAGAATATAACTACTATAATACTGTTCCTATGTACAAGAATATAACTACTATAATACTGCCCCTATGTACAAGAATATAACTACTATAATACTGTCCCCTATGTACAAGAATATAACTACTATAATACTGCCCCTATGTACAAGAATATAACTACTATAATACTGCTTCTATGCACAAGAATATAACTACTATAATACTGCCCCCTATGTACAAGAATATAACTACTATAATACTGCTCCTATGTACAAGAGTATAACTACTCTAATACTGACCCCTATGTACAAGAATATAACTACTATAATACTGCCCCCTATGTACAAGAATATAACTACTATAATACTGTCCCCTATGTACAAGAATATAACTACTATAATACTGACCCCTATGTACAAGAATATAACTACTATAATACCGCCCCCTATGTACAAGAATATAACTACTATAATACTGCCCCTATGTACAAGAATATAACTACTATAATGCTGCCCCCATGTACAAGAATATAACTACTATAATACTGACCCCTATGTACAAGAATATAACTACTATTATACCGCTCCCTATGTACAAGAATATAACTACTATAATACTGCTCCTATGTACAACAATATAACTACTATAATACTGTCCCTATGTACAAGAATATAACTACTATAATACTGTTCCTATGTACAAGAATATAACTACTATAATACTGCCCCCTATGTACAAGAATATAACTACTATAATACTGCCCCTATGTACAAGAATATAACTACTATAATACTGCTTCTATGTACATGAATATAACTACTATAATACTGCCCCCTATGTACAAGAATATAACTACTATAATACTGCTCCTATGTACAAGAATATAACTACTATAATACTGCTCCTATGTACAAGAATATAACTACTATAATGCTGCCCCCATGTACAAGAATATAACTACTATAATACTGACCCCTATGTACAAGAATATAACTACTATAATACCGCCCCCTATGTACAAGAATATAACTACTATAATACTGCCCCTATGTACAAGAATATAACTACTATAATACTGCTCCTATGTACAAGAATATAACTACTATAATACTGTCCCTATGTACAAGAATATAACTACTATAATACTGTTCCTATGTACAAGAATATAACTACTATAATACTGCCCCTATGTACAAGAATATAACTACTATAATACTGTCCCCTATGTACAAGAATATAACTACTATAATACTGCCCCTATGTACAAGAATATAACTACTATAATACTGCTTCTATGCACAAGAATATAACTACTATAATACTGCCCCCTATGTACAAGAATATAACTACTATAATACTGCTCCTATGTACAAGAGTATAACTACTCTAATACTGACCCCTATGTACAAGAATATAACTACTATAATACTGCCCCCTATGTACAAGAATATAACTACTATAATACTGTCCCCTATGTACAAGAATATAACTACTATAATACTGCCCCCTATGTACAAGAATATAACTACTATAATACTGCCCCCTATGTACAAGAATATAACTACTATAATACTGCTCCCTATATACAAGAATATAACTACTATAATACTGCTCCTATGTACAAGAATATAACTACTATAATACTGCTCCTATGTACAAGAATATAACTACTATAATACTGCTCCTATGTACAAGAATATAACTACTATAATACTGCCCCCTATGTACAAGAATATAACTACTATAATACTGCTCCTATGTACAAGAATATAACTACTATAATACTGCTCCCTATATACAAGAATATAACTACTATAATACTGTTCCTATGTACAAGAATATAACTACTATAATACTGCCCCCAATATACAAGAATATAACTACTATAATACTGCTCCTATGTACAAGAATATAACTACTATAATACTGCTCCCTATATACAAGAATATAACTACTATAATACTGCTCCTATGTACAAGAATATAACTACTATAATACTGCTCCCTATATACAAGAATATAACTACTATAATACTGCTCCTATGTACAAGAATATAACTACTATAATACTGTTCCTATGTACAAGAATATAACTACTATAATACTGCCCCCTATGTACAAGAATATAACTACTATAATACTGACCCCTATGTACAAGAATATAACTACTATAATACTGCCCCCTATGTACAAGAATATAACTACTATAATACTGCTCCTATGTACATGAATATAACTACTATAATACTGCCCCTATGTACAAGAATATAACTACTATAATACTGCCCCCTATGTAAAAGACTATAACTACTATAATACTGTCCCTATATACAAGAATATAACTACTATAATACTGCCCCTATGTATAAGAATATAACTACTATAATACTGTCCCTATATACAAGAATATAACTACTATAATACTGCCCCTATGTATAAGAATATAACTACTATAATACTGTCCCTATATACAAGAATATAACTACTATAATACTGCCCCTATGTACAAGAATATAACTACTATAATACTGCTCCTATGTACAAGAATATAACTACTATAATACTGCCCCTATGTATAAGAATATAACTACTATAATACTGCCCCCTATGTACAAGAATATAACTACTATAATACTGTCCCTATATACAAGAATATAACTACTATAATACTGTCCCTATATACAAGAATATAACTACTATAATACTGCCCCTATGTATAAGAATATAACTACTATAATACTGTCCCTATATACAAGAATATAACTACTATAATACTGCCCCTATGTATAAGAATATAACTACTATAATACTGTCCCTATATACAAGAAAATAACTTCTATAATACTGCCCCTATGTATAAGAATATAACTACTATAATACTGTCCCTATATACAAGAATATAACTACTATAATACTGCCCCTATGTACAAGAATATAACTACTATAATACTGCTCCTATGTACTAGAATATAACTACTATAATACTGCCCCTATGTATAAGAATATAACTACTATAATACTGCCCCTATGTACAAGAATATAACTACTATAATACTGTCCCTATATACAAGAATATAACTACTATAATACTGCTCCTATGTACAAGAATATAACTACTATAATACTGCTCCTATGTACAAGAATATAACTACTATAATACTGCTCCTATGTACAAGAATATAACTACTATAATACTGCTCCTATGTATACGAATATAACTATAATACTGCTCCTATGTACAAGAATATAACTACTATAATACTGCTCCTATGTACAAGAATATAACTACTATAATACTGTCCCTATATACAAGAATATAACTACTATAATACTGCTCCTATGTATACGAATATAACTACTATAATACTGCTCCTATGTACAAGAATATAACTACTATAATACTGCTCCTATGTACAAGAATATAACTACTATAATACTGTCCCTATATACAAGAATATAACTACTATAATACTGCCCCTATGTATAAGAATATAACTACTATAATACTGCTCCTATGTACAAGAATATAACTACTATAATACTGCCCCCTATGTACAAGAATATAACTACTATAATACTGCCCCTATGTACAAGAATATAACTACTATAATACTGTCCCTATGTACAAGAATATAACTACTATAATACTGTCCCTATATACAAGAATATAACTACTATAATACTGCCCCCTATGTACAAGAATATAACTACTATAATACTGCCCCTATGTATAAGAATATAACTACTATAATACTGCCCCTATGTACAAGAATAAAACTACTATAATACTGCCCCCTATGTACAAGAATATAACTACTATAATACTGCCCCCTATGTACAAGAATATAACTACTATAATACTGCCCCTATGTACAAGAATATAACTACTATAATACTTCTATGTACAAGAATATACTATAATACTGCCCCCTATGTACAAGAATATAACTACTATAATACTGCTCCTATGTACAAGAATATAACTACTATAATACTGTCCCTATGTACAAGAATATAACTACTATAATATTGTTCCTATGTACAAGAATATAACTACTATAATACTGCCCCTATGTACAAGAATATAACTACTATAATACTGCTCCTATGTACAAGAATATAACGACTATAATACTGCCCCTATGTACAAGAATATAACTACTATAATACTGTCCCTATGTACAAGAATATAACTACTATAATACTGTCCCCTATGTACAAGAATATAACTACTATAATACTGCCCCTATGTACAAGAATATAACTACTATAATACTGCTTCTATGTACAAGAATATAACTACTATAATACTGCCCCCTATGTACAAGAATATAACTACTATAATACTGCTCCTATGTACAAGAATATAACTACTATAATACCGACCCCTATGTACAAGAATATAACTACTATAATACCGCCCCCTATGTACAAGAATATAACTACTATAATACTGCTCCTATGTACAAGAATATAACTACTATAATACTGCCCCCTATGTACAAGAATATAACTACTATAATACTGTCCCTATGTACAAGAATATAACTACTATAATACTGTCCCTATGTACAAGAATATAACTACTATAATGCTGCCCCCATGTACAAGAATATAACTACTATAATACTGACCCCTATGTACAAGAATATAACTACTATAATACCGCCCCCTATGTACAAGAATATAACTACTATAATACTGCCCCTATGTACAAGAATATAACTACTATAATGCTGCCCCCATGTACAAGAATATAACTACTATAATACTGACCCCTATGTACAAGAATATAACTACTATAATACCGCTCCCTATGTACAAGAATATAACTACTATAATACTGCTCCTATGTACAAGAATATAACTACTATAATACTGTCCCTATGTACAAGAATATAACTACTATAATACTGTTCCTATGTACAAGAATATAACTACTATAATACTGCCCCCTATGTACAAGAATATAACTACTATAATACTGCCCCTATGTACAAGAATATAACTACTATAATACTGCTTCTATGTACAAGAATATAACTACTATAATACTGCTCCTATGTACAAGAATATAACTACTATAATACTGACCCCTATGTACAAGAATATAACTACTATAATACCGCCCCCTATGTACAAGAATATAACTACTCTAATACTGCTCCTATGTACAAGAATATAACTACTATAATGCTGCTCCCATGTACAAGAATATAACTACTATAATACTGACCCCTATGTACAAGAATATAACTACTATAATACCGCCCCCTATGTACAAGAATATAACTACTATAATACTGCCCCTATGTACAAGAATATAACTACTATAATACTGCCCCTATGTACAAGAATATAACTACTATAATACTGCTCCTATGTACAAGAATATAACTACTATAATACTGTCCCTATGTACAAGAATATAACTACTATAATACTGTTCCTATGTACAAGAATATAACTACTATAATACTGCCCCTATGTACAAGAATATAACTACTATAATACTGTCCCCTATGTACAAGAATATAACTACTATAATACTGCCCCTATGTACAAGAATATAACTACTATAATACTGCTTCTATGCACAAGAATATAACTACTATAATACTGCCCCCTATGTACAAGAATATAACTACTATAATACTGATCCTATGTACAAGAATATAACTACTATAATACTGACCCCTATGTACAAGAATATAACTACTATAATACTGCCCCCTATGTACAAGAATATAACTACTATAATACTGTCCCCTATGTACAAGAATATAACTACTATAATACTGCCCCCTATGTACAAGAATATAACTACTATAATACTGCCCCCTATGTACAAGAATATAACTACTATAATACTGCTCCCTATATACAAGAATATAACTACTATAATACTGCTCCTATGTACAAGAATATAACTACTATAATACTGCTCCTATGTACAAGAATATAACTACTATAATACTGCTCCTATGTACAAGAATATAACTACTATAATACTGCCCCCTATGTACAAGAATATAACTACTATAATACTGCTCCTATGTACAAGAATATAACTACTATAATACTGCTCCCCATATACAAGAATATAACTACTATAATACTGCTCCTATGTACAAGAATATAACTACTATAATACTGCCCCCAATATACAAGAATATAACTACTATAATACTGCTCCTATGTACAAGAATATAACTACTATAATACTGCTCCCTATATACAAGAATATAACTACTATAATACTTCTCCTATGTACAAGAATATAACTACTATAATACTGCTCCCTATATACAAGAATATAACTACTATAATACTGCTCCTATGTACAAGAATATAACTACTATAATACTGTTCCTATGTACAAGAATATAACTACTATAATACTGCCCCCTATGTACAAGAATATAACTACTATAATACTGCCCCTATGTACAAGAATATAACTACTATAATACTGCTTCTATGTACAAGAATATAACTACTATAATACTGCCCCTTATGTACAAGAATATAACTACTATAATACTGCTCCTATGTACAAGAATATAACTACTATAATACTGTCCCTATGTACAAGAATATAACTACTATAATATTGTTCCTATGTACAAGAATATAACTACTATAATACTGCCCCTATGTACAAGAATATAACTACTATAATACTGCTCCTATGTACAAGAATATAACGACTATAATACTGCCCCTATGTACAAGAATATAACTACTATAATGCTGCCCCCATGTACAAGAATATAACTACTATAATACTGCTCCTATGTACAAGAATATAACTACTATAATGCTGCCCCCATGTACAAGAATATAACTACTATAATACTGACCCCTATGTACAAGAATATAACTACTATAATACCGCCCCCTATGTACAAGAATATAACTACTATAATACTGCTCCTATGTACAAGAATATAACTACTATAATGCTGCCCCCATGTACAAGAATATAACTACTATAATGCTGCCCCCATGTACAAGAATATAACTACTATAATACTGACCCCTATGTACAAGAATTTAATTACTATAATACCGCTCCCTATGTACAAGAATATAACTACTATAATACTGCTCCTATGTACAAGAATATAACTACTATAATACTGTCCCTATGTACAAGAATATAACTACTATAATACTGTTCCTATGTACAAGAATATAACTACTATAATACTGCTCCTATGTACAAGAATATAACTACTATAATACTGCTCCTATGTACAAGAATATAACTACTATAATACTGCTCCTATGTACAAGAATATAACTACTATAATACTGCCCCGTATGTACAAGAATATAACTACTATAATACTGCTCCTATGTACAAGAATATAACTACTATAATACTGCTCCCTATATACAAGAATATAACTACTATAATACTGCTCCTATGTACAAGAATATAACTACTATAATACTGCCCCCAATATACAAGAATATAACTACTATAATACTGCTCCTATGTACAAGAATATAACTACTATAATACTGCTCCCTATATACAAGAATATAACTACTATAATACTTCTCCTATGTACAAGAATATAACTACTATAATACTGCTCCCTATATACAAGAATATAACTACTATAATACTGCTCCTATGTACAAGAATATAACTACTATAATACTGCCCCCTATGTACAAGAATATAACTACTATAATACTGCCCCTATGTACAAGAATATAACTACTATAATACTGCTTCTATGTACAAGAATATAACTACTATAATACTGCCCCTTATGTACAAGAATATAACTACTATAATACTGCTCCTATGTACAAGAATATAACTACTATAATACTGTCCCTATGTACAAGAATATAACTACTATAATATTGTTCCTATGTACAAGAATATAACTACTATAATACTGCCCCTATGTACAAGAATATAACTACTATAATACTGCTCCTATGTACAAGAATATAACTACTATAATACTGCCCCTATGTACAAGAATATAACTACTATAATACTGTCCCTATGTACAAAAATATAACTACTATAATACTGTCCCCTATGTACAAGAATATAACTACTATAATAGTGCCCCTATGTACAAGAATATAACTACTATAATACTGCTTCTATGTACAAGAATATAACTACTATAATACTGCCCCCTATGTACAAGAATATAACTACTATAATACTGCTCCTATGTACAAGAATATAACTACTATAATACCGACCCCTATGTACAAGAATATAACTACTATAATACCGCCCCCTATGTACAAGAATATAACTACTATAATACTGCTCCTATGTACAAGAATATAACTACTATAATACTGCCCCCTATGTACAAGAATATAACTACTATAATACTGTCCCTATGTACAAGAATATAACTACTATAATACTGTCCCTATGTACAAGAATATAACTACTATAATGCTGCCCCCATGTACAAGAATATAACTACTATAATACTGACCCCTATGTACAAGAATTTAATTACTATAATACCGCTCCCTATGTAAAAGAATATAACTACTATAATACTGCTCCTATGTACAAGAATATAACTACTATAATACTGTCCCTATGTACAAGAATATAACTACTATAATACTGTTCCTATGTACAAGAATATAACTACTATAATACTGCCCCCTATGTACAAGAATATAACTACTATAATACTGCCCCTATGTACAAGAATATAACTACTATAATACTGCTTCTATGTACAAGAATATAACTACTATAATACTGCCCCCTATGTACAAGAATATAACTACTATAATACTGCTCCTATGTACAAGAATATAACTACTATAATACTGACCCCTATGTACAAGAATATAACTACTATAATACCGCCCCCTATGTACAAGAATATAACTACTATAATACTGCTCCTATGTACAAGAATATAACTACTATAATGCTGCCCCCATGTACAAGAATATAACTACTATAATACTGACCCCTATGTACAAGAATATAACTACTATAATACCGCCCCCTATGTACAAGAATATAACTACTATAATACTGCCCCTATGTACAAGAATATAACTACTATAATACTGCCCCTATGTACAAGAATATAACTACTATAATACTGCTCCTATGTACAAGAATATAACTACTATAATACTGTCCCTATGTACAAGAATATAACTACTATAATACTGTTCCTATGTACAAGAATATAACTACTATAATACTGCCCCTATGTACAAGAATATAACTACTATAATACTGTCCCCTATGTACAAGAATATAACTACTATAATACTGCCCCTATGTACAAGAATATAACTACTATAATACTGCTTCTATGCACAAGAATATAACTACTATAATACTGCCCCCTATGTACAAGAATATAACTACTATAATACTGCTCCTATGTACAAAAATATAACTACTATAATACTGACCCCTATGTACAAGAATATAACTACTATAATACTGCCCCCTATGTACAAGAATATAACTACTATAATACTGTCCCCTATGTACAAGAATATAACTACTATAATACTGCCCCCTATGTACAAGAATATAACTACTATAATACTGCCCCCTATGTACAAGAATATAACTACTATAATACTGCTCCCTATATACAAGAATATAACTACTATAATACTGCTCCTATGTACAAGAATATAACTACTATAATACTGCTCCTATGTACAAGAATATAACTACTATAATACTGCTCCTATGTACAAGAATATAACTACTATAATACTGCCCCCTATGTACAAGAATATAACTACTATAATACTGCTCCTATGTACAAGAATATAACTACTATAATACTGCTCCCTATATACAAGAATATAACTACTATAATACTGCTCCTATGTACAAGAATATAACTACTATAATACTGCCCCCAATATACAAGAATATAACTACTATAATACTGCTCCTATGTACAAGAATATAACTACTATAATACTGCTCCCTATATACAAGAATATAACTACTATAATTCTGCTCCTATGTACAAGAATATAACTACTATAATACTGCTCCCTATATACAAGAATATAACTACTATAATACTGCTCCTATGTACAAGAATATAACTACTATAATACTGTTCCTATGTACAAGAATATAACTACTATAATACTGCCCCCTATGTACAAGAATATAACTACTATAATACTGACCCCTATGTACAAGAATATAACTACTATAATACTGCCCCCTATGTACAAGAATATATCTACTATAATACTGCTCCTATGTACATGAATATAACTACTATAATACTGCCCCTATGTACAAGAATATAACTACTATAATACTGCCCCCTATGTAAAAGAATATAACTACTATAATACTGTCCCTATATACAAGAATATAACTACTATAATACTGCCCCTATGTATAAGAATATAACTACTATAATACTGTCCCTATATACAAGAATATAACTACTATAATACTGCCCCTATGTATAAGAATATAACTACTATAATACTGTCCCTATATACAAGAATATAACTACTATAATACTGCCCCTATGTACAAGAATATAACTACTATAATACTGCTCCTATGTACAAGAATATAACTACTATAATACTGCCCCTATGTATAAGAATATAACTACTATAATACTGCCCCCTATGTACAAGAATATAACTACTATAATACTGTCCCTATATACAAGAATATAACTACTATAATACTGTCCCTATATACAAGAATATAACTACTATAATACTGCCCCTATGTATAAGAATATAACTACTATAATACTGTCCCTATATACAAGAATATAACTACTATAATACTGCCCCTATGTATAAGAATATAACTACTATAATACTGTCCCTATATACAAGAAAATGACTACTATAATACTGCCCCTATGTATAAGAATATAACTACTATAATACTGTCCCTATATACAAGAATATAACTACTATAATACTGCCCCTATGTATAAGAATATAACTACTATAATACTGTCCCTATATACAAGAATATAACTACTATAATACTGCCCCTATGTATAAGAATATAACTACTATAATACTGTCCCTATATACAAGAAAATGACTACTATAATACTGCCCCTATGTATAAGAATATAACTACTATAATACTGTCCCTATATACAAGAATATAACTACTATAATACTGCCCCTATGTACAAGAATATAACTACTATAATACTGCTCCTATGTACTAGAATATAACTACTATAATACTGCCCCTATGTATAAGAATATAACTACTATAATACTGCCCCTATGTACAAGAATATAACTACTATAATACTGTCCCTATATACAAGAATATAACTACTATAATACTGTCCCTATATACAAGAATATAACTACTATAATACTGCTCCTATGTATAAGAATATAACTACTATAATACTGCTCCTATGTACAAGAATATAACTACTATAATACTGCTCCTATGTACAAGAATATAACTACTATAATACTGTCCCTATATACAAGAATATAACTACTATAATACTGCCCCTATGTATAAGAATATAACTACTATAATACTGCTCCTATGTACAAGAATATAACTACTATAATACTGCCCCTATGTACAAGAATATAACTACTATAATACTGCCCCTATGTACAAGAATATAACTACTATAATACTGTCCCTATATACAAGAATATAACTGCTATAATACTGCCCCCTATGTACAAGAATATAACTACTATAATACTGCCCCTATGTATAAGAATATAACTACTATAATACTGCCCCTATGTACAAGAATAAAACTACTATAATACTGCCCCCTATGTACAAGAATATAACTACTATAATACTGCCCCCTATGTACAAGAATATAACTACTATAATACTGCCCCTATGTACAAGAATATAACTACTATAATACTGCTTCTATGTACAAGAATATAACTACTATAATACTGCCCCCTATGTACAAGAATATAACTACTATAATACTGCTCCTATGTACAAGAATATAACTACTATAATACTGCCCCCTATGTACAAGAATATAACTACTATAATACTGTCCCTATGTACAAGAATATAACTACTATAATATTGTTCCTATGTACAAGAATATAACTACTATAATACTGCCCCTATGTACAAGAATATAACTACTATAATACTGCTCCTATGTACAAGAATATAACGACTATAATACTGCCCCTATATACAAGAATATAACTACTATAATACTGTCCCTATGTACAAGAATATAACTACTATAATACTGTCCCCTATGTACAAGAATATAACTACTATAATACTGCCCCTATGTACAAGAATATAACTACTATAATACTGCTTCTATGTACAAGAATATAACTACTATAATACTGCCCCCTATGTACAAGAATATAACTACTATAATACTGCTCCTATGTACAAGAATATAACTACTATAATACCGACCCCTATGTACAAGAATATAACTACTATAATACCGCCCCCTATGTACAAGAATATAACTACTATAATACTGCTCCTATGTACAAGAATATAACTACTATAATACTGCCCCCTATGTACAAGAATATAACTACTATAATACTATCCCTATGTACAAGAATATAACTACTGTAATACTGTCCCTATGTACAAGAATATAACTACTATAATGCTGCCCCCATGTACAAGAATATAACTACTATAATACTGACCCCTATGTACAAGAATATAACTACTATAATACCGCCCCCTATGTACAAGAATATAACTACTATAATACTGCCCCTATGTAGAAGAATATAACTACTATAATGCTGCCCCCATGTACAAGAATATAACTACTATAATACTGACCCCTATGTACAAGAATATAACTACTATAATACTGCCCCTATGTACAAGAATATAACTACTATAATACTGCCCCTATGTACAAGAATATAACTACTATAATACTGCCCCCTATGTACAAGAATATAACTACTATAATACTGCTCCTATGTACAAGAATATAACTACTATAATACTGACCCCTATGTACAAGAATATAACTACTATAATACCGCCCCTATGTACAAGAATATAACTACTCTAATACTGGTCCTATGTAAAAGAATATAACTACTATAATGCTGCTCCCATGTACAAGAATATAACTACTATAATACTGACCCCTATGTACAAGAATATAACTACTATAATACCGCCCCTATGTACAAGAATATAACTACTATAATACTGCCCCTATGTACAAGAATATAACTACTATAATACTGCCCCTATGTACAAGAATATAACTACTATAATACTGCTCCTATGTACAAGAATATAACTACTATAATACTGTCGCTATGTACAAGAATATAACTACTATAATACTGTTCCTATGTACAAGAATATAACTACTATAATACTGCCCCTATGTACAAGAATATAACTACTATAATACTGTCCCCTATGTACAAGAATATAACTACTATAATACTGCCCCTATGTACAAGAATATAACTACTATAATACTGCTTCTATGCACAAGAATATAACTACTATAATGCTGCCCCCTATGTACAAGAATATAACTACTATAATACTGCTCCTATGTACAAGAATATAACTACTATAATACTGACCCCTATGTACAAGAATGTAACTACTATAATACTGCCCCCTATGTACAAGAATATAACTACTATAATACTGTCCCCTATGTACAAGAATATAACTACTATAATACTGCCCCCTATGTACAAGAATATAACTACTATAATACTGCCCCCTATGTACAAGAATATAACTACTATAATACTGCTCCCTATATACAAGAATATAACTACTATAATACTGCTCCTATGTACAAGAATATAACTACTATAATACTGCTCCTATGTACAAGAATATAACTACTATAATACTGCTCCTATGTACAAGAATATAACTACTATAATACTGCCCCCTATGTACAAGAATATAACTACTATAATACTGCTCCTATGTACAAGAATATAACTACTATAATACTGCTCCCTATATACAAGAATATAACTACTATAATACTGCTCCTATGTACAAGAATATAACTACTATAATACTGCCCCCCATATACAAGAATATAACTACTATAATACTGCTCCTATGTACAAGAATATAACTACTATAATACTGCTCCCTATATACAAGAATATAATTACTATAATACTGCTCCTATGTACAAGAATATAACTACTATAATACTGCTCCCTATATACAAGAATATAACTACTATAATACTGCTCCTATGTACAAAAATATAACTACTATAATACTGTTCCTATGTACAAGAATATAACTACTATAATACTGCCCCCTATGTACAAGAATATAACTACTATAATACTGACCCCTATGTACAAGAATATAACTACTATAATACTGCCCCCTATGTACAAGAATATAACTACTATAATACTGCTCCTATGTACAAGAATATAACTACTATAATACTGCCCCCAATATACAAGAATATAACTACTATAATACTGCTCCTATGTACAAGAATATAACTACTATAATACTGCTCCCTATATACAAGAATATAACTACTATAATACTGCTCCTATGTACAAGAATATAACTACTATAATACTGCTCCTATGTACAAGAATATAACTACTATAATACTGTTCCTATGTACAAGAATATAACTACTATAATACTGCCCCCTATGTACAAGAATATAACTACTATAATACTGACCCCTATGTACAAGAATATAACTACTATAATACTGCCCCCTATGTACAAGAATATAACTACTATAATACTGCTCCTATGTACATGAATATAACTACTATAATACTGCTCCTATGTACAAGAATATAACTACTATAATACTGCCCCCTATGTAAAAGAATATAACTACTATAATACTGTCCCTATATACAAGAATATAACTACTATAATACTGCCCCTATGTATAAGAATATAACTACTATAATACTGTCCCTATATACAAGAATATAACTACTATAATACTGCCCCTATGTATAAGAATATAACTACTATAATACTGTCCCTATATACAAGAATATAACTACTATAATACTGCCCCTATGTACAAGAATATAACTACTATAATACTGCTCCTATGTACAAGAATATAACTACTATAATACTGCCCCTATGTATAAGAATATAACTACTATAATACTGCCCCCTATGTACAAGAATATAACTACTATAATACTGTCCCTATATACAAGAATATAACTACTATAATACTGTCCCTATATACAAGAATATAACTACTATAATACTGCCCCTATGTATAAGAATATAACTACTATAATACTGTCCCTATATACAAGAATATAACTACTATAATACTGCCCCTATGTATAAGAATATAACTACTATAATACTGTCCCTATATACAAGAAAATAACTTCTATAATACTGCCCCTATGTATAAGAATATAACTACTATAATACTGTCCCTATATACAAGAATATAACTACTATAATACTGCCCCTATGTACAAGAATATAACTACTATAATACTGCTCCTATGTACTAGAATATAACTACTATAATACTGCCCCTATGTATAAGAATATAACTACTATAATACTGCCCCTATGTACAAGAATATAACTACTATAATACTGTCCCTATATACAAGAATATAACTACTATAATACTGCTCCTATGTACAAGAATATAACTACTATAATACTGCTCCTATGTACAAGAATATAACTACTATAATACTGCTCCTATGTACAAGAATATAACTACTATAATACTGCTCCTATGTATACGAATATAACTACTTTAATACTGCTCCTATGTACAAGAATATAACTACTATAATACTGCTCCTATGTACAAGAATATAACTTCTATAATACTGTCCCTATATACAAGAATATAACTACTATAATACTGCTCCTATGTATACGAATATAACTACTATAATACTGCTCCTATGTACAAGAATATAACTACTATAATACTGCTCCTATGTACAAGAATATAACTACTATAATACTGTCCCTATATACAAGAATATAACTATAATACTGCCCCTATGTATAAGTATATAACTACTATAATACTGCTCCTATGTACAAGAATATAACTACTATAATACTGCCCCCTATGTACAAGAATATAACTACTATAATACTGCCCCTATGTACAAGAATATAACTACTATAATACTGTCCCTATGTACAAGAATATAACTACTATAATACTGTCCCTATATACAAGAATATAACTACTATAATACTGCCCCCTATGTACAAGAATATAACTACTATAATACTGCCCCTATGTATAAGAATATAACTACTATAATACTGCCCCTATGTACAAGAATAAAACTACTATAATACTGCCCCCTATGTACAAGAATATAACTACTATAATACTGCCCCCTATGTACAAGAATATAACTACTATAATACTGCCCCTATGTACAAGAATATAACTACTATAATACTTCTATGTACAAGAATATACTATAATACTGCCCCCTATGTACAAGAATATAACTACTATAATACTGCTCCTATGTACAAGAATATAACTACTATAATACTGTCCCTATGTACAAGAATATAACTACTATAATATTGTTCCTATGTACAAGAATATAACTACTATAATACTGCCCCTATGTACAAGAATATAACTACTATAATACTGCTCCTATGTACAAGAATATAACGACTATAATACTGCCCCTATGTACAAGAATATAACTACTATAATACTGTCCCTATGTACAAGAATATAACTACTATAATACTGTCCCCTATGTACAAGAATATAACTACTATAATACTGCCCCTATGTACAAGAATATAACTACTATAATACTGCTTCTATGTACAAGAATATAACTACTATAATACTGCCCCCTATGTACAAGAATATAACTACTATAATACTGCTCCTATGTACAAGAATATAACTACTATAATACCGACCCCTATGTACAAGAATATAACTACTATAATACCGCCCCCTATGTACAAGAATATAACTACTATAATACTGCTCCTATGTACAAGAATATAACTACTATAATACTGCCCCCTATGTACAAGAATATAACTACTATAATACTGTCCCTATGTACAAGAATATAACTACTATAATACTGTCCCTATGTACAAGAATATAACTACTATAATGCTGCCCCCATGTACAAGAATATAACTACTATAATACTGACCCCTATGTACAAGAATATAACTACTATAATACCGCCCCCTATGTACAAGAATATAACTACTATAATACTGCCCCTATGTACAAGAATATAACTACTATAATGCTGCCCCCATGTACAAGAATATAACTACTATAATACTGACCCCTATGTACAAGAATATAACTACTATAATACCGCTCCCTATGTACAAGAATATAACTACTATAATACTGCTCCTATGTACAAGAATATAACTACTATAATACTGTCCCTATGTACAAGAATATAACTACTATAATACTGTTCCTATGTACAAGAATATAACTACTATAATACTGCCCCCTATGTACAAGAATATAACTACTATAATACTGCCCCTATGTACAAGAATATAACTACTATAATACTGCTTCTATGTACAAGAATATAACTACTATAATACTGCTCCTATGTACAAGAATATAACTACTATAATACTGACCCCTATGTACAAGAATATAACTACTATAATACCGCCCCCTATGTACAAGAATATAACTACTCTAATACTGCTCCTATGTACAAGAATATAACTACTATAATGCTGCTCCCATGTACAAGAATATAACTACTATAATACTGACCCCTATGTACAAGAATATAACTACTATAATACCGCCCCCTATGTACAAGAATATAACTACTATAATACTGCCCCTATGTACAAGAATATAACTACTATAATACTGCCCCTATGTACAAGAATATAACTACTATAATACTGCTCCTATGTACAAGAATATAACTACTATAATACTGTCCCTATGTACAAGAATATAACTACTATAATACTGTTCCTATGTACAAGAATATAACTACTATAATACTGCCCCTATGTACAAGAATATAACTACTATAATACTGTCCCCTATGTACAAGAATATAACTACTATAATACTGCCCCTATGTACAAGAATATAACTACTATAATACTGCTTCTATGCACAAGAATATAACTACTATAATACTGCCCCCTATGTACAAGAATATAACTACTATAATACTGATCCTATGTACAAGAATATAACTACTATAATACTGACCCCTATGTACAAGAATATAACTACTATAATACTGCCCCCTATGTACAAGAATATAACTACTATAATACTGTCCCCTATGTACAAGAATATAACTACTATAATACTGCCCCCTATGTACAAGAATATAACTACTATAATACTGCCCCCTATGTACAAGAATATAACTACTATAATACTGCTCCCTATATACAAGAATATAACTACTATAATACTGCTCCTATGTACAAGAATATAACTACTATAATACTGCTCCTATGTACAAGAATATAACTACTATAATACTGCTCCTATGTACAAGAATATAACTACTATAATACTGCCCCCTATGTACAAGAATATAACTACTATAATACTGCTCCTATGTACAAGAATATAACTACTATAATACTGCTCCCTATATACAAGAATATAACTACTATAATACTGCTCCTATGTACAAGAATATAACTACTATAATACTGCCCCCAATATACAAGAATATAACTACTATAATACTGCTCCTATGTACAAGAATATAACTACTATAATACTGCTCCCTATATACAAGAATATAACTACTATAATACTTCTCCTATGTACAAGAATATAACTACTATAATACTGCTCCCTATATACAAGAATATAACTACTATAATACTGCTCCTATGTACAAGAATATAACTACTATAATACTGTTCCTATGTACAAGAATATAACTACTATAATACTGCCCCCTATGTACAAGAATATAACTACTATAATACTGCCCCTATGTACAAGAATATAACTACTATAATACTGCTTCTATGTACAAGAATATAACTACTATAATACTGCCCCTTATGTACAAGAATATAACTACTATAATACTGCTCCTATGTACAAGAATATAACTACTATAATACTGTCCCTATGTACAAGAATATAACTACTATAATATTGTTCCTATGTACAAGAATATAACTACTATAATACTGCCCCTATGTACAAGAATATAACTACTATAATACTGCTCCTATGTACAAGAATATAACGACTATAATACTGCCCCTATGTACAAGAATATAACTACTATAATACTGTCCCTATGTACAAAAATATAACTACTATAATACTGTCCCCTATGTACAAGAATATAACTACTATAATAGTGCCCCTATGTACAAGAATATAACTACTATAATACTGTCCCTATGTACAAGAATATAACTACTATAATGCTGCCCCCATGTACAAGAATATAACTACTATAATACTGCTCCTATGTACAAGAATATAACTACTATAATGCTGCCCCCATGTACAAGAATATAACTACTATAATACTGACCCCTATGTACAAGAATATAACTACTATAATACCGCCCCCTATGTACAAGAATATAACTACTATAATACTGCTCCTATGTACAAGAATATAACTACTATAATGCTGCCCCCATGTACAAGAATATAACTACTATAATGCTGCCCCCATGTACAAGAATATAACTACTATAATACTGACCCCTATGTACAAGAATTTAATTACTATAATACCGCTCCCTATGTACAAGAATATAACTACTATAATACTGCTCCTATGTACAAGAATATAACTACTATAATACTGTCCCTATGTACAAGAATATAACTACTATAATACTGTTCCTATGTACAAGAATATAACTACTATAATACTGCTCCTATGTACAAGAATATAACTACTATAATACTGCTCCTATGTACAAGAATATAACTACTATAATACTGCTCCTATGTACAAGAATATAACTACTATAATACTGCCCCGTATGTACAAGAATATAACTACTATAATACTGCTCCTATGTACAAGAATATAACTACTATAATACTGCTCCCTATATACAAGAATATAACTACTATAATACTGCTCCTATGTACAAGAATATAACTACTATAATACTGCCCCCAATATACAAGAATATAACTACTATAATACTGCTCCTATGTACAAGAATATAACTACTATAATACTGCTCCCTATATACAAGAATATAACTACTATAATACTTCTCCTATGTACAAGAATATAACTACTATAATACTGCTCCCTATATACAAGAATATAACTACTATAATACTGCTCCTATGTACAAGAATATAACTACTATAATACTGTTCCTATGTACAAGAATATAACTACTATAATACTGCCCCCTATGTACAAGAATATAACTACTATAATACTGCCCCTATGTACAAGAATATAACTACTATAATACTGCTTCTATGTACAAGAATATAACTACTATAATACTGCCCCTTATGTACAAGAATATAACTACTATAATACTGCTCCTATGTACAAGAATATAACTACTATAATACTGTCCCTATGTACAAGAATATAACTACTATAATATTGTTCCTATGTACAAGAATATAACTACTATAATACTGCCCCTATGTACAAGAATATAACTACTATAATACTGCTCCTATGTACAAGAATATAACTACTATAATACTGCCCCTATGTACAAGAATATAACTACTATAATACTGTCCCTATGTACAAAAATATAACTACTATAATACTGTCCCCTATGTACAAGAATATAACTACTATAATAGTGCCCCTATGTACAAGAATATAACTACTATAATACTGCTTCTATGTACAAGAATATAACTACTATAATACTGCCCCCTATGTACAAGAATATAACTACTATAATACTGCTCCTATGTACAAGAATATAACTACTATAATACCGACCCCTATGTACAAGAATATAACTACTATAATACCGCCCCCTATGTACAAGAATATAACTACTATAATACTGCTCCTATGTACAAGAATATAACTACTATAATACTGCCCCCTATGTACAAGAATATAACTACTATAATACTGTCCCTATGTACAAGAATATAACTACTATAATACTGTCCCTATGTACAAGAATATAACTACTATAATGCTGCCCCCATGTACAAGAATATAACTACTATAATACTGACCCCTATGTACAAGAATTTAATTACTATAATACCGCTCCCTATGTAAAAGAATATAACTACTATAATACTGCTCCTATGTACAAGAATATAACTACTATAATACTGTCCCTATGTACAAGAATATAACTACTATAATACTGTTCCTATGTACAAGAATATAACTACTATAATACTGCCCCCTATGTACAAGAATATAACTACTATAATACTGCCCCTATGTACAAGAATATAACTACTATAATACTGCTTCTATGTACAAGAATATAGCTACTATAATACTGCCCCCTATGTACAAGAATATAACTACTATAATACTGCTCCTATGTACAAGAATATAACTACTATAATACTGACCCCTATGTACAAGAATATAACTACTATAATACCGCCCCCTATGTACAAGAATATAACTACTATAATACTGCTCCTATGTACAAGAATATAACTACTATAATGCTGCCCCCATGTACAAGAATATAACTACTATAATACTGACCCCTATGTACAAGAATATAACTACTATAATACCGCCCCCTATGTACAAGAATATAACTACTATAATACTGCCCCTATGTACAAGAATATAACTACTATAATACTGCCCCTATGTACAAGAATATAACTACTATAATACTGCTCCTATGTACTAGAATATAACTACTATAATACTGTCCCTATGTACAAGAATATAACTACTATAATACTGTTCCTATGTACAAGAATATAACTACTATAATACTGCCCCTATGTACAAGAATATAACTACTATAATACTGTCCCCTATGTACAAGAATATAACTACTATAATACTGCCCCTATGTACAAGAATATAACTACTATAATACTGCTTCTATGCATAAGAATATAACTACTATAATACTGCCCCCTATGTACAAGAATATAACTACTATAATACTGCTCCTATGTACAAAAATATAACTACTATAATACTGACCCCTATGTACAAGAATATAACTACTATAATACTGCCCCCTATGTACAAGAATATAACTACTATAATACTGTCCCCTATGTACAAGAATATAACTACTATAATACTGCCCCCTATGTACAAGAATATAACTACTATAATACTGCCCCCTATGTACAAGAATATAACTACTATAATACTGCTCCCTATATACAAGAATATAACTACTATAATACTGCTCCTATGTACAAGAATATAACTACTATAATACTGCTCCTATGTACAAGAATATAACTACTATAATACTGCTCCTATGTACAAGAATATAACTACTATAATACTGCCCCCTATGTACAAGAATATAACTACTATAATACTGCTCCTATGTACAAGAATATAACTACTATAATACTGCTCCCTATATACAAGAATATAACTACTATAATACTGCTCCTATGTACAAGAATATAACTACTATAATACTGCCCCCAATATACAAGAATATAACTACTATAATACTGCTCCTATGTACAAGAATATAACTACTATAATACTGCTCCCTATATACAAGAATATAACTACTATAATTCTGCTCCTATGTACAAGAATATAACTACTATAATACTGCTCCCTATATACAAGAATATAACTACTATAATACTGCTCCTATGTACAAGAATATAACTACTATAATACTGTTCCTATGTACAAGAATATAACTACTATAATACTGCCCCCTATGTACAAGAATATAACTACTATAATACTGACCCCTATGTACAAGAATATAACTACTATAATACTGCCCCCTATGTACAAGAATATATCTACTATAATACTGCTCCTATGTACATGAATATAACTACTATAATACTGCCCCTATGTACAAGAATATAACTACTATAATACTGCCCCCTATGTAAAAGAATATAACTACTATAATACTGTCCCTATATACAAGAATATAACTACTATAATACTGCCCCTATGTATAAGAATATAACTACTATAATACTGTCCCTATATACAAGAATATAACTACTATAATACTGCCCCTATGTATAAGAATATAACTACTATAATACTGTCCCTATATACAAGAATATAACTACTATAATACTGCCCCTATGTACAAGAATATAACTACTATAATACTGCTCCTATGTACAAGAATATAACTACTATAATACTGCCCCTATGTATAAGAATATAACTACTATAATACTGCCCCCTATGTACAAGAATATAACTACTATAATACTGTCCCTATATACAAGAATATAACTACTATAATACTGTCCCTATATACAAGAATATAACTACTATAATACTGCCCCTATGTATAAGAATATAACTACTATAATACTGTCCCTATATACAAGAAAATGACTACTATAATACTGCCCCTATGTATAAGAATATAACTACTATAATACTGTCCCTATATACAAGAATATAACTACTATAATACTGCCCCTATGTACAAGAATATAACTACTATAATACTGCTCCTATGTACTAGAATATAACTACTATAATACTGCCCCTATGTATAAGAATATAACTACTATAATACTGCCCCTATGTACAAGAATATAACTACTATAATACTGTCCCTATATACAAGAATATAACTACTATAATACTGCCCCTATGTACAAGAATATAACTACTATAATACTGCTCCTATGTACTAGAATATAACTACTATAATACTGCCCCTATGTATAAGAATATAACTACTATAATACTGCCCCTATGTACAAGAATATAACTACTATAATACTGTCCCTATATACAAGAATATAACTACTATAATACTGCCCCTATGTATAAGAATATAACTACTATAATACTGCTCCTATGTACAACAATATAACTACTATAATACTGCCCCTATGTACAAGAATATAACTACTATAATACTGCCCCTATGTACAAGAATATAACTACTATAATACTGTCCCTATATACAAGAATATAACTGCTATAATACTGCCCCCTATGTACAAGAATATAACTACTATAATGCTGCCCCTATGTATAAGAATATAACTACTATAATACTGCCCCTATGTACAAGAATAAAACTACTATAATACTGCCCCCTATGTACAAGAATATAACTACTATAATACTGCCCCCTATGTACAAGAATATAACTACTATAATACTGCCCCTATGTACAAGAATATAACTACTATAATACTGCTTCTATGTACAAGAATATAACTACTATAATACTGCCCCCTATGTACAAGAATATAACTACTATAATACTGCTCCTATGTACAAGAATATAACTACTATAATACTGCCCCCTATGTACAAGAATATAACTACTATAATACTGTCCCTATGTACAAGAATATAACTACTATAATATTGTTCCTATGTACAAGAATATAACTACTATAATACTGCCCCTATGTACAAGAATATAACTACTATAATACTGCTCCTATGTACAAGAATATAACGACTATAATACTGCCCCTATGTACAAGAATATAACTACTATAATACTGTCCCTATGTACAAGAATATAACTACTATAATACTGTCCCCTATGTACAAGAATATAACTACTATAATACTGCCCCTATGTACAAGAATATAACTACTATAATACTGCTTCTATGTACAAGAATATAACTACTATAATACTGCCCCCTATGTACAAGAATATAACTACTATAATACTGCTCCTATGTACAAGAATATAACTACTATAATACCGACCCCTATGTACAAGAATATAACTACTATAATACCGCCCCCTATGTACAAGAATATAACTACTATAATACTGCTCCTATGTACAAGAATATAACTACTATAATACTGCCCCCTATGTACAAGAATATAACTACTATAATACTGTCCCTATGTACAAGAATATAACTACTATAATACTGTCCCTATGTACAAGAATATAACTACTATAATGCTGCCCCCATGTACAAGAATATAACTACTATAATACTGACCCCTATGTACAAGAATATAACTACTATAATACCGCCCCCTATGTACAAGAATATAACTACTATAATACTGCCCCTATGTACAAGAATATAACTACTATAATGCTGCCCCCATGTACAAGAATATAACTACTATAATACTGACCCCTATGTACAAGAATATAACTACTATAATACCGCTCCCTATGTACAAGAATATAACTACTATAATACTGCTCCTATGTACAAGAATATAACTACTATAATACTGTCCCTATGTACAAGAATATAACTACTATAATACTGTTCCTATGTACAAGAATATAACTACTATAATACTGCCCCCTATGTACAAGAATATAACTACTATAATACTGCCCCTATGTACAAGAATATAACTACTATAATATTGTTCCTATGTACAAGAATATAACTACTATAATACTGCCCCTATGTACAAGAATATAACTACTATAATACTGCTCCTATGTACAAGAATATAACTACTATAATACTGTCCCTATGTACAAGAATATAACTACTATAATATTGTTCCTATGTACAAGAATATAACTACTATAATACTGCCCCTATGTACAAGAATATAACTACTATAATACTGCTCCTATGTACAAGAATATAACGACTATAATACTGCCCCTATATACAAGAATATAACTACTATAATACTGTCCCTATGTACAAGAATATAACTACTATAATACTGTCCCCTATGTACAAGAATATAACTACTATAATACTGCCCCTATGTACAAGAATATAACTACTATAATACTGCTTCTATGTACAAGAATATAACTACTATAATACTGCCCCCTATGTACAAGAATATAACTACTATAATACTGCTCCTATGTACAAGAATATAACTACTATAATACCGACCCCTATGTACAAGAATATAACTACTATAATACCGCCCCCTATGTACAAGAATATAACTACTATAATACTGCTCCTATGTACAAGAATATAACTACTATAATACTGCCCCCTATGTACAAGAATATAACTACTATAATACTATCCCTATGTACAAGAATATAACTACTATAATACTGTCCCTATGTACAAGAATATAACTACTATAATGCTGCCCCCATGTACAAGAATATAACTACTATAATACCGCCCCCTATGTACAAGAATATAACTACTATAATACTGCCCCTATGTAGAAGAATATAACTACTATAATGCTGCCCCCATGTACAAGAATATAACTACTATAATACTGACCCCTATGTACAAGAATATAACTACTATAATACTGCCCCTATGTACAAGAATATAACTACTATAATACTGCTTCTATGTACAAGAATATAACTACTATAATACTGCCCCCTATGTACAAGAATATAACTACTATAATACTGCTCCTATGTACAAGAATATAACTACTATAATACTGACCCCTATGTACAAGAATATAACTACTATAATACCGCCCCTATGTACAAGAATATAACTACTCTAATACTGGTCCTATGTAAAAGAATATAACTACTATAATGCTGCTCCCATGTAAAAGAATATAACTACTATAATACTGACCCCTATGTACAAGAATATAACTACTATAATACCGCCCCTATGTACAAGAATATAACTACTATAATACTGCCCCTATGTACAAGAATATAACTACTATAATACTGCCCCTATGTACAAGAATATAACTACTATAATACTGCTCCTATGTACAAGAATATAACTACTATAATACTGTCGCTATGTACAAGAATATAACTACTATAATACTGTTCCTATGTACAAGAATATAACTACTATAATACTGCCCCTATGTACAAGAATATAACTACTATAATACTGCCCCTATGTACAAGAATATAACTACTATAATACTGTCCCCTATGTACAAGAATATAACTACTATAATACTGCCCCTATGTACAAGAATATAACTACTATAATACTGCTTCTATGCACAAGAATATAACTACTATAATGCTGCCCCCTATGTACAAGAATATAACTACTATAATACTGCTCCTATGTACAAGAATATAACTACTATAATACTGACCCCTATGTACAAGAATGTAACTACTATAATACTGCCCCCTATGTACAAGAATATAACTACTATAATACTGTCCCCTATGTACAAGAATATAACTACTATAATACTGCCCCCTATGTACAAGAATATAACTACTATAATACTGCCCCCTATGTACAAGAATATAACTACTATAATACTGCTCCCTATATACAAGAATATAACTACTATAATACTGCTCCTATGTACAAGAATATAACTACTATAATACTGCTCCTATGTACAAGAATATAACTACTATAATACTGCTCCTATGTACAAGAATATAACTACTATAATACTGCCCCCTATGTACAAGAATATAACTACTATAATACTGCTCCTATGTACAAGAATATAACTACTATAATACTGCTCCCTATATACAAGAATATAACTACTATAATACTGCTCCTATGTACAAGAATATAACTACTATAATACTGCCCCCCATATACAAGAATATAACTACTATAATACTGCTCCTATGTACAAGAATATAACTACTATAATACTGCTCCCTATATACAAGAATATAATTACTATAATACTGCTCCTATGTACAAGAATATAACTACTATAATACTGCTCCCTATATACAAGAATATAACTACTATAATACTGCTCCTATGTACAAAAATATAACTACTATAATACTGTTCCTATGTACAAGAATATAACTACTATAATACTGCCCCCTATGTACAAGAATATAACTACTATAATACTGACCCCTATGTACAAGAATATAACTACTATAATACTGCCCCCTATGTACAAGAATATAACTACTATAATACTGCTCCTATGTACATGAATATAACTACTATAATACTGCCCCTATGTACAAGAATATAACTACTATAATACTGCCCCCTATGTAAAAGAATATAACTACTATAATACTGTCCCTATATACAAGAATATAACTACTATAATACTGCCTCTATGTATAAGAATATAACTACTATAATACTGTCCCTATATACAAGAATATAACTACTATAATACTGCCCCTATGTATAAGAATATAACTACTATAATACTGTCCCTATATACAAGAATATAACTACTATAATACTGCCCCTATGTACAAGAATATAACTACTATAATACTGCTCCTATGTACAAGAATAGAACTACTATAATACTGCCCCTATGTATAAGAATATAACTACTATAATACTGCCCCCTATGTACAAGAATATAACTACTATAATACTGTCCCTATATACAAGAATATACTATAATACTGTCCCTATATACAAGAATATAACTACTATAATACTGCCCCTATGTATAAGAATATAACTACTATAATACTGTCCCTATATACAAGAATATAACTACTATAATACTGCCCTTATGTATAAGAATATAACTACTATAATACTGTCCCTATATACAAGAAAATAACTACTATAATACTGCCCCTATGTATAAGAATATAACTACTATAATACTGTCCCTATATACAAGAATATAACTACTATAATACTGCCCCTATGTACAAGAATATAACTACTATAATACTGCTCCTATGTACTAGAATATAACTACTATAATACTGCCCCTATGTATAAGAATATAACTACTATAATACTGCCCCTATGTACAAGAATATAACTACTATAATACTGTCCATATATACAAGAATATAACTACTATAATACTGTCCCTATATACAAGAATATAACTACTATAATACTGCTCCTATGTATAATAATATAACTACTATAATACTGCTCCTATGTACAAGAATATAACTACTATAATACTGCTCCTATGTACAAGAATATAACTACTGTAATACTGTCCCTATATACAAGAATATAACTACTATAATACTGCCCCTATGTATAAGAATATAACTACTATAATACTGCTCCTATGTACAAGAATATAACTACTATAATACTGCCCCCTATGTACAAGAATATAACTACTATAATACTGCCCCTATGTACAAGAATATAACTACTATAATACTGCCCCTATGTACAAGAATATAACTACTATAATACTGTCCCTATATACAAGAATATAACTACTATAATACTGCCCCCTATGTACAAGAATATAACTACTATAATACTGCCCCTATGTACAAGAATATAACTACTATAATACTGCCCCTATGTACAAGAATAAAACTACTATAATACTGTCCCTATGTACAAGAATATAACTACTATAATACTGTTCCTATGTACAAGAATATAACTACTATAATACTGCCCCCTATGTACAAGAATATAACTACTATAATACTGCCCCTATGTACAAGAATATAACTACTATAATACTGCTTCTATGTACAAGAATATAACTACTATAATACTGCCCCCTATGTACAAGAATATAACTACTATAATACTGCTCCTATGTACAAGAATATAACTACTATAATACTGACCCCTATGTACAAGAATATAACTACTATAATACCGCCCCCTATGTACAAGAATATAACTACTATAATACTGCTCCTATGTACAAGAATATAACTACTATAATGCTGCCCCCATGTACAAGAATATAACTACTATAATACTGACCCCTATGTACAAGAATATAACTACTATAATACCGCCCCCTATGTACAAGAATATAACTACTATAATACTGCCCCTATGTACAATAATATAACTACTATAATACTGCCCCTATGTACAAAAACATAACTACTATAATACTGCTCCTATGTACAAGAATATAACTACTATAATACTGTCCCTATGTACAAGAATATAACTACTATAATACTGTTCCTATGTACAAGAATATAACTACTATAATACTGCCCCTATGTACAAGAATATAACTACTATAATACTGCCCCCTATGTACAAGAATATAACTACTATAATACTGTCCCCTATGTACAAGAATATAACTACTATAATACTGCCCCCTATGTACAAGAATATAACTAATATAATACTGCCCCCTATGTACAAGAATATAACTACTATAATACTGCTCCCTATATACAAGAATATAACTACTATAATACTGCTCCTATGTACAAGAATATAACTACTATAATACTGCTCCTATGTACAAGAATATAACTACTATAATACTGCTCCTATGTACAAGAATATAACTACTATAATACTGCCCCCTATGTACAAGAATATAACTACTATAATACTGCTCCTATGTACAAGAATATAACTACTATAATACTGCCCCCTATGTACAAGAATATAACTACTATAATACTGCTCCTATGTACAAGAATATAACTACTATAATACTGCCCCCTATGTACAAGAATATAACTACTATAATACTGCTCCTATGTATAATAATATAACTACTATAATACTGCTCCTATGTACAAGAATATAACTACTATAATACTGCTCCTATGTACAAGAATATAACTACTGTAATACTGTCCCTATATACAAGAATATAACTACTATAATACTGCCCCTATGTATAAGAATATAACTACTATAATACTGCTCCTATGTACAAGAATATAACTACTATAATACTGCCCCTATGTACAAGAATATAACTACTATAATACTGTTCCTATGTACAAGAATATAACTACTATAATACTGCCCCTATGTACAAGAATATAACTACTATAATACTGTCCCCTATGTACAAGAATATAACTACTATAATACTGCCCCCTATGTACACGAATATAACTACTATAATACTGCCCCCTATGTACAAGAATATAACTACTATAATACTGCCCCCTATGTACAAGAATATAACTACTATAATACTGCTTCTATGCACAAGAATATAACTACTATAATACTGCCCCCTATGTACAAGAATATAACTACTATAATACTGCTCCTATGTACAAGAATATAACTACTATAATACTGACCCCTATGTACAAGAATATAACTACTATAATACTGCCCCCTATGTACAAGAATATAACTACTATAATACTGTCCCCTATGTACAAGAATATAACTACTATAATACTGCCCCCTATGTACAAGAATATAACTAATATAATACTGCCCCCTATGTACAAGAATATAACTACTATAATACTGCTCCCTATATACAAGAATATAACTACTATAATACGGCTCCTATGTACAAGAATATAACTACTATAATACTGCTCCTATGTACAAGAATATAACTACTATAATACTGCTCCTATGTACAAGAATATAACTACTATAATACTGCCCCCTATGTACAAGAATATAACTACTATAATACTGCTCCTATGTACAAGAATATAACTACTATAATACTGCCCCCTATGTACAAGAATATAACTACTATAATACTGCTCCCTATATACAAGAATATAACTACTATAATACTGCTCCTATGTACAAGAATATAACTACTATAATACTGCCCCCAATATACAAGAATATAACTACTATAATACTGCTCCTATGTACAAGAATATAACTACTATAATACTGCTCCCTATATACAAGAATATAACTACTATAATACTGCTCCTATGTACAAGAATATAACTACTATAATACTGCTCCCTATATACAAGAATATAACTACTATAATACTGCTCCTATGTACAAGAATATAACTACTATAATACTGCCCCTATGTACAAGAACATAACTACTATAATACTTCTCCTATGTACAAGAATATAACTACTATAATACTGTCCCTATGTACAAGAATATAACTACTATAATACTGTTCCTATGTACAAGAATATAACTACTATAATACTGCCCCTATGTACAAGAATATAACTACTATAATACTGTCCCCTATGTACAAGAATATAACTACTATAATACTGCCCCCTATGTACACGAATATAACTACTATAATACTGCCCCCTATGTACAAGAATATAACTACTATAATACTGCCCCCTATGTACAAGAATATAACTACTATAATACTGCTTCTATGCACAAGAATATAACTACTATAATACTGCCCCCTATGTACAAGAATATAACTACTATAATACTGCTCCTATGTACAAGAATATAACTACTATAATACTGACCCCTATGTACAAGAATATAACTACTATAATACTGCCCCCTATGTACAAGAATATAACTACTATAATACTGTCCCCTATGTACAAGAATATAACTACTATAATACTGCCCCCTATGTACAAGAATATAACTAATATAATACTGCCCCCTATGTACAAGAATATAACTACTATAATACTGCTCCCTATATACAAGAATATAACTACTATAATACTGCTCCTATGTACAAGAATATAACTACTATAATACTGCTCCTATGTACAAGAATATAACTACTATAATACTGCTCCTATGTACAAGAATATAACTACTATAATACTGCCCCCTATGTACAAGAATATAACTACTATAATACTGCTCCTATGTACAAGAATATAACTACTATAATACTGCCCCCTATGTACAAGAATATAACTACTATAATACTGCTCCCTATATACAAGAATATAACTACTATAATACTGCTCCTATGTACAAGAATATAACTACTATAATACTGCCCCCAATATACAAGAATATAACTACTATAATACTGCTCCTATGTACAAGAATATAACTACTATAATACTGCTCCCTATATACAAGAATATAACTACTATAATACTGCTCCTATGTACAAGAATATAACTACTATAATACTGCTCCCTATATACAAGAATATAACTACTATAATACTGCTCCTATGTACAAGAATATAACTACTATAATACTGTTCCCATGTACAAGAATATAACTACTATAATACTGCCCCCTATGTACAAGAATATAACTACTATAATACTGCTCCTATGTACAAGAATATAACTACTATAATACTGCCCCCTATGTACAAGAATATAACTACTATAATACTGCCCCTATGTACAAGAATATAACTACTATAATACTGCTCCTATGTACAAGAATATAACTACTATAATACTGCCCCCTATGTACAAGAATATAACTACTATAATACTGCTCCTATGTACAAGAATATAACTACAATAATACTGCTCCTATGTACAAGAATATAACTACTATAATACTGCCCCCTATGTACAAGAATATAACTACTATAATACTGCTCCTATGTACAAGAATATAACTACTATAATATGGCTCCTATGTACAAGAATATAACTACTATAATACTGCCCCCTATGTACAAGAATATAACTACTATAATACTGCTCCTATGTACAAGAATATAACTACTATAATACTGCCCCCCTATGTACAAGAATATAACTACTATAATACTGCCCCCTATGTACAAGAATATAACTACTATAATACTGCCCCTATGTACAAGAATATAACTATTATAATACTGCTCATATGTACAAGAATATAACTACTATAATACTGCCCCTATGTACAAGAATATCACTACTATAATACTGCCCCTATGTACAAGAATATAACTACTATAATACTGCCCCCTATGTACAAGAATATAACTACTATAATACTACTCCTATGTACAAGAATATAACTACTATAATACTGCCCCCTATGTACAAGAATATAACTACTATAATACTGCCCCTATGTACAAGAATATAACTACTATAATACTGCTCCTATGTACAAGAATATAACTACTATAATATGGCTCCTATGTACAAGAATATAACTACTATAATACTGCCCCTATGTACAAGAATATAACTACTATAATACTGCCCCCTATGTACAAGAATATAACTACTATAATACTGCCCCCTATGTACAAGAATATAACTACTATAATACTGCCCCTATGTACAAGAATATAACTACTATAATACTGCTCCTATGTACAAGAATATAACTACTATAATACTGCCCCCTATGTACAAGAATATAACTACTATAATACTGCTCCTATGTACAAGAATATAACTACAATAATACTGCTCCTATGTACAAGAATATAACTACTATAATACTGCCCCCTATGTACAAGAATATAACTACTATAATACTGCTCCTATGTACAAGAATATAACTACTATAATATGGCTCCTATGTACAAGAATATAACTACTATAATACTGCCCCCTATGTACAAGAATATAACTACTATAATACTGCTCCTATGTACAAGAATATAACTACTATAATACTGCCCCCTATGTACAAGAATATAACTACTATAATACTGCCCCCTATGTACAAGAATATAACTACTATAATACTGCCCCTATGTACAAGAATATAACTATTATAATACTGCTCATATGTACAAGAATATAACTACTATAATACTGCCCCTATGTACAAGAATATCACTACTATAATACTGCCCCTATGTACAAGAATATAACTACTATAATACTGCCCCCTATGTACAAGAATATAACTACTATAATACTACTCCTATGTACAAGAATATAACTACTATAATACTGCCCCCTATGTACAAGAATATAACTACTATAATACTGCCCCTATGTACAAGAATATAACTACTATAATACTGCTCCTATGTACAAGAATATAACTACTATAATACTGCCCCCTATGTACAAGAATATAACTACTATAATACTGCTCCGATGTACAAGAATATAACTACTATAATATGGCTCCTATGTACAAGAATATAACTACTATAATACTGCCCCTATGTACAAGAATATAACTACTATAATACTGCCCCCTATGTACAAGAATATAACTACTATAATACTGCCCCTATGTACAAGAATATAACTACTATAATACTGCCCCCTATGTACAAGAATATAACTACTATAATACTGCTCCTATGTACAAGAATATAACTACTATAATATGGCTCCTATGTACAAGAATATAACTACTATAATACTGTCCCTATGTACAAGAATATAACTACTATAATACTGCCCCCTATGTACAAGAATATAACTACTATAATACTGCCCCCTATGTACAAGAATATAACTACTATAATACTGCTCCTATGTACAAGAATATAACTACTATAATATGGCTCCTATGTACAAGAATATAACTACTATAATACTGCCCCTATGTACAAGAATATAACTACTATAATACTGCCCCCTATGTACAAGAATATAACTACTATAATACTGCCCCTATGTACAAGAATATAACTACTATAATACTGCTCCTATGTACAAGAATAAAACTACTATAATACTGCCCCTATGTACAAGAATATAACTACTATAATACTGCTCCTATGTACAAGAATATAACTACTATAATATGGCTCCTATGTACAAGAATATAACTACTATAATACTGCTCCCTATGTACAAGAATATAACTCCTATAATACTGCCCCCTATGTACAAGAATATAACGACTATAATACAAAGATCGCCAATTCTGATAGACCCCGACCCAAAAAAGACTGAACGCTGCCAGAAATACTCAAGGGACTGCAACAAAGTATTAGTGTAAGGGTGTGCAGATTTACGCAACTGCATTATTTTACTACTTTATTTTTTCTTCTTGGTAGAATTGTTTTACATGATTAAAAACTGGAATTTTCACAGGGGTGTGTAGACTTTTCTTTATACCCTATATTGCTGATAACCTCGTGGCATTTCCAGGTAGTGAGGAGTCTTGTATCTGTCACTGAGGTTTCCTCTTTGCCGTCCATTATTTGCGCTTTCTGGAGAGTTTGACGTTTTCTCTTTTGATAGTTTTTAAGGATAATTCACTTTTATTCTCAGATTTTATTATTCTATTTTCTTTCTTTTTTTTTTATGATAAAGTGAAAGGTTTGTGGTCCTGTTGGTCGTCATGGACACAGTGTTCGGCTACATGTGGAGGTGGCCATTACCAGCGCACACGTACCTGCACCAACCCTGCCCCATCCAATGGCGGCGACATCTGCATTGGTCTACACACGGAGGAGGCGCTCTGTAATACTTACCCCTGTGAAGGTATGGAGACTTCATACTATGTGATTTCTCTATAAAGTTTCTGAACTGTTTACAATGTAACATCGACATTTACATGAATATCGTCTGGATACTACTCCCGTCAGATTGATGGTTAAGATATAAGGGGAGGGGGTCTCTCAACTTGTCTGGAAGGGACAAGTATCTGGAGAACAAAGGGGTCTGGACAGAGGCCAAAGGGTTCTGTAGAGGGACAGAGGACTCTGGGGGGGTCTGAGAGACTTGGAGGGAGGGCTACAAAGGGGTCTGGAGGAGGACAGAGGGGTCTGTGGAAATACGACGGGTCTGGAGTGGAGGAGGTCAGCGAGATCTGGATGGGGTACACAAGGATCTGGGAGCTCAGAGGGGTTTAGACAAGACCAGAGGGGTCTGGAGGGAGAATACAGATATTTCGGGAGCTGCCATGGAGGAGAACAAAAGTATTTTGGAGCATCAGAGGGGTCTGAAAGGAGGGGTACAGAGGGATCTGGGGAGGATGACAAAAGGCTCTGCAGTGTCAGGAGGATGAAGAAGGGTTTGAGGGAGTCAGATTGCTCTGGAGGGGGGTCTGTGGGAGTGGTAGATGGGTGTGGAAGGGTACAGAGGGTCGCGAAGGGGTTAGAGCAAACTCCACTTCTCATGTTTTCAGGATTTCCTCAGTATTGCACAGACAGATAATGGAATTATTATCAAGGCATTAGAAATTGACAAAGGTTCTGTCACCTGAGCAACACTAAGGAAATCCTGACATGATTTGTTGGGGGCTGTGAGGACTGGAGTTTGGGATACACTGGGTTAGAAGGTCTATGCATGCTTGACCAAATATCCTGCTGACCGCTTTCTTTTTTGTGAGGCCGCGTTCCTCCTGCTCTTAGTCCTCTCTATATTGGAAGTTGCTTTGAGTTTAGCCGCTGCTGGTTCATTATTTATAACCTCACTGGTCATGACATGTAGCTGCGGCACCTCTACCTTCAGCAAGACGACTCCACATGTCCTTGAGACTGCCAGCTCTCCAGGCTGTAAGGTCTTCTCTCCCAGTCAGTCATTGTTTGGGAGAAGTTGGCACGTACAGTGGTACCTGAAAGTTTGGGAACCCTGGAGAATTTTAAAAATTTCTGCATAAATTTGACCTAAAGCTACATCAGATTTTCACACAAATCCTAAAAGTAGATAAAGTAATATCAAAAATAATAGACCATCATTTTTTAAATGTGGAAAATGATCACATGTTTTTGAGTGGCTTGTGAAAGTATTCACCCGCTCTACTTTTTACCTATTCCGTTACATTACAACCGGTGTGTAAATATTTCTGTAATCAGATTTCTGTGTGATACTTCAGCACAAAATAGTCTAAATTGGTGAAGTGAGAAAAATATAGGCATAAGTTAAATTTATGGGCTCAAATAACTAAAAATTGTCATGTGCATATGTATTCACCCCTTTTGCTATAAAGCCCCTAAAAAATTCTGGTTCAAGCAATTCCCTTCATAAGTTCCGTGCATAGTGACAGGACGCCCCCCTGTGTGCAGTATAAGTCACATGTCTGTCAGTATATACACTTTACCTTTTAAGTAAGGCCACAGAAGCTGCAACACCATTAACAAGAGGCACCACTAACCAAACAACACCATGAAGACCAAGGAGATCTCCAAACGCCACCATGAAGACCAAGGAGAGCTCCAGACAACACCATGAAGACCAAGGAGATCTCCAAACATCACCATGAAGACCAAGGAGAGCTCCAAACAATACCATGAAGACCAATGAGATCTCCAAACAACACCATGAAGACCAAGGAGAGCTACAAACAACACCATGAAGACCAAGGAGATCTCAAAACAACACCATGAAGACCAAGGAGATCTCCAAACACCACCATGAAGACCAAGGAGAGCTCCAAACAACACCATGAAGACCAAGGAGATCTCCAAACAACACCATGAAGACCAAGGATATCTCCAAACAACACCATGAAGACCAAGGTGATCTCCAAACAACACCATGAAGACCAAGGAGAGCTCCAAACACCACCATGAAGACCAAGGAGATCTCCAAACAGCACCATGAGGGCCAAGGAATCTCCAAACATCACCATGAAGACCAAGGACATCTCCAAACAACACCATGAAGACCAAGGACATCTCCAAACAACACCATGAAGATCAAGGAGATCTCCAAACAAGTCAGAGACAAAGTTGTTGAGAAGTACAAGTCACTGTTGGGTTCTAAAAAAAAAAAAAAAAAATCTCCCAATCTCGGATGAACCCAGAGCACCATCAAATCCATTTTTATCAAATGGAAAGAACATGGTACCACAACAAACTTGCCAAGAGAGGACGCCCACCAAAACTCTCAGCCTGGGCAAGGAGGGCATTAATCAGAGAGGCAGCGCAGAGGCCAAAGGTAACCCTGAAGGAGCTGCAGAGTTCCCAAGCAGAGACTGGAGTATCTGTCCATACGACCACAATAAGCCGTATACTCTATAGAGGTGGCCATTTTTGGAATACTTGGCAGAAAAAAGCCTTTATTTACAAAAATTGTAAGGCTCATCTCGAGTTTGCCAAAAGACATGGGCGACTTCCCAAATGTATTGAGGAAGATGCTGTGGTCAGATGAGACCAACACTGAACTTTTTGGCCACCAAGGTAAACCCTATGTCTGGTGCCAAATCAACATAGGTCATCACCCCAAGAACACAATCCCCACAGTGAAATGTGGTCGCAGCATCATGTTGTGGGGATATTTTTCGGCAGCAGGGACAGGGAAAATGGTCTGAGTCGAGGGGAGGATGGATGGTGCGAAATACAGGGATATTTTTGAGCAAAACCTGTTTCAGTCCATCAGTGATTTAAGACTGGGATGAAGGTTCAGCTTCCAGCAATACAATGACCCAACGCATACTGCTAAAGCAACACTCGAGTGGTGTAAGGCGGAACGTGGACATGTTTTGGAGCGGCCGAGTCACAGCCCAGACCTTAATCCAATGGAGAATCTGTGGTCAGACGTGAAGATCGCTGTTCACCAGAGGAAACATCTAACCTGAAGGAGCTGGAGCAGTTTTACCTTGAGGAATGGACAAAAATCTCAATGGCCCGATGTGGAAAGCTCATAGAGACTTGTAGCTGTTTTGCTGCAAAAGGAGTCTCCATAAAATACTGACTTTAGGGGGGTGAATAGTTTTGCACACTGATGTTTTCAGTTATTTTGTCCTATTTGTTGTTTGCTTCACCATAAAAAGAAAACCAAAGGTTCACAGTTGTCGGCATATTTTTTACATGAACTGATGCAAACCCTCAAGAAAACTGTGAAATTTCAGGTTGTGAGGAAGCAAAACAGAAAAAAATGCCAAGGGGAATGAATACTTTTGCACGTCACTGTATGTGAACTTTTGCTCTCAGTATCTGGTGTGATCCCCTTCTGCAGCAATAATTACATCTAAATATCTCCGGTACAGATTAGTCCCACACATAGGATGGAGGATTTTAGCTGTTTCCTCCTTACAAAACCGCTTCTCCTCTGTTATATTGCTGAGTTTTCTTCTATCAACTTCTCGCTTCTTGTTCTTCCACAACATTTCTATAGTATTAAGTTCAGGACCGTGACTACCTTTATTCTCCTTTAACCATTCTGCTGCGGAGCGACTTGTGGCTTTGGGTTGTTGTCTTGACTCTTCGTTCTGCTGAGATTCAGTTCTTGGACAGATTTCCTGACATTTTATCAACAGTTTCTGAAGGACAATGCCAAAATGTATTGTTCCATCAATGATGGAAAGCTGATCTGGTCCAAATACAGCAGAACAGACCAATACCATGATACTACCACCGCTGGATGTCACAATGGTGGAGGTTTTATGCTGTAACAGGGTTTTCCTTTCTCCAAACAGAACATTTCTCATATAAACCAAAAATCTCTATTTTTGTCTGATTTGTCCATAAAGCATTCTCCCAACAGACTGGTCCACATATAGCAAAGTGTGGACTGTCAGCAATGTTCTTTGTGGAGAACAGTGACTTTCTCTTGCAATCCTGCCATGCCGCCCTTGTTGCTCAGTGTCCTCCTGATGGTGGATTCATGAGCATTAGCTAAGGTGAGTTGCTTAGAGGTTATATCGAGTTATACTATTTGCCTTAGGGCTCATGCACATGACCGTATTTCAGTCTGAGTGCGATCCAACAAAACTTCAGATCACACTCAGACCAATGTTATTCTATGAGGCTGTGCGCAGAGAGGGTGGAGATAGAAGGTGTATTCCCTATATAACCTAAGGCCGTCACCTTTCAGCCTTGTATTGCAGCACTCTGGAATGTCGTATATAAGTCTCCACGCTGCCCTGCAAAACAGAAAAAAAGACCTTTTATCATACTCACCTATGGGTCGGTCCGGTCTGATGGGCGTCGGTGGTCTTGATCTGGCACCGCCTCTCTTCTTGCGATGCCGTCCTCCTTCTCTGCTTCATCTGGATGATGCGTCCTACGTCATCCACACAGTGTTCCTGATCGCACTCCTGCGCAGGCGCATTTCTCTCTGCAGTGCGCATGCGCCGGCGCTCTTTGGCCTTTTTCCGCGCGTGCACAGAACAGTATTTTGTTCTGCCCTCAGCAGGGCAGAGAGAGGTGCTATCTGCTGATCCTGGAGGTGCACACACTTTTGCCACTCGCAGGCCTGTGATTTTTTTTTATCATTATCCTCCATAAAGTCTCCTATTTCTGCTCATTTTCTCGGTTTAGCTCTTTTTCTAGCTTTAGTGCTTGTGTGGAAATGAGATGTTGTTTTAGGTCACATAGATGTGGACCATTCTGAAGGCTCCCGCTGTAGCAGGATTCCCGGGTACGGCATCTGCACTGTGAGCCTCTACTATTGCTTCAATTGCCATCAAAGGCCTTAATAAACTACAACAGTTTAATCCTGCCTTTTTGTTGAGGCGGGCCCCATGGTAAATTGTATAGGGCCCCATGATCGCTCACTGCACAGATGATTTCATGGATCATTTTGTATCCTGCTTGGGAAGATGCAGAGCTGAGAATATAACATGTTTCTAATGAGGAGGAGATGGAGGAAGCGCTGGAATGAAGAGTCGCTGCCGCCGAGCCTCCTCCTTCCACTCATGGATCCTGAGCGGTGTCTCGGCGTACGGCTCATGTCAGTGGTAATTGCCTGTATGCTGATTCCCATAGACCGGCTATATAAACACACAATGGGATATATTTACCGTGGAGCCAGCCATGATATTGTGACATAAAGAGGATGTTTCTCCACCGGGTAGAACATGGTTAGCAAACACTTAGAAGGTTTGGAAGTCGATCAGGGTGTCGGTGATTTATCTGCTCTAGACCCAGTGGAAGTCAGCGGCGGCACCATGAATAATTGATGTGATATCTGGGGGTTGAGTGAAGTGCTGTTGGTAAACCTGACGTTGGTGCAGCCGCTCGTATCCCAGCAGCGTTTGATTAGTGCCTAATAACATGGCGGGTTCCTGGCATAGTTTGTGAGTCAGATTCAGCTGCAGCCCACGTACAGGTGATAAATAAGTGACTACCTGGATGGATCTGAAGAGAAGACATCAGGCGACAGGACAATCTGCTCCCTCTACACATGAAGGGTCCAGAACCGGGGGAAAAAAATCTTCGGTCAGGTCTTCTATCTGCTTCTGTACTATATTGGGCTCACTGCATTTCTCAGCATATTTCCCCCCCAGGTTCCCCTCCTCCATGTCGACTACCAGATATAAGCACCGAGAATGTACAGAGAGGGCCAAAACGTCATTTGTAATTTATTTCTATGTGATGTATTTTTATTTATTTTCCAGGTTAGTAATAAATTCAGATTGTAGAAGCCATAGCCTTAAATTATTCGCCTGCGCCTGACTCTGCAATGATCTACAAGTTATGTTAATTGAATTCAGGGTGTCAGGGAGCCGCGGTGACGTCTCTGGGGTGGAAGGAAAGTTATTTACATGCAGGGGGCTGTGTTTCCTTCTTGAATAACTAATCGTCCTCTAACCTGACATGTACATTGCCTTTTCTGAGTTACAATGTGTCCCCAGAGAAGCAGGTGGAGATGCCTGTAGATAAGTAGTTGGAGGTGTCGTGACTAGATAGGGAGGCATGTAAAGCAAAAGGGCCGCTAATGCTCAAATCAAAGTCATGTTCTTTGCTGCGAGGTCTAATACTATGACACCCCTCCTCCACCATCCACAGACGGGACGTCACCGCTCCTCCACCGACAGGACGTCACCGCTCCCCCGTCAGCCACAGACGGGACGTCGCCGTTCCCCCGTCAGCCACAGACGGGACGTCGCCGCTCCCCCGTCAGCCACAGACGGGACTTCGCCGCTCCCCCGTCAGCCACAGACGGGACGTCGCCGCTCCCCCGTCAGCCACAGACGGGACGTCGCCGCTCCCCCGTCAGCCACAGATGGGACGTCACCGCTCCTCCACCGACAGGACGTCACCGCTCCCCCGTCAGCCACAGACGGGACGTCGCCGCTCCCCCGTCAGCCACAGACGGGACGTCACCGCTCCCCCGTCAGCCACAGACGACGTCACCGCTCCCCCATCAGCCACAGACGACGTCGCCGCTCCCCCGTCAGCCACAGACGGGACGTCACCACTCCCCCGTCAGCCACAGACGGAACGTCACCGCTCCTCCTTTCCTTCTTCATCCCTTCTTCATCCCTTGCAGAAAAGTGTCACGTGTCCTCTGATTATTCTTCCTATGCCCAAGGTACAAGTTGACATGCACCTTAGAGAAGGAGGGCAGGACAAACTTGATCTGCCGTGTTTATGGCCCTACACTAACTGCAGAGGTAAAGGGTCCTCATACATGGGAATAATATTGTGCCCGTAACAAGAACTAAATCAGGCTGGTAACGTGCAATATTTTATTTTTGCTACTCATACAGTTTCAAGATATAAACAAAGTGACTTTAGTGAATCAAACTGAGACCTGGTGGTGAATGTTTGTTGCCACGCTGGTGGAGTAGAATTATGTGGATGCAATGACGTATTTGGTTGTTTTCTGCAGGTGGTTGGGCAGAGTGGTCAGAGTGGAGCATGTGCCATGAAGATGGAACGCAATACCGAAACCGCTACTGTGATGTTCACAATCCTGGACCCACTCAGTGTCTTGGGAACAGCACTCAGTACAGAGACTGTATCTACAATGAGATTCCTGGTATGTCCGACAAACCTTCACCTGCACCTCTGTTCATAATGTGAGCCCGGCTGGTATCAGTCGCCCAATGTCTCATGATGCCAGGAAACGCGCTGTCCTTTTAAGTTCCCATCTTTTCCTTGTACGCCTCATGTATTTGTGCATTCACAGCAGTTTTCCCCTCTTTTGATTTACAGTCATTTTGCCGGCATCAAGTATTGATGAAAACAAAGAGTGTGGAGGTGAGAGAAGCCTGCGACCTTTTACAATGGCTGGCACACTGGCATCATGTCTTCTTGTGAGGGCTTAATGCTCATGCATAGGGGGCAATACCAGCGGAGCACATGGGTTTCTCCTCATCGTCAGCTCCTGACCAGCTTCCTCTTATTTCCAATCTTTACAGGTTTCAGCCTTATTCATCTGATAGCCACCGGCGTGTCTTGTTTCTTTGGCTCCAGCCTCCTGACATTTGTAATCTATGTTTATTGCCAACGGTGCCAGAGACAGTCCCAGGAGTCCACCGTGATTCACCCTGCAACGCCGAACCATCTCCACTACAAGGGCAACTCCACTCCCAAGAATGAAAAATATACTCCAATGGAGTTTAAGGTAGGAGTCTTGGGTTGGGAGGGTAGATGCATGAGACGGGGGCATGATATCATGGTGCATGAGACGGGGGCATGATATCATGATGCATGAGACGGGGGCATGATATCATGGTGCATGAGACGGGGGCATGATATCATGATGCATGAGACGGGGGCGTGATATCATGATGCATGAGACGGGGGCATGATATCATGATGCATGAGACGGGGGCATGATATCATGGTGCATGAGACGGGGGCATGATATCATGGTGCATGAGACGGGGGTGATGGGGGGAAGTAACTAGTGGAGCGTGCTGAAGCTTCCTATCTTGTGGCACAAGGAGTTTTTGAATGAGTGCCTGTGACGCGCCCCCTGGGCCGTGGGGATACCCGGAGCCGGGCCCCTGTAGTAGATGCTGGGGGTTGTAGTCACCGTGGCGTCGACCTGGTCCGTGGCCCAGGGTGGTCAAACCAGTGGCAGTCTATTTATTGAGTTAATGTCCGACTACGCCACCCGTGAATTGCGGTTATTAGGAACCGCCGCTGCGGAGCAGTCCGCTGAAGCTGATGGTGTGTGCAGCTAGGTGATGTGACTCCCCACAGGAGGAGTGTAGCTTCAGGGCAGCGTGCGTGAATGATGGCGGTGGTTGTGCGCGGGAGCAGCAGTAACGATTCAGAGTCTTGGCAGTGCAGTTCAGGGTCTTTACTGATGGCAATTACACCGCGTGCAGAATTATTAGGCTAACTCGTATTTTGATCACATGATACTTTTTCTACATGTCGTCCTACTCCAAGCTGCATATTCTTGAGAGCCAACTACCAATGAAGTAAATCTGGTGATGTGCGTCTCTGTAATGAGGAGGGGTGCTGACTAATGACATCAACACCCTATATAAGGTGTGCTTAATTATTAGGCATCTTCCTTTCCTTTGGCAAAATGGGTCAGAAGAGAGATTGGACGGCTCTGAAAAGTCCACAATTGTGAGATGTCTTGCAGAGGGAGGCAGCAGTCTTGAAATTTCCAAACTTTTGAAGCGTGATCACTGAACAATCAAGCGTTTCATGGCAAATAGCCAACAGGGTCGCAAGAAGCGTGTTGGCCAAAAAAGGCGCAAAACAACTGCCCATGAATTGAGGAAAATCAAGCGTGAAGCTGCCAAGATGCCATTCACCACCAGTTTTGCCATATTTCAGAGCTGCAACGTTACTGGAGTATCAAAAAGCACAAGGTGTGCGATACTCAGGGACATGGCCAAGGTAAGGAAGGCTGAAAAACGACCTCCTATGAACAAGAAACATAAGATAAAACGTCAAGAATGGGCCAAGAAATATCTTAAGACTGATTTCTCAAAGGTTTTATGAACTGATGTAATGAGAGCGACGATGGATGGGCCAGAGGCTGGATCAGTAAAGGGCAGAGAGCTCCACTCCGACTCAGACGCCAGCAAGGTGGAGGTGGGGTACTGGTATGGGCTGGTATCATCAAAGATGAACTTGTGGGACCTTTTCGGGTTGAGGATGGAGTGAAGCTCAACTCCCAGACCTACTGCCAGTTTCTGGAAGACAACTTCTTCAAGCAGTGGTACAGGAAGAAGTCGGTATCGTTCAAGAAAAACATGATTTTCATGCAGGACAATGCTCCATCACATGCATCCAACTACTCCACAGCGTGGCTGGCCAGTAAAGGTCTAAAAGAAGAAAAAATAATGACATGGCCCCCTTGTTCACCTGATCTGAACCCCATAGAGAACCTGTGGTCCATCATAAAATGTGAGATCTACAGGGAGGGAAAACAGTACACCTCTGGGAGCAGTGTCTGGGAGGCTGTGGTGAGATCTACAGGGAGGGAAAACAGTACACCTCTGGGAGCAGTGTCTGGGAGGCTGTGGTGGCTGCTGCACGCAATGTGGATCGGAAACAGATCAAGCAGCTGACAGAATCTATGGATGGAGGCTGCTGAGGGTCATCATAAAGAAAGGTGGCTATATTCATCACTAATTTTTTTGTTTTTTGTTTTTGCATGTCAGAAATGTTTATTTCTAAATTTTATGCACTGATATTGGTTTACCTGGTGAAAATAAACAAGTGAGATGGGATTATATTTGGTTTTTATTAAGTTGCCTAATAATTCTGCACAAACAGATATCCTCCTAAGATAGCCAAATCTAAAAAAACCCACTCCAACTTCCAAAAATATTAAGCTTGGATATTTATGAGTCTTTTCGGTTGATTGAGAACATAGCTCTTGATCAATGATAAAAGTAATCCTCTAAAATACAACTTGCCTAATAATTCTGCACACAGTGTATTAACATATTTACAAGCAGTTTAGTCTTTAAGGTCACGGTTTATTCGTAACCGGGTGTCCTTTCACCCAACAAGGTGCACTTTGAGGGACCCGTCCCAAACCCTCAACGTAGGCCCTGGGGTGGCTACAGGGCATTGATGATCCGGAGTTGGACCACGTCTTCAGCCACCTCCATGGGTTTTTGTTCTGTGGTCTGGCACAAAAGGGGGCACTTTACAGGTGCAACTATTTACAGCAAAGTTTTTGGTTATCCATTGTCCATAACCTACCAGTCCATGAACCCTGTCGGGTAACTAGAAAAACACAATTAGTATTCGGGCAACAAACATGAAACATTTCAACAGTTGCAATACACAGGTATATATATCACACTTAGATTCTCCAGCGGGCGGGTATTTGACCCTTGGTGCTCCTGGTGGACCTACACAACACACTGTCTGTTTGTGTCCTTTCTGGGTCCCCCTTTTCTACCCCTTGTGTAGTGGGCTCACTAGTGTCGGCACTACATGTGTTTTGAGGTGTTACTGGCAGGTTGGGCAGCTGCCTACGTGTCCTTTGGCTTACCATGGGCACGGCAGGTTCGCTACTAGCAGAGGGTTGATTCTCCTGGTCTGCTGTCAAGGAATCTTCTGCCTCCGGGGCCAATTGCTCTTCCAACTCTACTGGATCCTCTGTAGGCTGTTGAGGGGCTGGCTGGAGAAATGTAAGGACGGGCACAACAATGGCATTATTTACTTGTGTCCAGGACCGGGGAAATTCTCCGAGTACTGTCCTGACCATCTCTTCCCTTTCCTCTGCGGGTTGAGGGCTATCTTGGTCTTCAGCATTTTGCAGCTGCTCGGGACATTTCTTCATGTGGTCTCTGGAGACTGTTGCTGTCGTCTCCCCTCCATCCTTACTTATAAGGTACACCTTAGGGTTTTCATGACTTGATGGTAGTACGGTGTACGGTTCTTTCTCCCACTGGTCATCCAACTTATGGAGCCGCCTTTTTCTCTTTAGGACTTGCTCTCCAGGTGCCAGGGGAACAGCAGGTGCATGTTGATTGTAGGCCCTCTCTTGTCTTTGTCTTGCTTGAGACAGACTCCTCTCAACACTTGCCTGTACTTTGCGGTACTGCTGTTGTCGTTCAGTATCCCAGTCTGCTTCTGGTGAGGCGTCCTCTGGTGTCAGGACTCCCATATCCAGGTCAATGGGCAGCTTACCAGGTCTTGCTCTCATCAGGTAAGCAGGTGTGCAGTTGGTGGAATTCACCGGGATGTGGTTGTACAGGTCCACTAGGTCCGGCAACTTTTCAGGCCACAGACTGCGTTCCTCCAGGGGCAACGTCTTCAGCAGGTCTATCACTACCTGATTCATCTTTTCACACAACCCGTTGGTTTGGGGGTGATAGGGCGTTGTCCTTATCTTCTTGCAGCCATATAGGTTGCAGAATTCCTGGAAGACCTCCGCTTCGAAGGCTGGACCTTGATCAGTCAGCACCTGCTCCGGGTACCCGTGTGGACGGCAGAAATGCTGCTGGAAAGCTATGGCCGCTGTCTGAGCCGTTTGGTCCTTGACCGGCACTACCACCAGGAACCTGGAGTAGTGGTCTACGATGGTGAGGGCGTAGACGTAGCCTGACCTGCTTGGAGATAGCTTCACATGGTCCAGGGCCACCAGTTCAAGTGGTTGCTTGGTGATGATGGGCTGCAGAGGAGCCCTCTGGCTGGCACGGTCTTTTCTTCTCAGGTTGCGCGGGCCGCAGTCTCGACACCACCTCTCGATGGCTCCTCTCATGCCAACCCAACCGTTCACGCAGCAGGACTTCCAACTTTTTCCATCCGAAGTGTCCCGCTCCATCGTGGTACGCTTCCAAGACTATAGCTGCATCCCGTCTCGGGACCACCACCTGCCAGACCAGCTCGTGTGTCCGGGAATTGACATTTCTCCGAAACAGCTTCCCCTCATAGATGAACAGCTTGCTCTTTTCTTTCCACAGCTGTTTGGCTTCCTCTGGAGCATCTGGGTCAGGGTGTGAATCAGCCCGTGTCAGCAGCTCTTTAACCAGGCGGACAGCCGGGTCGCTATCTTGTGTCTCCGCCCAGCCATGGTGGGGCAAGGGATTGAACGTGACTCCCTTGTTAGCAGAGCACTTGTCCCTCACACAGTGAGAGCACTGATTCGTCCCGCGGTGGTGGAACGCGGGGAGCTCAATCTCTTCCAGTTCTTCTGGGTCTTCTCCCCCGTCTGGCAAGTTAGGCATCCTGGACAGCGCATCAGCATTGGTGTTCGTGCGCCCAGCCCGGTATTTGATGGTAAATTCATAATTGGACAGCCGGGCCATCCATCTTTGCTTCAGGGCACCTAGTTTTGCAGTGTCCAGGTGGGTCAACGGGTTGTTGTCCGTGAACACGGTGAACTTGGAAGAGGCGAGGTAATGTTTAAAGCGCTCTGTCACTGCCCATACCACTGCGAGGAACTCTAGCTTGAAGGAGCTGTAATTTTCAGGATTCCTTTCTGTGGGCCGGAGCTTCCTGCTGGCATAAGCGATTACCCGTTCCCTGCCCTGTTGGATCTGGGACAGCACCGCCCCTAGTCTGACGTTGCTCGCGTCCGTGTGGAGTATAAAGGGCTGGCCGTAATCAGGGTATGCCAGGATTTCATCCTCCGTGAGGGCCATCTTCAGCCGGTGGAAGGACTCATCTTCCAGCTTGTCCCATTTGAGCGGCGGCTTCTGGTTTTTGGTCTTCCTGGACTGGCCTATCAGGAGGTCTTGCATAGGAGCTGCCATTTTGGTGAAACCGGGGATGAATCTTCGGTAGTAGCCTACCAACCCGAGGAACTGCCGCACTTCCTTTATGCTGGAGAGTCTTGGCCAGTCCTTAATCACTGTAACTTTATCGGGGTCGGGAGCCACTCCGTCAGCACTCACCACGTGTCCCAGGTACTGTACCTTTGGTTTCAGTAGATGGCATTTTGAAGGCTTCACCTTTAGACCAAAGCCTGCCAGGGCGTCAAACACTTCTGCCAGGTGATTCAGATGATCCTCGTACGTTTTTGAATACATGATGACATCGTCCAGGTATAGCAGGACCGTCTCGAAATTCCTATGTCCCAGACAGCACTCCATCAAAAGCTGGAAGGTTCCTGGGGCGTTGCAGAGCCCGAATGGCATGCAGTTGAACTCGCTGAGGCCCATCGGGGTGGTGAATGCGGTCTTCTCCCGGTCCGCCTCTGCTACAGGAACCTGCCAGTACCCGCTAGTGAGATCCAAAGTAGAGAAATAGTTAGCAGATTTTAACGCAGCTAGTGACTCCTCTATCCTGGGTAGTGGGTATGCATCTTTGTGTGTTGCGCGGTTGATTTGCCTGTAGTCTACACACATTCTCATCGTGCTATCATTTTTCTTTACAAGAACTAATGGAGCTGCCCAGGGGCTACAACTGTCTCTTATTACCCCAGCCTCCTTCATCTGTCGTAACATCCCTTTCGCATTTTGGTAGTGTGCTGGCGGTACAGGCCGGTACCTTTCTTTAATGGATGGATGGTCCCCGTGGGGATATGGTGTTCTACCCCTTTTACCTGCCCAAAGTCAAGCGGGTGTTTACTGAAGACCCTTTCATATTCTTGAACCACCCGGTATACTCCTTGTTTTTGGTGTGGAGGGGTGGAGTCAGTGCCCACATGCAGCTTCTGACACCAGTCCTCCATCTGTCTCTTGGAGCCGTTATCCTCCGCCGGTTGAGATGGGGGCAAGGGTTCCACTGCTTTTACAGAGTCTTGGTTGACGGTGAACAGTTTGGCTAGGGTGGCATACTGGGGCAAATGGACCTCTCTCTCCCCAATGTTCAAGATGCGGACGGGTACCCTCCCATGGTGAACATCAACTAACCCCCGGGCTGTCAAAATTGTGGGCCTACTATCCGAGTAGACGGGTTCTACCAGGGCTTGGTAGTCTCTACCCCTTAGGCCTATAGCTGCCCGGCACCAAATCGTCATTTCACTTTTTGGGGGCATGGCGATAGGGAATGGGTCACTCATCCTCACATTACCAATTTCACCACCAGACAGTTCTACCTGTTGTCTTCTCATCAGGGCTCGGATCTCCCTCTGTAGAACCCGCTGCTGACTGGAACTGGCAGTCTCCGCAACCTGCTGTAACAAGACAATTATTTCTGCAAGACAATTTTCAATGACATTAGTGCCTAAGGTTATCATGGGATGACTTTCACAGTGATCAATGTCCACAATTATCAGTCCTTGTGCTGGCAGTTCAACTTTGCCAATCTTGATGGTCACTTCCTTGAATCCCACCTGAGGTACGGGTTGACCATTGCTGGCATAAATGCTCAAATGTTCATCTGGACGGCGGGTGATAGAGTCAGTCCAGTACCATTTGAAAAGAATGTAGGGGATGGTGGTCACCTGGGACCCTCTGTCCAGCAACGCGCTCATTGGAAAGCCTTCCAGCACGACAGGTAGGACCGGTCGTCCTCCCACATATTTGTCTCGCCAGCTTGATGGGCCTGGTGGTCTTATGCCTGGGGGTTGGCCCTCTGCCCCAGGTTTTGCTCATTTAAATGACAGTACCTTGCATAATGTCCTGGCTGGTTGCAGCGGCGGCAGATGGGTTGTCCGTCCTGGTCGTAGCGGTCGCTGTTCCTCCCTCTGGATGGTGGAATCCTTCTGTCGGCGCCACGGGACGTCCTCCGGACTGGAAGCCAGCTGGATCTTTCCTTTGGGAGACACCTGCAAGGACTGTACAGTTTTGGTTAGTGCTGCTACACTTTTAGTTAGCTCTTGGACCTGATGGTGCAGGTCTGTTGACGGAGCACTGTCCAGGGTTTGCGCATCAGCTCCTACAGGCTCCGGGGAAAAGGGTGCCACCTCCTGGTGGTAGGTGATAGCTGGGCGCCTGTGAGCTGTAGCGCCACCTGGTGCTGGCTCTCGGAGCACCCGGATGGCTCTGTCCTTAAATTAGGCAAAGTCTAAGTCAGGGTTCTGCAGGGCCATTATGCGCAACTGGGTTCGGTGGGCGCTGGACAGTAAACCTTCAGTAAATTGCTCCGTTAACAGTCTATTTTCATCACGCACACTGTCAGGGTCCACCTGCTTAATGGCTCTCAGCTCCTCCTGTAGGTTCAAAGCATAGTCGCGTACACTATCCTGTGTCCGGTGTTTGCACCCATAAAATTTAATTTTGATCTCTGCGGTGGTGCGGGTATCAAAAGTGTCCTTTAGGCGGGCCAGTATCTCCTTTACAGTCCCCTTCTCTCTGGCTGACCAGGATTTTACTTCTCTTTGGGCTGCGCCAATCAACTGGCCTATGAGGATGCTGACTTTCTACTCCTCGGACAGGGGGTATACTTTGAACAGGCTACTTAGTCTCTCTTTGAAATCGCTCAGAGTGTGCGACTCTCCTGAGTACTGGGGCAGCCACGCTGCTCCCGGTATATAGGGCATGGTGAACGGCATCACTGCGGCCGCATTGGCGGTGGAAGTTCCCTCCATTCCCGGTGTCTTCTTCCCCCCTAGTGAACCGTGGCCTACCTTCTTTTCTTTCTTCTTCGTAGGCCGCAGCTCCGCAGGCGGTGGTCTGCGTTGAGGACCTGGCGTCGCGCGCTGCTGACGTCAGCGTTCGCTGGGCTCCTTCCAGGACCTGGCACGGCGTCAGTGCGTGGGGCGGGACTTCGGATCTCGCGCGCTTTCGGCGACCACGCCCCTCTTCTTCCCGTGCGGCGTCCCGAAAATGGCGGCCAATGGCGGGAAAATAGCAGCGAATGGCGGGAAACCTTCACCACGGTATGTAACACAGTCTGTGCAGGCGCGCAGTACCCGGTGGTAGCGGGCACGAAATCCTGCTGACTACGCCAAAGTTGACGCGCCCCCTGGGCCGTGGGGATACCCGGAGCCGGGCCCCTGTAGTAGATGCTGGGGGTTGTAGTCACCGTGGTGTCGACCTGGTCCGTAGCCCAGGGTGGTCAAACCAGTGGCAGTCTATTTATTGAGTTAATGTCCGACTACGCCACCCGTGAATTGCGGTTATTAGGAACCGCCGCTGCGGAACAGACCGCTGAAGCTGATGGTGTGCGCAGCTAGGTGATGTGACTCCCCACAGGAGGAGTGTAGCTTCAGGGCAGCGTGCGTAAATGATGGCTATGGTTGTGCGCGGGAGCGGCAGTAACGACTCAGAGTCTTGGCAGTGCAGTTCAGGGTCTTTACTGATGGCAATTATTAAGGCCCCGCCGGTAGTACTGGCTAGCAATGAAGGCCCGTCCGGTCTGAGAGCAAACTAAGAGTTCCACTGGCCAGGTGGAGTTGTAGGCCTGCCGTTCTGTCTGCACTCTTTCTGGCTATCCCGCTGTAGTCGTGTAGTAGCCCACGTCCCTGAGTGTACCGTGTGGTGCTCACCCGTATGGCTGGCGACTTGGGCCCTTGGTATTCCTCGCTCCTCTGTGGCGGTACCGGTCCCCTTCGTGTGGCTGAGCCTCTGGGCTTCCTATGGCCAGAGGACCTGAAATCCCCTGCCGTGCGGTTTCTGCTGCTGGGCGTATAATCCCCACAGCCTCGGACTCCGGTGTCCGGTCTCCTGTGTCTCTGGCCAGGACGAGCTTTATCAGCTCCAGCCCCTGGCCCTCTGCACCTGTCTTGCCTACAGGGCTCCTTGCTGCTGCTCTGTCCCCGTCTCTGGAACTACTCCTCTAACCCCACCCCAGATCCAGTTTATAAAGGGCAGGATCCTCCCCTTCCTGGCCTGGGACAGGAGGTGATGCACTCCTGACCAGGAAACTCCTGCTTGCTCCCAGACATGGTATTGCTACCACTGTGGCAACCAGACCCCCTGGGGTGCCACACCTGCTGTAAACATCAGTCCATGTCGTTATATATGTTTGTTAGCTTCTCATGAATGAAAATATGAAGTCTCTTTCACCTCAAGCATCTAATTGTGCGATAAAATGCAATAATTTCTGTTAAAGTCGTCTTGCTAAAGTCTTGTCTATTATTAACTCATTAATTCCTCTAAGTTCTAGCATTGTTCTGGATTTTGTCTTCCTAGTGGTAGTGAGGGGGTATTGCCGTCCTGTTGACGCTCGGCCTCCGATGCCAGCTCCTTTTAGCTTCTTGGAACAGTTGACAAGAATTAATGTTTGGTTTTTGCTAACATTCTACAGAAATAAATCAGCCCCACTGCTTCCTGTTAGATGTATTGATCGGGTGGTTTTGATTTATTTTTATGGAGTCTTGTTGTTTAAGAAGCCACTTTATATAGTGAAGCTGAACTCCTCGGAGGCTGGAGCCGGCACCGACTGTTCCAGATCTGATGAAGGCCAAATCCATTGTGAACTGGGAGTAAGGCTGTGTGCCAACAATGCGATTTTTAAGCGTTTCTGCAGCGGCAAAAATGCTGCAGAAACGCTTAAAAACGCTTGGTAGAAGGTCTGCCATGTTCCCAATGATAATCCGCATGTGCTGTGCACATGCTGCGGAAATTTCCACTGGGGATTATCATTGCAGAAAAATCCGCAGCATTACCAATTATTTTGCGGAAGCGCGGCGTTTTCGCCGCCATTGACTTGCATTGAAACGCATGGAATCCGCATCACTGCATCTGTACATGCAGAATCCATGCGTTTCAATGTGCGGATGGTACCCGGGTGTGGGGGACAGGAGACTCTCCTCCGGACCCGGGCACCATAGAACCTGTAAAAAAAGAATAAAATAAAAAATAAATATCATACTTACCTTCTGATGGCCCCCGGACTCCTTGTCTTCACTTACCGGCAGATCACAGTGGACTGAAGGACCTGCGCTGACGTCATAGTCATGTGACGGCAGGTCCTTCAGTGTACCGCGAGCTGCCGGCAAGCGAGGACAGAGCGATGCGAGACTGCGGGGGGCCATCAGAAGGTAAGTATAGATTTATTTTTTATTTTTTACTATTCTTACGGTCACACTGTATATGCCGGTTGCATGGATTTATATAGTGTGACCAAGTTGTCAAGCACTTTCCAAGTGACGCTAAAATCGTTTGGAAATCGCTTGACAACCCGCATGCGGAAATGCATGTGAAGAACGCTTCACATCCGCATGTCCCTGGCAGGAAAAACGCATGTACAATCCGCATGTACAATCCGCATGTACAATCCGCATGTGTTTTTTCTGCCAGGGAGATGCAGAAACGCTCAGGAAAAAATCCGGAGCATTTCTGCATCGTGGGCACAGAGCCTAAGGCCTCTTTCACATGTTAGTATCTCCGGTATATGTGGTGACAGTTTCCACACGTACTGGAGACACTGACACATGTACACCCATTCAAATCTACCGGTCTGCGCCCATGTCAGTGTGTTTCCACGGACCGTGTGTTCGGGCGCTCAACACGCTGACATGTCCTTTTCTTTGCGGATACACAGTCTGCAAAAGTGTCTCACGCTGAACACACACGGATGACATCAATGTGTCATCAGTGTGACATGGAATGGAGCCTGGGAATCAGCGCTACAGTTAACGCTGTTCCCAAGCGCCGGGTGCTGAACGCTGCCCTCATCATGGTTCCCTGCCGGTGCTGCGATCAGCACCAGCAGGGACAATGATAAGGGTAGATACCACAGTCAGTGAGCTGTCATAAGAGCATACAGATGAATATGTAAGCAGATCACCAGATAGCCCCAAACAGGCCGCCCTGGAGCACGAGCATATCACAGGACGGATTTCATCACCCTGGTATCATATTAATCAGTGTAATGTCGCCCACCTGACAGTGTATGTGGTTTACTGAGCACAATCCTGCTGACAGCTGCGCTTTAAAGTTAGCAAGTGTCAAACTATAGAAGTTTCCATTATACGATAGATGATATTAGTTATGGATGAATCTTATGTTGAACAAAAAAAGAACAAAACAAACCCCTTAGTCCAGGGAGTGGTACAGTTAAAAGCCCCTGTCCTTTAGTTTTGATGGAGTCTAATGACTGCTGGTGCCAGCATCTCGCATGTCGTGTGCATGGCTGCATGGTACCCGCTCCAGTACTTTGCATCTCCATGACTGCACATTATCTTCCCAGCACAGAACTCTGCCAGGTTCACACTTGTCTAATGTGTCAATCACCGTGAGTTGCATCTATTCTACTGATCTCCCAAATTCTGAACTAATGGGATTACTGATGATACAGAATATTAAAGGTGTAATTTTGAAGCAGTGAGTGGGGAAGATGCCGCCACTGGGTCTGGCAATACCGGAAGCGTGTGAAATATACCAGTCAGTGTGAGATTATAACAGTGAAATGCGGTCAATGACCCAAGACGGATTGATGAATGTGTCACCGGAGGAAACTGATGAACTGTTGTGTGAACACGGTGACGGCCTCCGTTATATTATGTACAAAATCTACATTTTTGTCCCTGGCAGTTTATCTGTGCCATTAGATTGTACCCATGTCCTTGTCACATTATCATCTCCTTACATTGTTCTCATGTCACTGTGCAGACAATGCCCAGAACAGTGACTGTGAAATGTTACTTGTAGCTGACAGAGGTGACGCACTTAATAACGGGGACACCAGTCCTTGAGATGTGCCAGTGGAGCTGGAGAGCAGGTAAACTCTGTCCCCCAAAAGATAACCTCACAAACATTCCCCCTGCAGATGCTGAATAAAACTGAACAGGTCATAGATTTACTAGTTACACTTAGGAGATTTGACAAACAGAGTGTATCACTTGAGATCAGCGGTGACATCACTGAGAATGCCGCCTATCTATCACTTGAGATCAGCGGTGACATCACTGAGAATGCCGCCTATCCATCACCAGAGATCAGCAGTGACATCACTGAGAATGCCTCCTATCCATCACTAGAGATCAGCGGTGACATCACTGAGAATGCCGCCTATCCATCACTAGAGATCAGCGGTGACATCACTGAGAATGCCGCCTATCCATCACCAGAGATCAGCAGTGACATCACTGAGAATGCCGCCTATCCATCACCAGAGATCAGCGGTGACATCACTGAGAATGCCGCCTATCCATCACTAGAGATCAGAGGTGACATCACTGAGAATGCCGCCTATCCATCACCAGAGATCAGCAGTGACATCACTGAGAATGCCGCCTATCCATCACTAGAGATCAGCAGTGACATCACTGAGAATGCCGCCTATCCATCACCAGAGATCAGCAGTGACATCACTGAGAATGCCGCCTATCCATCACTAGAGATCAGCAGTGACATCACTGAGAATGCCGCCTATCCATCACCAGAGATCAGCGGTGACATCACTGATAATGCCACCTATCCATCGCCAGAGATCAGCGGTGACATTGACTCGCCCCCTGGGCCGTGGGGCACTCGGAACCGGGCTTCAGGGCAATGCTGGGAGTAGTAGTGGCGACCCGGTTCCGTGGCTCAGGGTGGTCAGACCAGTGGTAGTCTATGATGTGCTGTAGGTAATGTCCGACTACGCCACCCGTGGATTGCGGTCAGAGTGACCGCCGCTGCAGAGCAGACCACTGAGGCTGATGTTGTGGGTGCAGCAGGGAATAGTACAACTCCCCACGGGAGGAGTGTAGCCCCAGGGCAGTGTAGAAGATGGTGGGGGTGATGGTGCAGAGAGTCCCAGTGTCGTTAGTGCTGGAGGGGCAAGGAATACACAGACAACGTACTGCAGTCCAATGGCTTTTACTCACAGTTCATATTCTCCGGGTCACTTCAGCGCCAGCAGTGACCACCCAAGCTGTGCGGTGTCCACCAGGTGAGGAACTCGGTCAACCCCCAGGCACTTCAGGAGTATGGTTCAGAGCTCCTTCCTATCCTTCCTTCGGCTCGTGCCCCGCCAGTGACCAAACTTTTGTCCAGCTCCCGCGGGTCTATGCGGGCAAACGTGGGCCCCGTTTCCCGCTACCCTATATGGTATGCCTTCCTAGCAAGGTTTAGCAAGGGGTCGCACCAAGTGATGGTCACGACCTCCGGTTCTTGGCTGAAGATTATTAGCTTCCACCAAATTGGGATCAGGTACCCTCTTCTTGCCTGACCCGTCACCCGATTCACGTTGGTCCTTAGGGTCCCTTCCACCTTCTTGTTCCTGAGCCCTTCTGTTCCTTTCCCTGTTCCTTCTCTTCTCAGGCCCCGGCCTTTCTCTAGGCCTGCCTCTGAGCAGAGCTCCTACAGAGCCTCTGCTCCCTGTCTTCTTCTCTGACTGAACTCCTCTGAACTCTCTGATCTAAGATGGTGCCCACCTTTTATATTTCCCTCTAGAACATGAGCCCAGGTGACCAGCAACCAATGAGCTCCTACCTACGCTCAGGAACCGTCCCCTCCTGCATCACCGGGTTTTCCTCCCCACTCCAGCCAGGGACAGATTCTGTCATGCCTGCATTACTGTCTAATGGGAGCACCGTTGAGCTGTCCCCCGGAAATGGGGTGTGTGTGCTGCATGCAGCTACCTGAGCCCTGGCCCACACTCTATCCTTACCCGGGAGTGGAATATAACACCTCTGGCAAAGGTGCAATACCTCTGTAGCGACCGAGTCCTCGGGGCGCTACATTCCCTCCCGGTAAAGCACAGCACGTCCTCGGGCTGGAACAGAGCAAAAACAAAACAATTAAGTACAGGACATGCAAAACTTTTTCAAACTTTTCACATTAGAAAACGGATGACAGTTCAATTCCCTTTATGGGAAACACTTTCCTCACTTGTTACACTATTATAAAACACTTTGCTAATGCCTCCGGAACTCTTTTGTCATATAACATTATAGAAAACTTTCATATTATTATTTAGCAGCATATAAAACTTTTTCTATATAAAACATTTGCAAGAAAAACATTTTCAAAACACATTCTTGAACTCTGGCCGCTGGGCAACTTGTGACCAGGTGTTCAATCTTCTTTTAAGTGCAAAACTTCAGTAAACTTTTAAACGTGAGGGACTCTCTAAACCAGTAGGGGGCGCTTTAGGAAGCGCAACTATTTACAGGGGATTGGCCGTTCCCAGTCCTCGGCCGGTTGGAAAGGGGGAATGGCTGCTCTCAGTCCTCAGCCAGGTAGGGGAAGGGGGATGGCTGTTCTCAGTCCCCAGCCAGATAAGGGATAAGTGGCAACTTTCACACAGGTAACAGTCTCATAACAGTTCCTTTACCCTGACGGGTAACTATTTACACTTGCGCGCTGCCACTTTTCAGTAGCGGTGTCCTCCTTGCGCACCTTCCTCAGGATGGTCTTCAGACCCGTCCGGGTCCTCTTGGCTCTCCTCGTAGCCGTAGTGCCGCAGTTCCTCCTCGGTAAGCCGGTGGACATGGAGGGCGTACGGTCCTTTGGCGCCCTTGTGCCGGGTATAGGTGACCACATCACCAGGGTATAGGTCACGTCCCTCTGGCAGATGGCTTTCGACGTCCCTGCTGGTCACAAAGACGTCGCCGGCGGTTTCCGAGTCCCTTATGAAGCCCCAGCCATTCTCCATCTGGAACCTTATCACAGTCCCGGTGGCTCGGGGACCACGGGCGGCTCGGGGGTCTTGACGGGCCATGCGTTTCTGCTCGGCACTCTGGGCCTGAAGCCGCTCCTCCCTAACGCGCCTCTCTCGCCGTTCCCGCTCAAAGGTCACCAGCTGCTGACGACAGGACTCCAGACGACGGGCTGCGTCTGCCCGGGTCTCCTGAGTGAACCCCATTAGGTTTTCGCCCGTAGGGTCCCACTCAAATTGGGCATCCTCTAGTGGGGGCAGGGTGACTTCTACGGGCTCCGGAGCAGGTATCAGGGGCTCGCGCGGAGGCTGGGTCTTCCATGGTCGACCGCTGACCAGCTCGGCCGGCCACACCAACGGCAGTCCATCCGGACAGGTGTGCTGGGCAAACAGGTCCGCGCCCAGCGGTGGTATAGCGGAGGGCCCCGGTTTGGGAGCAGCGCCCGGGGGCACTCAGCCTTGCGACCAGGCTGGGGGTCTTCCGGTTGTGCCCGGTGGCGGCCCAGTCCAGGAGGGGGGCGCTGGTGGGGTAACGGTGCCCGGGTTCACTAGGCCTTGCGACCCGGCCGGTGACGCCTCCTCCTTCACCGAGGTCGGGGTGCGTGGCGCAGGGCGGGGCGTGGCCGCGGCTCCTGCCGCTTGAGGCCTAGCCGGGAGTAGTGACGGCGCGGCAACAGGTACGGTGAGTGGGGCTTCGGGCTCTGCGACGGGAGGCTGGGGCAGGCTTGCAGCTGCTGGGCCTGGGGTGGTAACGTCCCATTTACCTGCCTCGGTCCTCGTGGCTCCCTCCGCGGCGGCGTCTCCGGCCTTCACTCCTCCTTCACCATCCTCAGAAGCAGGCGTACTCCGGGGTGCGGGTGATGCCTGCCGCTGGCGGGTTCCAGCCTGCCGGGCCAGTTCTTCTCTCCACCCGGCAAGCGCATCCCGCTGCGCCCGGACCATCCTCTGATCCAGGTCCTCCAGTGCAGCTTGCGCACGCTCCGGATCTCTGGGGAGCTGCGCCAGGATCTCCGCCAGGCTGCATGGCGGTTCAGCCTGCAGCAGGCTCCGGGTCAAGGTATTGGTGCTGCTGAATGCTTCCTCCATTCCTGGGTGCGGTCTGTCTAGACTGATCCAGACCGCGCCCTGCCCCACAGTTTTCTTCTCTTCACGCCCCAATTGGGGGTGGTCCTGGGGCAACTTGGTGACAATCACTTTCAGGAGCAGCCCCCCCACGTTGATGGACATCTCCACACCCGCATTCATGGCTGGTAGGGGCGGGCTCCTTCTTTGGCGCCATTCTGGGACCTGGCCCACGATGGGAGGTGGCTTTCTGTTGTCTTTTGGCGCGCACATTATGGCGTCCGTTCTGCTGGGGCGGGCGCCATTTTTCAACACAGTCAATTCAATACAACAGTCTCTTTTTAGGCGTGCAATACCCGTTTGTGGCGGGCTGGTAACGATCCTGCCGACTACGCCAAAGTTGACTCGCCCCCTGGGCCGTGGGGCACTCGGAACCGGGCTTCAGGGCAATGCTGGGAGTAGTAGTGGTGACCCGTTTCCGTGGCTCAGGGTGGTCAGACCAGTGGTAGTCTATGATGTGCTGTAGGTAATGTCCGACTACGCCACCCGTGGATTGCGGTCAGAGTGAACTGCCGCTGCAGAGCAGACCACTGAGGCTGGTGTTGTGGGTGCAGCAGGGAATAGTACAACTCCCCACGGGAGGAGTGTAGCCCCAGGGCAGTGTAGAAGATGGTGGGGGTGATGGTGCAGAGAGTCCCAGTGCCGTTAGTGCTGGAGGGGTAAGGAATACACAGACAACGTACTGCAGTCCAATGGCTTTTACTCACAGTTCATATGCTCCGGGTCACTTCAGCGCCAGCAGTGACCACCCAAGCCGTGCGGTGTCCACCAGGTGAGGGACTCTGTCAACCCCCAGGCACTTCAGGAGTATGGTTCAGAGCTCCTTCCTATCCTTCCTTCGGCTCGTGCCCCGCCAGTGACCAAACTTTTGTCCAGCTCCCGCGGGTCTATGCGGGCAAACGTGGGCCCGGTTTCCCGCTACCCTATATGGTATGCCTTCCTAGCAAGGTTTAGCAAGGGGTCGCACCAAGTGATGGTCACGACCTCCGGTTCTTGGCTGAAGATTATTAGCTTCCACCAAATTGGGATCAGGTACCCTCTTCTTGCCTGACCCGTCACCCGATTCACTTTGGTCCTTAGGGTCCCTTCCACCTTCTTGTTCCTGAGCCCTTCTGTTCCTTTTCCTGTTCCTTCTCTTCTCAGGCCCCGGCCTTTCTCTAGGCCTGCCTCTGAGCAGAGCTCCTACAGAGCCTCTGCTCCCTGTCTTCTTCTCTGACTGAACTCCTCTGAACTCTCTGATCTAAGATGGTGCCCACCTTTTATATTTCCCTCTAGAACATGAGCCCAGGTGACCAGCAACCAATGAGCTCCTACCTACGCTCAGGAACCGTCCCCTCCTGCATCACCGGGTTTTCCTCCCCACTCCAGCCAGGGACAGATTCTGTCATGCCTGCATTACTGTCTAATGGGAGCACCGTTGAGCTGTCCCCCAGAAATGGGGTGTGTGTGCTGCATGCAGCCTACCGAGCCCTGGTCCATACTCTATCCTTACCCGGGAGTGGAATATCACACCTCTGGCAGAGGTGCAATACCCCTGTAGCGACCGAGCCCTCGCTACAACATCACTGAGAATGCCGCCTATCCATCACTAGAGATCAGCGGTGACATCACTGAGAATGCCGCTTATCCATCACTAGAGAGCAGTGGTGATATCACTGAGAATGCCGCCTATCCATCACCAGAGATCAGTGGTGACATCACTGAGAATGCCGCCTATCCATCACTAGAGAGCAGTGGTGATATCACTGAGAATGCCGCCTATCCATCACCAGAGATCAGCGGTGACATCACTGAGAATGCCACCTATCCATCACTAGAGATCAGCGGTGACATCACTGAGAATGCCTCCTATCCATCACCAGAGATCAGCGGTGACATCACTGAGAATGCCGCCTATCCATCACTAGAGAGCAGCGGTGACATCACTGAGAATGCCGCCTATCCATCACCAGAGATCAGCGGTGACATCACTGAGAATGCAGCCTATCCATCACTAGAGATCAGCAGTGACATCACTGAGAATGCCGCCTATCCATCACTAGAGAGCAGCGGTGACATCACTGAGAATGCCACCTATCCATCACTAGAGATCAGCGGTGACATCACTGAGAATGCCCCCTATCCATCACCAGAGATCAGCGGTGACATCACTGAGAATGCCGCCTATCCATCACTAGAGAGCAGCGGTGACATCACTGAGAATGCCGCCTATCCATCACCAGAGATCAGCGGTGACATCACTGAGAATGCCACCTATCCATCACTAGAGATCAGCGGTGACATCACTGAGAATGCCTCCTATCCATCACCAGAGATCAGCGGTGACATCACTGAGAATGCCGCCTATCCATCACTAGAGATCAGCGGTGACATCACTGAGAATGCCTCCTATCCATCACTAGAGATCAGCGGTGACATCACTGAGAATGCTTCCTATCCATCACTAGAGAGCAGCGGTGACATCACTGAGAATGCCTCCTATCCATCACTAGAGATCAGCGGTGACATCACTGAGAATGCCTCCTATCCATCACCAGAGATCAGCGGTGACATCACTGAGAATGCCGCCTATCCATCACCAGAGATCAGCGGTGACATCACTGAGAATGCCGCCTATCCATCACTAGAGAGCAGTGGTGATATCATTGAGAATGCCACCTATCCATCACCAGAGATCAGCGGTGACATCACTGAGAATGCCGCCTATCCATCACCAGAGACCAGAGGTGACATCACTGAGAATGCCGCCTATCCATCACCAGAGATCAGCGGTGACATCACTGAGAATGCCGCCTATCCATCACCAGAGATCAGCGGTGACATCACTGAGAATGCCGCCTATCCATCACCAGAGATCAGCGGTGACATCACTGAGAATGCCACCTATCCATCACCAGAGATCAGCGGTGACATCACTGAGAATGCCTCCTATCCATCACCAGAGATCAGCGGTGACATCACTGAGAATGCCGCCTATCCATCACTAGAGATCAGCGGTGACATCACTGAGAATGCCGCCTATCCATCACCAGAGATCAGCGGTGACATCACTGAGAATGCCACCTATCCATCACCAGAGATCAGCGGTGACATCACTGAGAATGCCGCCTATCCATCAATAGAGAGCAGTGGTGACATCACTGAGAATGCCCCCTATCCATCACCAGAGATCAGCGGTGACATCACTGAGAATGCCGCCTATCCATCACTAGAGAGCAGCGGTGACATCACTGAGAATGCCGCCTATCCATCACCAGAGATCAGCGGTGACATCACTGAGAATGCCACCTATCCATCACTAGAGATCAGCGGTGACATCACTGAGAATGCCTCCTATCCATCACCAGAGATCAGCGGTGACATCACTGAGAATGCCGCCTATCCATCACTAGAGATCAGCGGTGACATCACTGAGAATGCCTCCTATCCATCACTAGAGATCAGCGGTGACATCACTGAGAATGCTTCCTATCCATCACTAGAGAGCAGCGGTGACATCACTGAGAATGCCTCCTATCCATCACTAGAGATCAGCGGTGACATCACTGAGAATGCCTCCTATCCATCACCAGAGATCAGCGGTGACATCACTGAGAATGCCGCCTATCCATCACCAGAGATCAGCGGTGACATCACTGAGAATGCCGCCTATCCATCACTAGAGAGCAGTGGTGATATCATTGAGAATGCCACCTATCCATCACCAGAGATCAGCGGTGACATCACTGAGAATGCCGCCTATCCATCACCAGAGACCAGAGGTGACATCACTGAGAATGCCGCCTATCCATCACCAGAGATCAGCGGTGACATCACTGAGAATGCCGCCTATCCATCACCAGAGATCAGCGGTGACATCACTGAGAATGCCGCCTATCCATCACCAGAGATCAGCGGTGACATCACTGAGAATGCCACCTATCCATCACCAGAGATCAGCGGTGACATCACTGAGAATGCCTCCTATCCATCACCAGAGATCAGCGGTGACATCACTGAGAATGCCGCCTATCCATCACTAGAGATCAGCGGTGACATCACTGAGAATGCCGCCTATCCATCACCAGAGATCAGCGGTGACATCACTGAGAATGCCACCTATCCATCACCAGAGATCAGCGGTGACATCACTGAGAATGCCGCCTATCCATCAATAGAGAGCAGTGGTGACATCACTGAGAATGCCGCCTATCCATCACCAGAGATCAGCGGTGACATCACTGAGAATGCCGCCTATCCATCACTAGACAGCAGTGGTAACATGCTGGGAAAGGGATAAAGGTGTTGATGGAGGGGTAAGATGCTGAGATCGGAGATATCTCTGATCCCAGGAATTGCAGTTGGTTGTCAGCTGTATAACACAGTTGGCACTTGATGCATATGGATCAGGCTTAGCTCCAGGACCCCCTTTCCTATAATTGTCCTACAAGGAAGGAGATAAACTCTTTTGCAATTTCATAATTGTTTTGTAGGTTTCAAAGATCGTGGAAAATAATTCATGACCGATATCAAAAAGTTAACCATTGCCACACTGGGCTGTAAATGCTGCTGTGCGCTGCCCTATGTATTCATAGTGAATCAGTGAAGTTTTGGGTTGAATTGTAATTTTTATTTTTCACAAGGGCTGAAAACTAAAATGCACACAAAGCAATCTTCATCCCGGAGAAATGTTCCCCTGTCCTGAGCGTTCATAATCTCTCCCGCCTTGTGCTCTGTAATTCTGTAGCTTCTTAGTCATTGGCGTGAAATAAAACATAATGTCCCATCAGATGTGGTCAGCCTCCTGCCTGCCTCCTGCCTGCCTCCTGCCTCCTGCCTGTGTGCACTGAACGAAAGAGGAAAATAAACTCATTGTATAAACTTCCAATTTATCTCATGTGAGGGAAAATTTCATTTCTGCATCTGAAGCAGCAATCAAATTACACCCCGAATCGAATAACGCGGCACGCCTTCGTTCAGCTAGAAAATAACCCAAGATTCACAGTAAAGATCATTCTCGCTGCCCTGGGAGGCTACATTTCAATGAACATAGTCCGCTGATATTTAACCTAATTACTCGAGACAGAGAATTTGCTTACAAAAACTGTTGATACACCGGATCTCCAAAAGATTGATGCATAGGCCCAAAATATCCTGCACATCTGGCAGCAAATCAAAGAAAGTCACTGCTCCGGCTGCATCTAGATTTAATGAACGGCGCATTGTTTCACAGCAGACAGAATGTGATAAACCGTCCCAACTGAGTTATTAATTCTTACTGTTTATGCCGCTCGTGATACGCGCTCCACTCCCTCCAGACATTGCTTATAGGCTACATCATTGTCTTCTATCTCCATCAATGAGATAACATTTCATAACACCTGAAAAATGTTATCATTCATGGTCCTGGGGAGGAGACGGTGCGCAGTGGAGGATGGGGCTTTAAGGTCCGACTCAATGCTTTAACTATTTTCATCCTTTTATTTTACAGACACTCAATAAAAACAATCTGCTTCCAGATGACCGAACCAACTTTTATCCTTTGCAACAAACGAACGTGTACACAACCACATACTACCCGAGTACTTTAAGCAAATACGAGTACAGAGCAGATTCTTCTCCGGGCAGAACTTTCACCAACAGCTGAGATCTAGCCCGGAATGGAATTCACGTCGTCACACTGAGGTTCCATCGCCGTCCCCCTCTCACGCTCCATAAATGCGGCTCCGCTCATTCTCGGATATAACTTGGGCGAACGCCAGACTGGACCTACTGATCCTTCCCTGTGAACCATTGTGGACATCGCACTGGAGTTAGCCCCTTTCACACGGCTAGAGCGCTATCTTCATGTTTTGAGAGAGGAGTTTAATCCAAGGTTTCTATACACTTGAAGATGAACAAGCTACTTCCAATTGAGATCCTTGAACATATTTTTTTTTTTTTAATTTTTAAAGAAAATTTCCTAGAGTTTTGCGGAACAGTTTGACACGTTCACTCGCGAGGGATTTCTCTTTTTCTTATAAGTGAAGAAAATAACACGTTACACTGAATGGCTTTGTCGCTTGCATGACCGGCTCCTACACATCATCACGGCGTGGCCCTTGCTCGGCTCCTGTTTGACAGTATTTGGATTGTATCAACAGCCTCAAACCTTTGCATCAGTCGCGCTGCCGATTGTAACTGAACTTTCTGAAGTGACATTCTTATGAAGTGGGATGCTTTCCTAATAGACTTATTCTTTTCAGCCTCTAACAAGTGTTGACATTTTTTCTTGTTGATTATATAGTAGATCCATTAACACACAAGAGGATCGAGACAGATCACATCATGTCTCCAGATGTCCCAGGTCCACCTCATGGTCCCTGTGGACCACGTCATTCCTAATCTGACCTACAAAAGCTTTGTGAGAAAGTAAAGTCACCATAACAGGTTTTATTCTGTTTTGATGTCATTGTTACATAGACCTATAAATCGTTAAAATCAGGGTTTATTAGAGAGCAGGCCGGTTTATAGCTGACTTTCCTTGTTCTGTGCACCATGGAACAGTCGGCTAGTTTGGAGGTGGATCCGATATGTCCATGATGACCAGTCTAAGTCTCTTAGGACCAGTCTGAGCTGACAGATTGGTTGACTGCACTTTCTGATGTAATAACTCGTTTTGATGTACAGAAGAACAAACTGATAAAGTGAACAATTTCTGCTCTTTTCATGGTTACTACAACTCAGAATGTTGGGGGTTTTTTTTTTTTTTTGTTTTTTGTTTTTTATATATAAAATGAACAGGACAAAGGAATGTCTACAGCATTTTGTCTTCCACAATGTCGGGAAAACGTTATACACATCAGTCTTAGCGGCCAGCAAGCGTTTAAAAAAAAATTGGGGGTTGGCAGTGAAAGGGTTATAAAAACCTTTTAGCTTTATAGATAGCATCGGAGTGACAGCGTTGAGGACAGATGGCAGTCACAAGTAATTCTGCATTGATACTGAAAGCAAACATCACAACCCCTTGCCATGGAAGAGACTGATCTGAAAAGGATGTCTTTTTTGAGAAGATGGACATTCATTCTGAGCGTCGCCATTAGGTTTCGTAGACTTTTTTTTTTTGTCCGATGTGTGTGCGGATTTTTAGCATTGGTGTCTAGAACGTTTTGTGGAAAGGAATTAATTTGGAGAATGTAGCAGAGCGACTGTAGTTTTAAGTGGAAATTTAGTTTCTGCCTTAGTTTAGAGTGATTGCAATGCAAACCCATTCAGTGCCTGTTCTGTTTGATGGTATTTCACGTTATAAGATTACAAGATACAGGTTAATTATTGCAGCATTCCCAAGATCCATAGACTGCAGGAAGCGGTGATACAACAGCTCGTCATGTACCTGATACAATGAGCAGCGTTACAATCCGGCAGCCGACACATCACACAGCTCCAATACACAACTTGTCGTCTATTAATGACAAAGTTCACTCACCCCTCAATATCAGGAATTGTCACCTGAGGTCACATTTCCTTTTGTCTTCTCTAGTGAGAAGCTGTTACATCTGTGGATTATTATATAAATGCACAAAGGTTATTGTGATACAGAATTATTTGCAGTTTCTGTAAGTTTTTGCGCCGGAGAAAACGGTTGTAGATCAACAGCACAGAAGAAATGGCGTCTACACTATAAATCAGAGAATTAGCAAGGACGACTGTAGAAGACATGCAAGAATGGCTGTCATGTTTGCCATTTTTCCAATTGTCTTGATAATTAGTCAGTTAGACATACAAACTGAATGCAACCATTTCATATAAATACCGTAAACTAATATAAATACACTTAAAAAGCAGATCTATAAAATTACATATAAAGGGAAGCGCAGATCTTTCTCTGATTAGACTTATATCTGTAATTGGTGGCTCACAATTCCAGATTCTATCCTTATCGTATATTTCAGCACTTGTATAAATCTATTATATACAGGGGCGGACATATACCATTGGTGCAACTTGTGCAGCCGCACAGGGGCCCAAGAGGTCAGGGGGCCCACTATCACAAAACAGGTGGAATTGTACATTATGATGAGCTATTGGACTGCAAAGGGCCCATATATTGCTCCTTCGTAGGGGCTATCTCTGTCTGTGTCTGCTCTTGTGTATGTACTAAAGGGGTTATTCAATTACAGACACATCCACAGATTTATGAAATAAACCTCTGATAGAAGGCCTTTCCTCTGTTCTAGCCTTTTCACGCGACTCCTGTACGCTGCCCTGGAGAGCGCTGCACCGGGGAGCGCTGCACCGGAGAGCGCTGCACCGGAGAGCGCTGCAGACTTCCCAATTATTCGCATCCTAGATGCCGCTGTAGAGGACTTTTAGCGCCTACCTCTGAAACGGTTACCGATTAGGCGATTTATCACATAGCCACAGGATATACCAGAATGTTCATGATGGCAAGATCCCTTATCGCAGACTTAGTCTAGCTAGTTAACTGTTAAAATACTAGAAAAAAATATCTAATATTTTTGTGCATTACACATTTTCATAAACTTAAAAGAAAAATGTTAAATAATACTCTTTCTTTAATAGACCAGCCCACTTAAAAATAATAAAATATATATATATAACAAATGCTTCAGACATCAGTATTTGTATGCCAAAACCAGGAGTGTCTCCAAAACACAGAACAGGTGTCAGTCTTTCAACAATCGGTTTTTCTCTGTATATTCTACTCCTGGTTTTGGCATTAAAACACTCATGAAAAATCTGTGGTGTCTGAATGAGCCCTAAGACTTATCCTATTACTCGGGGTCCTGTTGTAATCTGGTAGGTTTTATGGGTTCGGTTGGAGAGCCCCATCTTGCTGAACGTCTCTGCAATGCACCCGGTGAAGCTTGTAACCACATCGCAGCACGTTCCTCCCAGACCCCCGGAATACTAATGATTCCTGACTTTGACAAATCCATTATGTGTTAAATTCAGGAAATTCTACAGATACAAATTACATTTTCCAGCTGCGAACAAACCGTCACTTTGTATATTTACATCTCAGCGTGACGCGGCGCGGTAGAGACTCAATCGGCCGGTTACAGATAACCGAGCGTTACATCTACAGCACAAATATTGCCGGTAACCTTTTGGAGGGAGGGATAATTTAATTTCTGCAGAGAAGAGTGTGGAGCATCGGGGGAAACATCAACTCATTTTATTTTTGAATATCAGATTAAATGTGTTTCAGTTAAATATTTCCCCTTGGAAGATTTTCCAGCTACAATAATGGAGGATATAAAAGGTTTACTTAGTCCCCGGAGTTGAAAAACTTGCTGGTAGATGTTCTAGAGACAAGGTTGTAATAGTAAAGTAAGCGGCACCCGCTCACTACCTTTTCCTGTTCGGCTTCATTCAGATGTCAGAGGGGTTTTTTTTTTATCAGTGATTTTTATCAGCGTTTCATCAGTTTTTTTTTTTTCACTGATGAGAAAGGGGGAAAAAAAAAAAGTTTCTAAAGCTTCTGTCATTCAGTAAAACATATATGACATGGATTGCAGTCAGATTTTTCTCACAACTCTGTAGACTTTCATTGACGATTTTGATCCGACACTCAGATCAGTATCGGACGTATCTCTGTGATTCTGCAGGGACCACTCGGTCCAAGAAAAAAAATCCGACATGTGAACAACCCGAGACTGTAAGGCTATGTGCCCACGATGCTGAAATGGAGCAGAAATTTTCTTGAGCATTTCAGCATCTCCATGGCAGAAAAAAGCATGCAGTTTTGCCATGCGTTTTTCCAATGCATTGTATAGGCAAATCTGCTTGCAGAACCGCACAAGAATTGGTCATGTCAGGATTTTTTTCTGCGAGTAAAATCCGCACAGAAAAAATCCTGACCATGTGCACAGAACTTGCAGAATGTCATGGGATAAGGTATGCAATGCGTTTCTGGAGCGTTTCTGCGCTGCAAATCCACACCAAAAAACGCATCGTGGGCACACAGCCTCATAGTTAAGTGCTAGCCCTGAAAATAAACAGATAGCACTCGTATGTGAAAAACTGAAGTGTGAATGAGGCCTTAGGAATCTCTCCACACCTGCAAGAAACGTGTCCCTCCACACTATAAAGTCTCTTCTTTCGAATGATAATGTCTATATAGAATTCTCTTGCAGCTCAGTCTGAAATGTTCTGCCCCATTATTCTATATCAGGACTGATCACATCTCACATTTGCTTACTTGCTATTTTTCTAGTTTCTTTGCTTTCCTTAAAAAATGCTTCTAAGCAGATTTTCACTAGACCGAGCCGTGCCAGGGTGACAACGGATGTCAGCGTGAGGGACTTATTTTTTAATTAGAAGAAGGTTACTTGTATTGAACTTGTCCAGGCTCGTTATCACTATATAATTAATGTTAGAAACCAGGGTCAGATGGAGCCACAAAACAGCTACCTCCGATAGGTGGCACCCGAGGGTCTTCTTCCTTAGGGAGGAGAGCTAATTTGCCTACATTTTATTACCCCCAGAGTATTGCCAGGCCTGTAAGATTCTTTCTGATGGTTTTTTTTCCCCCTTTCATTTGAATGAGTGAAAAATTGTGCAAAAATGCTGAAAGAATTGACAGTATACAGATTAAAAAAAGGCTTTCATGGTTCAAATTGGTAAAGAAATAATACTCAGCATGTGCCTGAGATTTCAGGATCTCCTTTACTTTGCTGATGCTGTAAAATGCATTTTTTAACCCGAAAAAAAAACAAAAAAAAAACCGCTGCATGTGAACAAGCCCAAACACTTAGGCCCGCTTCATCAAGACTGGCATTTTGTATTCTTCTTAAAGAAGGGTGTGCTGGAGTAAGATTAATGATTAAGACATACACAGCAAGAAATCCAGTTGGGGGCTGAAATAGCTTTTTATTGTAATTCACGCCACTTTTTAGGTATAAATGATGATGAATTTGTGGGCTGATATTCGCTATATCTCTCCCTGTTAAGCTTTTCAGTGTAAAATGCCAAAACTCACAATTAGTTTGCGAACTACAAGTTGCATAAAAAAAAAATTGCGCCAATTCAGTTTTATGGCAGAATTCTGCCGCCATGGCCTTAATTTTCTGACACAATATTAGATCCAGCTCACCATAAGAGACATCGTGGAGGTGCTCGGAGCGCGGAAACGTCACGTCAAGGCGTGGAACAGTCATAAAGAGAATCATCCAGCTCAACGAACCGTGATTAGGCTTTTATTAACACAATGTACATAACAGCAGTACAACTAAAAGAAGTGCGACATCCAGGGGGTTCGGGCCACAGCCTTGGTCGGCTAAGGGTGGGCTGTCGCCTGAACCCCCTGGATGTCGCACTTCTTTTAGTTGTACTGCTGTTATGTACATTGTGTTAATAAAAGCCTAATCACGGTTCGTTCAGCCGGATTATATTCTTTCTTAATTTTCTGACTCATTCACACTTACATCATAATTTAGTGATTGTATAAAATCCATAAAGCCTTAGGCCTTATTCACACTTGCACCTTTTGGATCAGTAATTTGTATTTTTTTTTTTTTTTTAACATCACAATTCTTGATTCTAAACACAAAGATCTTGGAAAAGTTTAGGGTATATTCACACGTAGCTTTTTTTCTGCATTTTGTTCTGCGTAAAATATGTAGGTAAATAGCCAAAAAACTGCAGCAGAAAATCTGCACTTTTTTTCTGCATGTTATATCTATTTTTAGGTGCTAAAACCCTTTTATCTCAACTGGCAAAAACTGCAGGAAATGCTGAAGAACTGACATACTGCATTTTTTTTTTTAAATGCACCGTGTGAGTGAAAATTTAGGAATGAATTCATTTGGCTGTTACTGCAAAATATTGTGCTTTTCTGCATAATAAAACATAACATAAAAAATGCTATGTATGAACAAGCCCTTACACATTTTGCATCAATTCCTTATCTTGGCTTGAAAAAGAGATACAGAAAACATACGGACGTGTGAAATGAGGCTTCAGGTCTATTAAAAAAAAAATCCATTTACCAATCTGACAACGTCCTATATAGGTAAGGATGTCAGAGTGATGGCCATTATTAAAATCATAAATGAAGGAGATGGTGTTTATTACACTCGCTCGATAAGACCTCATCTAGGTCCTTGATTTTTCTGGTATTCAAAAAAAAAGAATGATCCCCTATCATCTGTGTTTTTGATCTTTCATCACTGGTTCAATTTTTACCATCAATGTTTCATCAGTGATTTCCACGTGTGAAAAATAAGTAAATTGCAAAACGTCTCGACACCTTGTAATCGCTGATCCCATCTGTGTGCCGTCCGTGATTTGCACCCACCCATAGATTTGTAAGGGGAATTTTGATTTGTGACTGGGATCAAAAACAGACATGTGAAGACGTCCTTCGATTATTATGGTTCTGTGTTCAGTCTGAATGAGGCCAAAGGCTAGAAGACCGTATAAATGGTTCATTCAACCTATTTCTGCTAAAAGGCAAGACACTATATGATTTGGTGCCTCTTGATAGATATATTACAATTACACCAATTCCTGGCTGGCCTCCTTTACAACAGTATGTTGACAATAATAAAATTTGCTGTATTTTAGGACTAAATTACAACTTTTCTAGTAATGTGCATATACACCAGTTTGGCTTACTAAACCTGCCTGTATGTAGTCCATTTCATAATGCCCTATAGACTTTATTGTAACATTTGGCCACTATAGTATATAATGCCCTATAGACTTTATTGTAACATTTGGCCACTATAGTATATAATGCCCTATAGACTTTATTGTATGATTTGGCCACAAAAACACCATGAAAGCAGCTACTTTTTTTTATAGCTTTTTTGTGCACGCAAACAGTAAAGTCCACAGGGCGGTATAAAAGGCGTTATTGTGGGGTTTTAAAGGCCCTTTTTGGCATCAGAAAAAAATAAAATAAATATAACTTAATAAAAAAAAAAAAAAGCACCACCGAAAATGCTTATAAAAATATCTAATAAAAAGAACACTTAAAATCCATAATACCTTAAAGAAGGTGTAGCACAGGAGGCCTTAAATGGATGCGTCAGGTGCATGGTAAAAATGTAATACAAAAATTAGGATATGTAGACCCATTTTGGTTTAAATCAGTATTGATAAATTATGGAGGTACCAAATAATGCATCCTATCCAGACCATTATCACCACTATATACTAAAAAAAGTATAAACCGTAGTTCAAATTATCTTATAAATTCTTAAATCTTTATTACAACAGATGACGCCCTATAAAAAAAAGCCCCTAAAAAGCCCTAATTAGAAAACTTGAGTGGACAGTGTGCTTATATGATGACTATAAACTGCACAGGTATATTACTAAATAATAATACAGTGGCAAATAAAGATATACAGATTAATCTAGCATGTAACTACAAGCCAATATGTAGAAGATTACATACAGATCCGGTATATATTAGGAACAAGTAAAAAAAAAAAAGTTACATACCATATCTGCAGAATCAGCGCCACAATAAAGGTATTTTCAATGTTACCAACATGGTCCGGCTTACAATAACTACAGCAATATCCCTTAATCACAATAGGTAGCCTTTTTTTTTGGGGAGCAAAAAAGAGTTAACAGTAGTATAAATCAATACAGACCATGTGCCATAGTACTGAACCACACTGCCCTGTACCCGCATGGTAAAATTTGTCACCTATTTTTAACAAAACTTTTAAATGCCAAAAACTATTTGGTTATCCTCAAGGCAAGTAGCGCAGCCGTGCATTATACAGGGGTTTTAAAAGGCCGATCATGCAATGATGCTCAACAGATGAACAATGATGGCAACATGACTTTATTAATGTTACTGTGCTGTAGATGTGCAACATTTCCGTTTGTGGTTAGATCTGCGCCTGTTACATGGCAGCCACCAGCAATGGCGGACATCACATTAATAGGCGTGCATGGATAAGCATAGAAATGGTTTTCGAATGCTAATGTCAGTCGCCCACTGCGAGGTTCTTAGCCTTTAAACATCGGGAACAGTATAAAATAAAAACATTTCTTCAAATTTACAATAAGAGATCCAATTTTCTTAATTTTATATTCCTTATGAAGCACATTCATTAAAATCTGTATGATTTCTTCTAAATCTAGGGTACATTCAAGTGCGACAAATTGCAAAGGAAAAAAAAAAAAATTTGATTTAATAATAATCTGCAGCAAAACTGAAATATTTTGCGTATGGATTTTCTTGCAGATTTTACCCCGTGCTGCATGATGTGGATCTAAGATTAGCGCTTGCAAGTGAAATCATAAGATTTTTTTCCCATAGTATGTAGTTAAAATTTTGCAAAATCTTATCCGACTTGCTGCTATTGAAATACTCTGTGGATTTAACGCCGAACAGAAATCTGCAGCACATTCACCCCCTCTCATGTCCGCACACCCTGATATAGCTTTGATATTAGGAATGTGATAGAAAAAAAGGGACGATCAATATGTTGAATTTACTGTCTGACCAGTGGCCCGAGTCATGACTACATCTAAACAAGTATCTAATAAAAAGGTGACTTTTTATAATTTTAGATCGAATTCTGGTTATGGAAGGACTCGAATCACCCCAATGAATTAGTTAAAGGCGGTGTCCCCTTTCAAAAAAAAATCCAGGTCGATGGTTAGAAAAAACAATGGAATAGACCAAGCTTTACTCGCTGTCTCTGGGTTCAGTGTGGACTCTCCGCTGCGGCGGTGTCTGATATTGGCTGCAGCGGTATAGGCAGCACTGCAGCCAGTCACTGAGCTCAGTGGTTCTCCCGCTGTAGACAAAATCCCGCTCAGTCACTAAGCTCACTGACTGTCTGCAGTGCGATCATTGTGACATCAGCGCTGCAGCCAATGACACCAGGAGCATCAACGGAGGCTCAGCGGTGGACCCGGAGCCAGCGAGTAAACAGGGCTTGTATGTCTAGAATAAACTGCAGCCAGGGACGGGGACTCTGTGTAAGGGGACAGCCCTTTTAGCATGCTGATGTTTATATTAAACGGGTGTTCCTATAATTGCCACATACCGCCATACTCCATTTCTAATCGGTCCCATAGAATTTGGAGGCACTGTGTATATTGGACCATTGCTTTATTTAAGAAGATTTTCATGATCAGCGAGTGTGCCGGTTATGGGCCAACTAGTGATCAGGCATTTAGCCTGTGGATAGGTGACAAGTCTAGTGTTGAGCGAGTATGATCTATTAACCCTTTGTCTGAGTATGCTCGGGCCGAGCTCCGAGTATTTACAGCTGCTCGGTGATATGGTTGAATCGCTCCCATGTGCATGATTTGCTTCTGTTTGACAGCTTTATTACATGTGAGGATTGTCTATTTCTTACACATTCCTCACATGTAATAAAGCTGTCAAACAGAAGCAAATCATGGGAGCGATTCAACCATATCACCGAGCAGCTGTAAATACTCGGAGCTCGGCCCGAGCATACTCGGACAGAACATACTCGCTCAACACTAGTGACAACGTAATTCAGGAATCCCCTTTAAGTACCGTAGAAATATTCATCTCTGCAGAGGTTTCTCACATAGCATAAAGTATGGCTGTACTTGCCTACCAAAGCGGATTATATACAGAGCCATTGTGTGTGTTATTCACATTATCAGAATGTTTAAAACAAAATCTTCATTTGTGAAACTCTGGGCACGCCGAGTTGTCTAATTTAGCAATTTTATTGATAGGTCGAGAAAATGTTATCATATGCTCTGAAATGCCTTATACAAACCAAGATTCCAGCATCCAGCCTTCATTTCTTTACATAGGTTGTATTGCTTAGGCTCTTACATGTTTTGTAGTGTGTGCCATGGCTAGTAGACGTGTTCTTAGGATTTGGCTATTGAGCCAAGATACGCATGCGTGCCAGAGATCCGGAGATCCAGTACAGATCTCCATCTGCTCCAGGCTGAAGAATGACTTGTGGGCTCTTGATTACTGCAGCTACAATGTATCGCCTGGTGACCAGCATTGAAAGAACAGCACTATGTCCTGGATGCCTTATATTTTAACCCTTTCATTTTCTGTTTGTGAAGCAACTGAATCAGATTAGATTGTGCGCTCTTGAGGGCAAGGACAAAACTTTTTTGAAATTGTGCCATTGTTTCGGGTGTTGTGTTCTGCAGACACCGCTGAATCTGGATCAAGGTTTGGATGGGAAATGGGCAGTTTGGGAACCAGAAGTTTTAAACTAAAAGATGTTTTACTCTCCCAGACGTTATTATGCCGATGGCTTCGCACCATTATGCAAAGCTTGCCGTTAATTAGTGGGCTCTGTGCTGAAGGCTCATTACCTTCCTATGCAATTGAACTTGCCATGGTACTGTAGAATAATGTGACAGATTGTAATCACTGCCTTTAGACACTGTGAATTCCTTTTTTTGGTACTCTGTATTTTTTATATATTGTACAATGTAAAAACAAGCCTTCAAAAATAAATGAAATGTTTAAGAAAAAAAAAAGACAGAAGATAAAGAATGAATGGCTTGTGGTGACTTTTCAATGAGTCGGGATTGTATTTAGGGCTCGTTTGGTTGAGCGCATTATACATATGTTCACACAGACCGATGATATTGTACAGGGCGATGTGGGGACCAGTGTACCAGGAGGGAAAACTAATCACAGCCAAACAAAGCACAGCCAAACAAAGCACAGCCAAACAAAGCACAGCCAAACAAAGCACAGCATGCACGAGCTGTTTCTTCAGTATTTAGGATCAGACTCCACCATTCACGTTTATGGGTGCACAAAAGAAAAAACTAATTCCATATGGATGATCTGTATGTCATCTGTTTTGTTTTGTTTTTTAACTAATACATTGCAATTAACTTGGGAAACTTTTATTTTTGTTTATGTATAAAAACGGATGCCATACGATAAAAATCATTCATTTTATTCTCAAAAAAAAAATGGGACGATTTTTCATATATTTGTCTGAACGCTGCAAAAAGGGCAACAATGTTTACCTGCCCAAATCTCAGAAGTAATGCACTACCAGGGTGCAAAAACCCCTTTGTGACTGCCATCTTAATTATATGGGTTTGCTGCATCCTGGTAATGCATTAGTTCTGAGATCGGGACCAGGTAAACACTGTTGCCCTTTTTTTTGTGTGTTTTTCTTGAATTTTGGGGGCATTTTAGTTCCTTATTGTGGCTTTGCTTTTAGTTCAGTGGTCTGAACTCTGCCTTATCTTATCACACATCACTTAGAAATTTGGACTAGAAACATTTGTGGCACGTTTGACAGATAGCAATGCCTAAAGTCAAATCTAAGACAGGTCTGGAATCTAACAGTACCTCTTCAGCACTAGAGACTTACATAAAAATGCTACACTTTAACCCTTATCCCTCAGACATTTTTTCATTTGTTCGCTTCTAACTTTCAAGAGCCATAACTTTATTTTTGGCTGAAATAGCCATATAACAGCTTCTTTTGGCCAGCGATTTTCTTTTAATAGCATTATTTTATATAACCTATTTAAAAATAAGTGAAGATGAAAAAAGTAAAATAGCAAGCCACAATTCCATCATATTTTGGAGTTTTATTTTTACAGTACTGGGGAGTAAGAGGACATTGCGTGAGTCAGCATAATTATAGTAATACCATCCCCCATATCCCAGAGGGTGGAGCGGCTCTACTATTTGAGTTATAATACTTTTTGATTTTTTTTTTATTACCTGCAAAGACAAACGATTTTGCCAATTTTCCAGTGTTGGTGATTGCTAAGAGGATATTATAAAAGCTTGGACTGGAGCTGAGCAAAACTTCTATAATTTGCTCAATTCAGGTGGAAATTAATATGGCCTCACCTTTCCTAATCTCGCTCTGTACCTGGCCTCCAATAAAATTGTCTTCTTCTATCTTCCTTTTAGCCGGGTTTTCCATTCCCTAGATTCAATATCCTGATGTGGAATACGAAACACTTCATTAACGTGCATTGTGATGGCATAGGGTCTACGAAACACTTCATTGGGCATGGGGTCTAGTGAATGGAAGACCCAACTGGAAAATAGAAACATTAAAAAGGGAGGACCGGCAGGAGAAACAAATACAAGATTTTTCTTTTAATTCCTTCTTAACCCTCATGTTGCAAAAAATTGGATTCTGGTGAATTTGATTGTGGTAAAATTTAAGGTGAATTTAAAATCGCCTCGAATTCATTCACTCATCTCTAACTCCAACTCTTAGAGAGGTCCGGAGGTCCGGTCCAAATATGCTGTCATTTAGATATTTTTGCTACAAATATTAAAAAATTTAAACGATGCAAACTTAAAGAAAAAAAATGAAAAAAACATTACATTTATTTCCCCAGTGGGAGTTGCATGGCACTGACGAGGTCACGTCTGCCCATACCTGTTGGGACCATGCAAGGTCAGCAGATATCATGCACTGGTCGTATTGTAATGGACAGCTGTGTGCATCATCGGAGCCGTTCCTCCAATGCAAGAGAGCACGGCCCTGGCCTACACAAACACAGGACGTTATATTATAGAGAAAGAGAATACCTCTGTGCATTCAGAGTCTGGCAGAACAGCTCAGGAATAATAGATATGAAACCTCAATACATCATGAAAAATCCAAAGAAGTATTGAGCTTTTTATACTGCATTTTTCAGTAATGACGCTGTACAAATCATTTCTGCCTTGATGGGGTTTTTTTTTTTTTTTAACAAATTAGTTCCATAAATCTAAAATATAAACAATTGTTATTAATAATTAGGCCTTTTTCACATCTTTTTAGATCAAAAAGGGAGTGCAATCATAGCACTTATAAGAGGTGAAACATTTTCAAATATTTAATGATGACATGGATGGTAAAAAAGAGCTTTGTCTATGAAAAAAATGGAGTATTGTGCTGCATTGCATATCATAGCAATGTCATTACATTGAGTGAACACAATGTACGGGAGACCTGAGCGGCAGCAAATTGTTTCGAGCCTCCTCAGAAATGTATTCCATGCTCAGCGCACCCACGTTAAGGAAAAAAAAAAGTTCCTCTCGTTAACAAGGCAAGAGCCTCTATCTGCTGCTGACACCCACTGACAAATGTTATTTAGACCAGGGGCTGCCGTCTGTGGAGAATGAGGATTATTATTTGGAAGAGTCAGAATTTCCAATTAAAAGTTTATAAAAGAAAACAGCAGTTGTTCAAGGGCTCCTAACCACAACAGATCATGGGCTCCTAACCACAACATCATGGGCTCCTAACCACAACAGATCATGGGCTCCTAACCACAACAGATCATGGGCTCCTAACCACAACAGATCAAGGGCTCCTAACCACAACAGATCATGGGCTCCTAACCACAACAGATCATGGGCTCCTAACCACAACAGATCATGGGCTCCTAACCACAACAGATCATGGGCTCCTAACCACAACAGATCATGGGCTCCTAACCACAACAGATCATGGGCTCCTAACCACAACAGATCATGGGCTCCTAACCACAACAGATCATGGGCTCCTTACCACAACAGATCATGGGCTCCTTACCACAACAGATCATGGGCTCCTAACCACAACAGATCAAGGGCTCCTAACCACAACAGATCAAGGGCTCCTAACCACAACAGATCATGGGCTCATAACAACAACAGATCATGGGCTCCTAACCACAACAGATCAAGGGCTCCTAACCACAACAGATCAAGGGCTCCTAACCACAACAGATCATGGGCTCCTGAATCCTCATTCACAATCATTACCACTAGAAATCCGTGAAAGGGACGATTGATGTTTTTTTATTGCTTAGAGTGTCTGGATCATAAACAGTATGGCTGATGTTATCTTAACCACAGAAGCAGCGACCAAGGTATACGAGACGTCTGAACACCTACGGCCATTTATTTCAGTCTCCTTTGGCCTCTAACCCCAAAACAAAGACAATAGACACAGTCTGGGTTCCTCTCATGGCCATGACAGGCATGCTTTTAAAATTACTGCAATCACACAATTGGACTAAAACATTATTATACGTATTGTCCCTGTATAGTGTATTGTAATCTGTGTAGGCAACAAATGTTTTGTAATGCTCTCTGGGTTTTTTAGAAGTTTTCTATTAAAAATGAAGTTTTAAAAAATATATTTTTTTCCATACATAAATTTTGATAAAATTGTCATTATTGAGGGCTTCACAAATCCTAATATTTATCATTCATTGCTAAGGCACCGGCTTATTTTTCATCTTCACATTTCAACAACCATAACTTTATTTTACAGTTGTTGTTACTGGGACTTGTTTGCTGGGGAAAGTAGTATTTTTCAGTGGCGATACTGTGTACTGTCCGTGTTTAACATTGGAAAGAATAGAAGATTTGTAATTTATTGATCCATGAATAACACTGATGGTAAAAACGGACACACAAACCAAACAAAGGGTTCAAAGTTGACCAGTGATTTTTCATTTTTACAATAAAATTTACAAAACCATTTTTTTTTTTTTTTTAAAGGTACCACATCACATATGAAGTGACTTTGGCGGGGTCTATGACAGAAAAACCCAAAAGTGACACCATTCTAAAAACTGCACCCCTCAAGGTGCTCAAAACCAAATTCAAGAAATGTATTAACCCTTCAGGTGCTTCAAGGGAATTAATAGAATGCGGAAGGAAAAATAAACATTTTACTTTAGACCCATTTTTTTTTTTACTTTCACAAGAGCAACAAGAGAAAATGGATCCCGAAATTTATTGTGCAACTTCTCCTGAGCACACAGATACCCAATATGTCAGGGAAAACCACTGTTTGGGCGCACGTCAGGGCTCGGAAGTGATCAAGCGCCATTTAACTTTTTGAATGTAAAATTTGTTGGCGTGATTAAGAGACGCCATGTCACGTTTGGAGGGCCACTAAGGTGCCTAAACAGTGGAAACTCCCCACAAGTGACACCATTCTGGAAACTAGACCCCTCAGGGAACTTGTATAGATGGGGATTCAAGGTGCTCACCACACAGGTGCTTCACAGAAGTTTATAGTGTTGAGCCGAGAAAATAAATCACACTTTTCCACAAAAATGTTTTTTTTATCCCCAAATCTTACATTTTCATTAGGGTAACAGGAAAAACTGCACCATACAATTTGTTGTGCAATTTCTCCTAAGTACGCAAATACCCAATACGTGGAGGAAAACTACTGTTTGGACGCACAGCAGGGCTTGGAACTAAAGGAGCGCCATTTGACTGTAAAATTTGCTGGAATAATTAGCGGACGCCATGTCGCGTTTGGAGAGCCCCTGATGTGCCTAAACAGCGGAAACCCCCCAGAAATGACTCCATTTTGGAAACTAGATCCCTCAGGGAACTTATCTACATGTCTGGTGAGCACCTTGAACTCCGCAGGTGCTTCACAGAAGTTTATAACATAGAGCCATGAAAATACGAAAAAAAAAAAATTCAAACTTTTTCCACAAAAATGATCTTTTAGCCCCAAATTTTTTTATTTTCACAAGGGTAAGAGGAGAAAATGGACCCCAAAAATTGTTGTGCAATTTCTCCTGAGTACGCCAATACCCCACATGTGGGGAAAAAACACTGTTTGGGCGCACGGCAGAGTTCGAAAGGGAAGTAGCACTGTGTGACTTTTTGAATGCTAAATTGGCTGGAATCGAGAGTCAACGCCATGTCGCATTTGAAGAGCCTCTGATGTGCCTAATCAGTGCAAACCCCCCACAAGTGACCCTATTTTGGAAACTAGACCACTCAGGGATTTTATCAAGGAGTATAGTGAGTATTTTGAACCCAGAGGTACGACACAGAATTTGATAACATTAGGTCATCATATTGAATATGTTGTAATTAGTCTCACTACTTGAGTTTGCATCGGATGCTCGGGTGTGCACCAAGTATCGTGGGTGTTCGAGTCCCCGCCCCACATGTTTTACGGTTGTTAGAAACCCCCCCAAAAAAACAGGCGGGGAATGCTAGTGTATGGCAGGCAATCCCCGCCTGTTGTTTTTGGCTGTATAATACCCATGAAACATATGGGGCAGAGACTAGAGCATGACACTCAAGGACCCGCGATACTCTGTGCATACCCGAGCACCCAATGCAAACTCAAGTAGCGAGCACTTGCGCTCAACACTAGTCGGTCGCCTTATTTTTTTTTCTTTACTTTTTGAAAAAAATCACAACCCCAACCCTAATGCAACTCTAATCATAACCCTAATCCTAAGGCCACGGCCCCACTATAAGTATTTGGTCAGTATTCAGTCAGTATTTTTTCTCAGGAGTGGGAGCCAAAACCAGGAGTGGGTGATAAATGCAGAATTGGTGACTTGTTTCTATTCTACCTTTTCTCTGATTGTTCCTCACCTGGTTTTGGCTCCCACTCCTGAGAAACAATACTGACCGAATACTGATAGTGGGGCTGTGGCCTAACCCTAACAACCCTATCCCGAGGGATTTATTCACTATAATGAGGCAGTGGTAGAAGTGATTAGACGACTTTATTCTGCAGGCCGTTGCAATACCAGATTTATATCGGGTTTTTATTGTAAAAACAAGTTTTTGCATCGCCATATTTTGATGGCTATAATTTTTCCATATTTCTGCCGACAGTCATGTGACTGCTTGTTTTTTGCGGGACGAGTTGACGTTTTTATTGGTACCATTTTTGGGCAAATTACATTTTTTGATCGCTTTCTATTCCGTTTTTAGGAGGCAGAATGAATAAAAACCAGCAATTCAGGAATTATTATTTGGGGATTGTTTTTATGCCGTTCCGCGTGTGGTAAAATTGATAAGGCAGCTTTATTCTACGGGTCAGTACGATTACAGCGATACTACATTTATATCGTTTTGCCGCTTTTACACAATAAAAACTTTTATAGAAAAAAATAATTATTTTTGTATCGCTTTATTCTGAGAGCTGTAACTTTATTTTTCGGCCGATGGAGCTGTATGGCGGCTTGTTTTTTAAGGGACAAGATGATGTTTTCAGTGGTAACATTTTCCTTTACATGTGTGTCTTTTTGATTGCGTTTTACTCCACTTTTTGTTCGGCGGTACCATGAAAAAGCACTGTTTTATAGGTAGGGTCGTTACGGGCGCGGCGATACCAAATGTGTGTACTTTTTTTTTACACCAATAAATGTATTTATTGGATCAATATTTTTTCCTTTTTTTGTTCTTTATTTTGTTATTTGTTTTTATATTTTTACAATTTGTATTAACTTTTTTTTTTTTACTTTTTCACATTGTCCCTGGATGGGACATCAACTTTACACATCTGCACTGCGGAGCATCAGATCAGCGTCTGGCAAGTAGCAAGGAGGCGTCTTAGCTCCCGCTCTCTGAGTAGGAGCTGACACAGCCACCTTCCTGAAAGCCCCCACACGGCCATCTTGAGATCAGGGGGTCACCATGAAAACCAGCAACACAACGTGATCGCATCGTGTTGATGGGATCACAGAGGGAGCCCACTCCCTCTGCGATGCCCTGCGGTGTCACTATTGACAGCGGCATCAGAGGGTTTAAACGCCCGTGGGCGGTGCTGCGGGGTGTCAGCTCTCACAGAGCCGACACCCGCATGTGAGCGCGGCGGTGCTCAGCGTGAGCCCGCGCCATACATATACTGCTCTTTGCGGGAATGCAGCTTCCGCAGCACAGTATATGTACGGCGCGCGTCGGGAAGCGGTTAAATAAAGATCTCTTTTTCCTAGAGGTGCATGAGTTTTGGAGATAACGGACATGCCTTTACTAATACTAAGTTATATTCTACGCATTTCTCCTGCAGATATTTGACCACTATTACATCTCCTATACGCAGTCTCCAGGCACAGGTCGATGCACACCGGAGAGCAGTAACAACAATTTGACTGGAGATATTTTACTTGAGACGCAAAAAAGGTGTTTAAAGAGGAAAAACAACATAGATTTCATGCGTGGTGAGCAGCGGCGCCCTCTGTGCATCTGCTGATTGCTGCATCGAACGCTCATGTCTCAGCGCTAATTAAGGGGAAATTGCCTGAAACTCGCTACAAGCCGATTCCCTGATTATAAAGATGGCAAGAGTAAACAATTGGGATTAACCCCCGACTGATGCAGCTGCAATGATTCGCCTCCACCTGGGATAATATGGCTTGTAATGTGCTGGAGAACTCTGAACAAGCGTCTAGATGATTGTAAAAACTTATTTTAAAAGAGGAAATAACAGGAAAATTAAACCCATCATCTAAAATGTCTAGGAAATCCTAGTAGACAGTGGCCATAGTGTCACAATCAAGAACAGAGGAGGACTATTGCATAACAAAAGCAGAAAGTTTTTGGAGGTTTTTTTTTCTTCATTTTGTGCAATTATGAAATGTTCCTGTAAAGCTGGGTGGGGCTGCGCAGCCAAAGACCGCTCTATGCTACTGCAACATAAATACAGGTGAATGAGGTTGCATTGTGACAAAGGTACCACGACTTCAACAAAGTGCAAAAGATCCACCTAGTTTTGTCTTTTTGCAACTAACTTGTCACAGTCCGGGTACCGTGCTATTCACAGTGCATTATTCACCTCCATTATGCTCACATGTAGCATCAACACAAAGCGATCTTTGGGCGCGTGACCCGTGCTGCAGCCAAAGTCACCGTGTAGCCCCAGCCGAACAGATTCTAGTGAACACTGCCTGAGTGGTAAATGTAGGCACAGTCAACTTCTTTCTCTTCATTGGCTGATATGGTATATTTGATAGAAAGGGAGCACATGGAGGACCTAAGAGGTAAAAAAAAGAATGGGGACGATTTACTAAAACAATTAATTTTTAAACAAAGTAATTTTGCCACTTTAAGACGGTCTAGTCCATCATAGTAACAGACACTATATGACAAATATGGTGCATCTTTAGATATTTTAGTCAGACTTTCCGCCACCTAGTAGTTGGGTTACTTATACCAGTCATTTGCGCCCACATTTTATAGCACTTTAACATATTTTGGACTGTCATTTCTTCAACAAAACCAGGTTTCCTTCTCACTGGGTCACACCCACTCATGAAGGGATTTAAAAAGTGTGTAAAGCATTATTCACACAATTCATTCTTGAGGCACAATTTCCCAAATGCAGTAAAATTTCTGCATTACTGAATTTTTTTTTTAAAACATTGCAGCAAAAATCCAATTGTGAACGCATTGCGTGAACATGGCTTAACAAAAAAAAAAAAAAAAGGCTTTAATGTGTGTATTGTATATGACAATGAACAGATAGAATTGTGGCACGTTTGCATTAGTAAATCTCTCCAGTAATCGCTAACAGTTCCATTCTCCAACATTATGCAAGACTTAAAGAAGTGCTGAAAGCAAAATCTGAGGGTTTTTTTCTAGGTAGAAAATAAATGGACGGATGACTTTATGTGACGAGGACATTTTAATCAAAGAAAATACAGGTAAGCGGATGAATAAGTGTAAAAAAAAAACCTCAGAACAGATACTGTATGCACCATTTCTATTCTTGTTCTACAAGATTTAAAACACATTTGGAATTTAGTGGCTATGGGATAATGGTTATATCTGCCTATTAATACTTCTGAGTTTTTGGCATATTTTATAGAAATGAGTTTTATATAGTTTTAGATTTCTCCATGACAATATATTTTATAAATATATAAAGTATTGTACAAAAGTATTAGATGTGTGTGAAAAAATGCTTTAACCCCTTCACACCAGAGCCTGTTTTCACCTTCGTGACCGGGCCAAATTTTACAATTCTGATCACTGTCACTTTGAGGTAATTACTCTGGAACGCTTCAACGGATCCCCCTGATTCTGAGATTGTTTTTTTTGTGACATATTGTACTTCATGATAGTGGTAAAATTAATTCGATATTACTTGCGTTTATTTGTGAAAAAATTTAAAATGTAGAAAATTTCGCAATTTTCAAACTTTGAATTTTCATGCCCTTAACCCCTTCCCGACCCGTGTCACACCGTTTGTGACATGGAAAACAGTTCGTTCCCGACCCATGTCACAGCGTCTGTGACATGGAGGGAAAGACCCCCTGCAGCGCCTGCGAGCGGGGTCGCTCAGGTGTCACAGTTGCTACTGCAACTGGACATCCTGAAGTCGACCCCCCGGGGGGTGGATTAACCCCCCCGTGCCTGGGACCCCTCCGATTGGCTGTTTCATTTTCACTTTTAATGAAACTGCCAATCGGTATGAATTAAATATTTCACCAATGAAAATTGGTGTAATATTTAAATCTGGGCATGGCCTGATGCTTACAGCATCAGCCATTGGCTGGGGGGAGTGTCACCTCTGTCCCCCCCTCCCCCCAGATCTGATTGGGGGGCTAGCGTCACATGGATACTAGCCCCAATCAGATGTGGAGGGAGTTTTTAATGATGGCCGCAACTGCCCGTCCATGGATCGGGTGCCGGCCGTTGTGGACCCTCTGCTGCTGCCTCCTGTGGACCCTCTGCTGCTGCCCCCCCGTGGACCCTCTGCAGCTGCCCCCCCGTGGATCGCCTGCTGCCGCCGCTGATCGCCTGCTGCCGCCGCTGATCTGCATCAGGTAGTATTGCCCCCGCTCCCCCCTCCACTCCACCCTGCCCCCCCCTCCACCCCCGACCCCCCCTCCACTTTCATACCTGCACCCCGACCTCCGCTCCCTCTGCTCCCTCTCCCACGTCTTCATCCACCGGCTGCTGCTCTCCTTCTGACAGCCGGTGGACTGTGATCACAGCAGCAGCAGGCTCAGTGTAAATGCCCTGCTCCTGTGATCAAACCCACCATCCCCCAGTCCCAGTGATATCACCCCCCACCTCCCAATAATCACCCCTCCCCCAGTGTTCACCCCCCCTGTCCCCAGTGTTCACCCCCCCTGTCCCCAGTGTTCACCCCCCCTGACCCCAGTGTTCACCCCCCCTGTCTCCAGTGTTCACTCCCCATCCCCAGTGTGCACCCCCCCATCCCAGTGATCACCCCCCCCCCCCCGCAAACCCAGTGATCACCCCCCTTGCTGCTGCCGGCTCCTGCCCCAGTGATCACCCCCCTTGCTGCTGCCGGCTCCTGCCCCAGTGATCACCCCCCTTGCTGCAGCTGCTGGCTCCTCCATCTCTTCAGCCCCCCCCCTACGCCTGACAGCCCCGTACGCCTGACAGCCCCCCTACGCCTGACAGCAGAAGGTTACACCAAGCACACACACACACACACGTACACTCACACTATAATAAAGTTTCGATTTTTTTTTTTTTTTTTTTTTTACACACGCACACAGCACACAAAATGTCCCGCCCGTCCCACTCATCCCAGTCTAGGGCGTACTCAGCTTAGTAGGCTATGTCAGGTTGGTGTGTGTGTTGTAGTGTGTGTGTGTGTGTGGTGTATACACTACAATATACCACACCGCACACCAACCTGACATACACTACACAATGGTGTCCACTAACAAATTGGAACCATGTTGCGTTTGGAGAGTCCCTGTGTGCCCAAACATTGGAGCTCCCCAACAAGTGACCCCATTTTGGAAACTAGACCCCCCAAGGCACCTATCTAGATGCATAGTGAGCACTTGAAACCCCCAGGTGCTTCACAAATTGATTCATAAAAATGAAAAAGTGGAAAAAAAAACACTTTTTTATTTTTACGGATTAATTTGTGAAGGACCTGGGGGTTCCAAGTGCTCACTATGCATCTAGATAGGTGCCTTGGGGGGTCTAGTTTCCAAAATGGGGTCACTTGTGGGGGAGCTCCAATGTTTGGCCACACAGCGGCTCTCCAAACGCAACATGGTGTCTTCTAACAATTTGAGCCGACAATTTGTTAGCGGACACCATGTTGCTTTTGGAGAGCCGCTGTGTGCCCAAACATTGGAGCTCCCCAACAAGTGACCCCATTTTGGAAACTAGACCCCCCAAGGCACCTATCTAGATGCATAGTGAGCACTTGGAACCCCCAGGTGCTTCACAAATTGATTCATAAAAATGAAAAAGTGGAAAAAAAAACACTTTATTTTTACGGATTAATTTGTGAAGGACCTGGGGGTTCCAAGTGCTCACTATGCATCTAGATAGGTGCCTTGGGGGGTCTAGTTTCCAAAATGGGGTCACTTGTGGGGGAGCTCCAATGTTTGGCCACACAGCGGCTCTCCAAACGCAACATGGTGTCTTCTAACAATTTGAGCCGACAATTTGTTAGCGGACACCATGTTGCTTTTGGAGAGCCGCTGTGTGCCCAAACATTGGAGCTCCCCCACAAGTGACCCCATTTTGGAAACTAGACCCCCCAAGGCACCTATCTAGATGCATAGTGAGCACTTGGAACCCCCAGGTGCTTCACAAATTGATTCATAAAAATGAAAAAGTGGAAAAAAAAACACTTTTTTATTTTTACGGATTAATTTGTGAATGACCTGGGGGTTCCAAGTGCTCACTGTGCATCTAGATAGGTGCCTTGGGGGGTCTAGTTTCCAAAATGGGGTCACTTGTGGGGGAGCTCCAATGTTTGGCCACACAGCGGCTCTCCAAACGCGACATGGTGTCCGCTAACAAATTGAATGGAAAATCGGCTCAAATTGTTAGCGGACACCATGTTGCGTTTGGAGAGCCCCTAATGTGCCTAAACAGTGGAGCTCCCCCACAAGTGACCCCACTTTGGAAACTAGACCCCCCAAGGCACCTATCTAGATGCATAGTGAGCACTTGGAACCCCCAGGTGCTTCACAAAATGATCTGTGAAAACAAAAAAGTACTTTTTTTTTCACAAAAATTTTCTTTTAGCCTAAATTTTTTAATTTTCACATGGGTAACAGGATAAAATGCATCCTAAAATGTATTGGTCAATTTCTCCTGAGTACACTGATACCTCATATGTGGTCGTAAACCACTGTTTGGGCACATGACAGGGCTCAGAAGAGAAGGAGCGCAATTAGACTTTTGGAGCTAATTTTCCATTCAAAAAGTAAAATGGCGCTCCTTCCCTTCTGAGCCCTGCCGTGTGCCCAAACAGTGGTTTATGACCACATATGAGGTATCAGTGTACTAAGGAGAAATTGACCAACAAATTTTAGGATGCATTTTATCCTGTTACCCATGTGAAAATTAAAAAATTTAGGCTAAAAGAAAATTTTTGTTAGAAAAATAAAAATGTTCATTTTTTTCTTCCATGTGGCTTTAGTTCCTGTGATGCACCTCAAGGGTTAATAATCTTCTTGAATGTAGTTTTGAGTAGCTTGAGGGGTGCAGTTTTTGGAATGGTGTCACTTTTGGGTGTTTTCTGTCATGTACACCCCTCAAAGGGACTTCAAATGTGATGTGGTCACTAAAAAAAATGGCTTTGCAAATTTTGCTGGAAAAAAGAAAATTTGCTGATGAACTTTGAACCCTTCTAACTTCCTACCCAAAATTTTTTTTTTTTCAAAAATTGTGCTGATGTAAAGTAGACATGTGGGAAATGTTATTTATTAACTATTTTGTGTCACATCACTCTCTAGTTTAGCAGAATAAAAATTCAAAATTTGAAAATTGCAAAATTTTCAAAATTTTTCCCATATTTTTGATTTTTTCACAAATAAACGCAAATATTATCGACCTAAATTTAATACTAACATGAAGCCCAATATGTCACGAAAAAACAATCTCAGAATCGCTAGGATCCGTTGAAGTGTTCCAGAGTTTTTACTTCGTAAAGGGACACTGGTCAGAATTGACAAAAATGCCAAGGTCTTTAGGGTCAAAATAGGCTGGGTCCTGAAGGGGTTAAATCAGAGCGATGTCACACAAAATAGTCAATAAATAACATTTCCCACATGTCTACTTTACATCAGAACAATTTTGGAACCAAAATTTTTTATTTATTTTTTTTTGTTAGGGAGCTATAAGGGTTAAAAGTTGACCAGTGATTTCTCATTTTTCCAACAAAATTCACAAACCATTTTTTTAGGGACCACATCATATTTGAAGTCACTTTGAAGGGTCTATATGACAGAAAATACCCAAAAGTGACACCATTCTAAAAACTGCACCCCTCAAGGTGCTCAAAACCACATTCAAGAAGTTTATTAACCCTTCACGTGCTTCACAGGAACTGAAGCAACATGGAAGGAAAAAATGAACATTTAACTTTTTTTCACAAAAATTTACCTTAGACCCAATATTTTTTTAATTTTCGCAGGGGTAACAGGAAAAAATGGACCCCAAAATGTGTTGTGCAATTTCTCCTGAGCACGCTGATACCCCATATGTGGTGCAAAACCACTGTTTGGGCGCACGGCATGGCTCTGAAGGGAAGGAGCGCCATTTGACTTTTCGAATGGAAAATTGCCTGGAATCGATAGCGGACGCCATGTTGCATTTGGAGAGCCCCGAGGTGCCAGAACAGCAGAAATCCCCAAAAGTGACCGAATTAAATTAATCTAGTGGTGGGAAAATAGGTAGATAGGTAAATGGTCACTAAACCCAGAGAGGTGTCATTTCCAAAATGGGGTCACTTCGGGGGGGGGGGGGGGGGATTCTACTGTTCTGGCACTTTTCAGAGCCGCTAAGTACCAGAACTGCAGAATCCCCCCTGAAGTGACCCCATTTTGGAAATGACACCTCTCTGGGAATTCATCTATGGGTTTAGTGACCATTTTAACTCAATGATTTCCACAAACAAGCACGCAATGGAAGGTTTCGATTCTGGAGAACCTCCCCCCCCCACTCCTGGAAATTAAGTGAGCTCTACTCGAATGTGTCATTCACTAAATGAACCAAATGTTTGAATGACATAATGAGATACATTTTTAAAGTTTAAAAACGTGGTTCTGTGTGGAAGATTTTAAAGCAGTCAGTGACGCATAAGGCTGGCAATGATGGGCATTGTGGGCAATAGTAGCGGGTATCACGCCTCATTCCTCTCTTAGTACATACACAACATCTTTTCTGGGAGTTCCTTCTCGTTTCCGTTGCTGGAATAAGTGCAATAAAATGTCGCTCAGTGAGTCTTTTCACATCCTCAGATTCTAACGGATGAGCGGGGCTAACATTATCAAAAACAAGATTTTCAATGACCTTTTCTTGATAATCAAGAAAAGGATCTGAATTTCCTGCTTTTTTTGTACAACACAAAAGAATTGTATGTGGCCACCTGAAACAAATAAATAACCAACTTTTTATACCAGGTATAGGACTTTCTTGATACCTGGTATGGCTGTAGAACCTGGTCTGCAAGGTCCACACCCCCCATGTGTTTGTTGTTGTCAATGACTGACACAGGTTTTTGCTCTTGAGCCTTGGATCCTAGTTCTACAGTGGCCCTTGTGGCATCTGTGTGGATCGAGCTGAGGACAAAAATATCCCTCTTATCCCTATATTTCAGGGCAAGCAGCTCTCCGTTGCATACAGCCCCTGACTGCCCCTTTTGGTTGACCAATGGTTGTGGAAACCCCTGACTGTTTTTACGAATGGTCCCACAAGCTCCGATGTTGTGTTCAACCAGACTTTTAAATAGGGGTCTGCTGGTGTAATAATTGTCCACATATAGATTGTAGCCTTTTTGTAAAAATGGACTTATCAGCTCCCAAACAATTTTTCCAGATGTCTCCAGATAAGTAGGGCATCCTGGTGGGTTTAGCTGGTTATCTTTCCCCTCATATATGCGAAAAGCGGATGTGTATCCGGTTGAACTTTCGCACATTTTATAGAGCTTTATTCCAAACCTTGCCCTTTTAGATGGGATAAATTGCTTGAGGTGCAGTCTTCCTTTGAATTTTACAAGGGACTCATCTATAGAAATATTTTGTGTTGGGGTGTAAAGCCTTAAGAATTTTTCTGACAAATTTTCAATGATGGGTCTGATTTTATATAATCTGTCATGTTCTGGGGCATTTCTGGGCAGGTATTGACTATGGTCATTAAAATGCGAAAACCTCCTGAGCATTTCATAATGGGTCCTAGGAAGAACGACTGAAAACACAAGGGTGGCTTGAACAAGGCGGTTGGACCAGTAGGATCAAATGCTCGTTTTTTTAACCCCTTCCCGACCCGTGTCACAGCGTCTGTGACATGGAGGGATCGCGCCCCTGCAGCGCCTGCGAGCGGGGTCACTCAGGTGTCACAGTTGCTACTGCAACTAGACAACCTGTAGTTGACCGCACAGGGGGTGGATTAACCCCCCCCCCCCCCCCCCCCCCGTGCCTAAAACCCCTCAGATTGGCAGTTTCACTTTCACTTTAGTGAAACTGCCAATCGGAATGAATGAAATATTTCACCAATGGAAATTGGTGAAATATTTACTTTCTGGGCATGGCTTGATGCTTATAGCATCAGCCATTGGCTGGGGGGAGTGTCACCTCTGCGTCATCCCCCCAGATCTGATTGGGGGGCTAGCGTCACATGGACACTAGCTCCAACAGATGTCGAGCGGTGTATTTACTATGGCTGACCAAACTTTCCAGATCCATCCCTTCCGTGGAGCCCGAGGAGTTTGGTCACGCCGATCCGCTGCTGCCACAGATCATCTGCCCCGCCGCCGATCGTCTGCCACCTCCATCGCCGCCACCGATCCTCTGCTGATCTGCCGCTGATCCCCTGCACCCGCCGCTGCCTCCGCTGCTGATCCGCTGCCGGTAGTATCCCCCCCCTTATCAGATTTCCAGCCCCCACTTCCCCCCCGACCCCCCCCTCCATCCCCAGTCCCAATTTCTCACCTGTACCCCGACCTCCCTCCCTCCATCTTCCAGGTCTTCATCCACCGGCTGCTGCTCTCCTTCTGACAGCCGGTGGACTGTGATCACAGGCAGCAGCAGGCTCAGCGTAAATCTCCTGCACCTGTGATCACACCACCATCCCCCAGTCCCAGTGATCTCACCCCCCCCCAGTGATCACCAGCCCCCCCCGTCCGAGTGATCACTCCCCCTGCTGCTGCCAGCTACCGCCTGCCGGCTCCTACCCCCCTTGCTGCCCCCTGCTGCCCCAGTGATCACCCCCCCTGCTGCTGCTGGCTCTTCCATCTCCTCAGCCCCCTCCTGCGCCCCGTACGCCTGAGCGCCCCCACACGTGATTTACACCAAGCACTCACACATACACTCACACTATAATAAAGTTTAGTTTTTTTTGTTTGTTTGTTTTTTACACACACAGCACACAAAATGTCCCGCCCGTCCCGCTCTAGGGCGTACTCAGCTGAGGAGGCATATTCCTTTATTGCCTCCGAAGCCGATAGTGAGGGAGAGGACCCCACGTTCCTCTATTCCTCCCATTCTTCCTCCTCCAGTGACACCGAGCCGGCACAAAGACGACGTCAGAGGTCAAGGCATCGTCCGGAGGCCGTGCAAGAAGGCCCACAGCCATCTGTAAGTAACCCTCAACCTGGTGCTAGTTGCGCCCAACCTAGCACCAGTGCCCCCGTGTGGACCCCCGTCCCTGAAAATTATGCTCCACGGATTCCTGATTTCCTTCCCCAATCAGGAATCCAGTTTGAGACCGCAAACCTCAGGGAAATAGACTTTTTCAAAGTCTATTTCTCTGAGGCCATTGTCAGTCTCATGGTGGAACAGACTAACATTTACACCCAACAATTTTTGTCTGCAAACCCAAATTCAATGTTTTCTACTTCGAGTCCCGTTGACTCAGTAGAAATGTTGAATTATTGGGTACTGGTACTTCACATGGGGATTGTGAAGAAACCAGAAATCCGTCAATACTAGAGTACCGATATTTTATATCAAACTCCAGTGTTCGGAATGGTGATGACCCGCAAAAGATTTGAGGTCATTCACAAATTTTTACATTTCAGGGATAACGCGAACAGCCTTCCCCGCGATGACCCGAATTTTGACAGACTGTTCAAAATTCGTCCGGTCATAGAACACTTCAGCAACAAGTTTGCTGAAGTGTACGTTCCCCAAAGGGAAATTTCTGTGGATGAATCCCTCATCCACTTCAAAGGGAGGCTTCAATTCCGACAATACCTGCCCAGCCAGAGGGCCAGGTACGGAATAAAGCTCTACAAACTGTGCGAGAGTTCCTCAGGGTACACTTACAGCTTTAGAGTTTACGAAGGAAAGGATTCGAGGATTCAGCCCCCAGAATGTCCACGTGCTCTGAAGGTAAGTGGGAAAATAGTGTGGGATTTGATTCGCCCACTGCTTGATAAAGGTTACCATCTATACGTTGATAACTTTTATATAAGCATTCCCCTATTTCAGTCCCTCTCTGCCAGAGCTACCGCCGCTTGCGGTACGGTGCGCAGAACCCAGAGGGGTCTCCCTTTGACGCTAATTGAGCAGCTTCTCCCAAAGGGTGAGAGCCGAGCTCAATGTAGCGGCAATATGGTTGTGGTGAAGTACAAAGACAAAAGGGACATCTTTTTCTTGACCACAATCCATGGTCCCGGCACCATGGCCACCAACATTAGAGGTACCCCAGCACCGGTCCGCAAACCGGACTGTGCCCTGGGGTACAACAAGCACATGGGGGGAGTTGATCTTTCTGATCAAGTCCTCCAGCCCTACAGTGCGATGAGGAAGGCGAAAGTCTGGTATAAAAAAATGGCCGTGCACATCGTTCAAATGGCACTGTATAACGTATACGTGCTGTCACGATGTGCAGGCCAGACCACCAACACCTTCCTCAACTTCCAGGAGGCGGTGATAAAGGCCCTGATTTTTAGAAGTGAAGAAGAAGCGGGCCCCAGCACCCCTGGAACTCGAGTCTCCCGTGTGGTACCAGGGCAACATTTTCCTGGCGAGGTCACAGTAAGAAAAAGGTGCCGGGTCTGCCATAAAAGGTGGATAAGAAAGGTCACTCGTTTCCAATGTGAAACGTGTCCTGATAAACCGGAACTGTGTTTGAATGACTGCTTCAAAATTCATCACATGTCCCCGGACTAAACACATCCTGACCTTCCCTACAGAACTCACCCACACTAGCATGACATACAAAACATCACACACACAACCTCACGTACACTACAACACACACACACCAACCTATGTCAGGTTGGTGTGTGTGTGTGTGTGTGTGTTGTAGTGTATGTGAGGGTGTGTGTGTGTGTGTGTGTGTGCGCGTGTGTGTGTGGTGTATACACCACACCACACACCAAACTCACATACACTACATCTAGATAAGTTCCCTGGGGGGTCTAGTTTCCAAAATGGGGTCACTTGTGGGGGAGCTCCAATGTTTAGACACACAGGGGCTCTCCAAACGCGACATGGTTCCAATTTGTTAGCGGACACCATGTCGTGTTTGGAGAGCCCCTGTGTGCCGAAACATTGGAGCTCCCCCACAAGTGACCCCATTTTGGAAACTAGACCCCCCCCCAAGTCACCTATCCAGATGCATAGTGAGCACTTGGAACCCCCAAGTGCTTCACAAATTGATTCGTAAAAATGAAAAAGTATTTTTTTTTCCACTTTTTCATTTTTACGAATCAATTTGTGAAGCACTTGGGGGTTCCAAGTGCTCACTATGCATCTAGATAGGTGCCTTGGGGGGTCTAGTTTCCAAAATGGGGTCACTTATGGGGGAGCTCCAATGTTTAGGCACACAGGGGCTCTCCAAACGCAACATGGTGTCTGCTAACAATTTGAGCCGAAATTGTTAGCGGACACCATGCTGCGTTTGGAGAGCCCCTGTGTGCCTAAACATAGGAGCTCCCCCACAAGTGACCCCATTTTGGAAACTAGACCCCCCAAGGCACCTATCTAGATGCATAGTGAGCACTTGGAACCCCCAGGTGCTTCACAAATTAATCCGTAAAAATGAAAAAGTATTTTTTTTTCCATTTTTACGAATCAATTTGTGAAGCACTTGGGGGTTCCAAGTTCCATGACTTCTCGGCACTTGTACAGAGTTTATGAAGAAAATTTGAGATGGTTGTCCCAAACATCTTGGAGAACTGCCCCTAGATCTCCTGTGTATGAGGGTTGTGGGGATCCTTCTGTCTCTTCATGCGATCCCAGACAAACTTGATGTGAGCTCAGAGCTCTGTGGGGCCGGATCATCACCTCTAAGACTCCTTGTTCTTAATTACATTGGCTGGATGTTGGGAGTCATCCGGCTACATAATAAATTTGGAGCCAATCAGACGCCTCTTCATGGTATTACATGATGGGTAAGTGTCTGCCTTGATTTCTATTGAGGACATCATTAATCCTGACCAACTGCCCAACTCTATTTGCTGCAATGTAGCTGCAAACTTGCAGGACCCTCCACCGAGCTTCACTGCCCTTGTAGACCCTCATTATGCTGCTCTCCAGCCCTTTGGGAACAAACTGCCTTCTGTTACAGCCAAATATTACACATTTTTATAGTCCAGAGCACCGGTTGCCATTTTTTCTGCAATCCAGTTCCTATGTTTTGGTGCATAGTTGTCCCTTGGCCTCGTTTCCATGTCGAAGGTTTGGTTTTTTATTACAATTCATCCAAGACTACCACTTCTGGCCAAACTTCACTAAGCAGTAGATGGGAGTAGCTGGTCTCCCCGATTGCTGCCAATTCTGAGTTGATGGCATTGCTGGACCTCTTCAGATTTCGCAAGTAAATTTTGTTTTTTGTTTTTTTATCTGCGGCAAAAAGTTTCCTTGTCAACCACTGTATCTCCAATCCTTAAAGTTATCCATGCCTTGGTGCTTCTTTAAAAAAGCTTGAACAACATATCTTGAAACCTCAGTCTCCCTTAAAATCTTTACCTGGGAGAGACCTTGCTGATGCAGTATAACTACCTTGTGTCTTGTTGCTGCACTCAGTTTTGCCATAGTGTAGGACCTGTGACATGAAAGTCTTCCACAACATCACTTCTGTAAGGGTATGTTCACACGACGCGGATTTGCTGCGGTTTTGACGCTGCGTTTTTATGCAGCATCAAAACCGCAGCGGCCAGATGTTACAGCACAATGGATGAGATTTCTAGAAATCCCATGCCCACTATGCGTTTTTGTGCACCACGCGGAAACTGACATGAGGCGCGCCTTTCCAGAACGCAGCATGTCTATTTTTCTTGCGGAGACCCATGTGGATTTTCCCCATAGACTTGCATTAGATGAGGAAAAACCGCATGCTTAAAAACCGCATGTGTGTTTCAATAGCGTTTCTGCAGTGGAAACGCACACAAAAACACTACATGATGATCAATATAGTTTGCTTAAAAAAAAAAATAATTCTGTAATTTCAACATGACATGAAAAACACATGCATAAAAAACGCATACGGCAAAACCGCATGTAAAAACCGCACCAAAAACTGCAAGTAACCTAATTTGCATATTAGGTGCGGAAATTGTGCAGAAATTCTGCAGCGTCAAAACCGCAGCATATCCGGACTGTGTGCACATACCCTAAGCGTGTGTGCAGACGATCTGGAGCCGCTGTGGATTTGACTCTGCGGACTTATGCAGCATCAAACCCGCAGCGGCCAGATGTTACAGCATAGTGGATGGGATTTGTACAAATCCCATGCCCACTATGCATCCGCTGAAACTGACATGCGGCACATCTGTCCAGACCACAGCATGTCAATTTCTCCTGCGGGTCCACATGCGGACTTCCCCCGTAGACCTAATCTCTATGGGGAAAGTCCGTAGGGAAAAGAGAAAAAAAAAAAAAAAAGCGGAGCTCATTTGCATATTCACGCGTGGCTCCTCCGTAGCGTCGTGGTCGCCGGCTGGAATGCTCGTCTGCACATACCCTTAGAGTTTGGCTGCTCCTCTCCCAGTTTAAAGCCTCCTACACAGCTGTTTCTATGCATTACTGCTTTAACCTACATATGAAAATGAGCATTTGCTCCTAATAAATCAATGACTTTGTGCAAATGTAGCTACAGTAACTGATGAAAGTAATGAGTGATCATACCAATTATTGATTATCTTTAGATTTCTCTTTTGTACGTTCACTTTATTTTTTATAAAACGAAATGCAAACTATTAACACTTCTTTTTGAAAGCATTCATTTATACCTTGCAGCTTTTGCTACACCTGCTCAGCTCAACACAGATTTATATCTTCTCAGATCTATTATGGAGCCAGCACTGCCATTTTAGAAACATTGATGATGGAGATTAGTAGTAAAAAAACTTAGTCCGGCAGTCAGTAGATGCATCAAATTTATCACATTGATGCACGCTGTGCGACAGAAGCTACTGTAGACACTTAAGCCTTACGCTTACTTTGAACCTTTTTATTTTGCACAGGTCAACAATAAATGTAACATTTTTTTCTGTAGAGGTTTTAGCAAAAATAAAATGTTCAGTTGGTCACACAGATATGTTTTAACCAACACATTTGTCTACATAAGTTTGTGCAAAAAGTAACAAACAACTTTTTTTGATAGTTGCTTCACAACACAAACGGTCTAAATTCTCGAACTCTTCAAATACGTTTAAGTGAATTTTTTTTTTTTACTATTGATTAAAAATGTTATCGTAGACACTTTTTTTTTTTTTTTTTTTTATGTCTGCTCAGATAAAATGTGTTAACTTGTGAATGCCATCTAATGATTTGGGCAACTAGAATTGAGCCTAACAAATGTCAAGACAATATATCCAGTGAATCTATTCCATCAGCAACATACTGCATGAAAGATAAGGGTTAATAATTCTTCCCCCCTCCAAATCTTTCATGTCATCCATCACATACATACTGTGGTTCCTTTTTAATATGCATTTAGAATTCAGAGAAGCAAATCAAATTACATCTACAACTTTAAATTAAAAAGCTTTCTGGCCTATTGAGTTCTCCTCCAAGTCATGGCTCAGTACCATCAAATTCCCATTTTGGGCTGAATTGAAGTAGAGACTGTGTGACCAAACCACTTCTCCCATCTGCAGGTACAGGCAGAGAGTAAAGCAATGCTGCGAGTCAGATAAGAAGGGGCTGCTCCATACAACCATCAGTCCACTAATGGGCAGGATTGCATTTCTTCACAACAACAGCGCTAGTTCTATGGGACTTGGCAATTTTGATAAAAAGGGTAAAAATGAAATTTAATTCAATGTTTTTGATAGGTCATATGCACATGCACGTGAGAGGAAAATACTTTACAATGAACCTGTCGCACTAACAGACCCTACTGTTAACATAAAATGCTAATCTTTGTTACATTTTGACAGTTGAGAACATGGTCACAACTTTTAATAGAAAGGATTGTACACTACTAGACAAACACCTTAACTGCTAGTGTGCCCCACATAAAATAAAAAGTATACCTACCTCCCGGACCAGCGCCACACAAGCTACTGCAGTGATGGAATAGTGAAAGGCTGTAGCTGTTTGTCACATGATCAGAGGGAATTACAGCCCCTACATCACAGGAGGAGCACCGCGCCACGCTCCGAGCTGTAATATATTTTATAATAAATATATATATTTATTATAAAATTATATATAATATTATAATATATATAATAAATATATATATATGTGTATTACTTATAACTGGGGCACAATAGCAGTTACCAAGGGGTTTTGCAATAGTGGTTAACACTTTTTTATTTAATCAAGTAAATTTTTATTCATTTTATAACAGTTGCACATATACAAATAACATTCTCAACCAAGGTGTTTAATCCCCCCCCTCTCCATATGTTATTCAGAATACCATATCGCAGGTAGATGTCCACACAAAACAGAATAAATTAGGCCGATCAAGACCAGCCAAGTTGAAAAGCACAGAGCCATTTGTTAACACAATGTGTAGTGATTCCATAACAACTGGTAGACATCTAACAAGACCCTATCGGGGCGGATAAACTATGGGGTCCCTGGCTTCGAGACAACCAGTTATGAAAATATTTACTTCTATCCCTTTTGAGGTATACCCCCTTTTTTCCAATGATATAAAGGGACTCAACTTTTTTTTAATAAACTCTCTGCCTTCGGGGGGGGAGTTGCAGAAATCCAGTTTTTAGCAATCAGTTTTCTAGCCATGTATAGTAATCGCGCTATGGTAAGTTTCCCAGCCTCAACAGTACTCAGCTCGTCTACATATCCCAGAATGCAGGTCAGAGGGTTACTAGTCACCCCGCACCCATAGGCCGACTCTATATAGCCCCAAACTGCTCCCCAATGTGTGTGTAAACACGGGCATGACCATAACATGTGCAATATCCCTGCTTCCTGTTGGGCGCACCTCGGGCATCCAGAATCGGTTCTAAGACCTATTTTAAACATAATTTTAGGTGATCTGTACACTCTGTGAATGACAGAGCTGCGAGAGTTGTTTAGGCTCACTAAACGAAAGATTGGGTATGTATTCCAGCACCGAAGCCCCCTCATCATCTGTGATGACACCAATATCCGTCTCCCATTTCTGTTTAACCAACAGAAAGAAGTTCTTAAGGAAGACAAAGAGAAGGTCATTGTAGACATTGGATATTACCCACTTCGTGGCTCCATCTGAGCAAATAGTGTCCAATACCACATCTGAGTTTTAACATCTTTCACTTTACATTGGGCCTGGTCGGACGCCTGCGTTTTGGTAGCGTATATGGCTTCGAGGGAGGGAACGATTACAGGACAAAAGAAACAACTATTAAATTGTGTATTTAATCCAAAAGGGAGGCAGTGTTTAAGAAAAATACATACAAGGATGGTACAAAGGAGACATCAAAATACATAGGCAGTTACATAAAATAAACAGGATAAAAGACAACTTACTCCATAAAGATCGCGGCGACAATTCAATATAGGTGGAGGAGGGGCTCCCCAGTTTGATTTGAACGCGACCCGTTGCTTATAATCCTTATACCCCCACCTGCCAATGAGTGCTTCTCTATTGTCCACGGGTTTTCTTATACCTAAGGGGAGATCTGTCCACACGCCCCTTGTGGTGACATTATGTGGGCTGGTCTCCAGCCTGTACATTTGTATTAAAAACGCTAACTTCTGCAATAACTCATCACTCGTTGATCACAAAAGCTTGCAAACGATGACATTTTTTCCTTTATGATTTTACCTTCATTTAGAGACCACACATCACATAGCTGCGGTCTGCTATTCTGGTGTTTTTACGCTACAACTCCCTGATTCTGCTTACAGCCATGGAAAACTACATATACATTCCTGGGCTGATTCTGCCACTAGAAATATAGGTCCCATTATTGCCGGACGTATGGAACTCACAATATTTCATATTGGAGTCGGCGTGTCTATGGATTTCTTCTTTGAAGCTCGGGAAGCAAGCTCCAACAGTTACACGCAAATTATTGCAATCCTGACACTAATTACCCCCTGCGTCTTTCAGGGACAAGATGCTCGCATTCTAAGTAGCTAGGTGGCACCACGTTTGTGTAAACTCTTACTCATGGCTGTGTTAATTGGGGCTTTGTGCTAAGATTTTTATGGAGACAGCTTGGTTCTGACAAAAGGGAGAAATGGTCAATATCCATGTCAGGGAAATATGGAAGAACATTTTCCTGACATCAATATCTCCCTGACATATACCCATAATTTTTCCAGTTCCCGAACTCAGTTAATTTGGCAAATTCTGAAAGTCATTATTCCAAATAGATGTGTACATTGAGGTGTATGGACTCTCTTATTTGTTTGACTTTACACCAAACCTTGAAAATTAAATCCGTGATTAATGAAACATCTAGTTCCTATAGCGGTAATCCCAGTGAAAACCTAACCTAAATGACCAATCCGCATCGGTCAGCAGCGCCTACAGCCACTCAGCCACAAGGGAGATGAAGCTCATGAGAATTTCATATCAAGTCTCTTATTGCTGCAAACAGATCAAGACGGCAAACTATTAACTAATGGAATTTGGTAATTTAATACATTTCCCAGATTAGCACTTTAAAGTTATTTTACTGCACCTAATAGATGGCCCCACCAGTATGCGGATTTCCCTCCCAACTTTCAAAAAGGGTGCAGCTTGTATAAGATTCACTTAGAAACATTCCTACTTTTTCCACAATCAGCTTTATTGGTGGCAAGAAAAAATGCAGATAAACCCCAACTTATTAGAAAAGACATCTATATATTGAGATCTGGGCTGACTTTTCTGTCGGTTACAGGCTCTACTGTAGGGACTGGCTGCACCTCAATGGGGAGGGTGCTGCTACGCTGGGGGAAAAAAATGGCCAGATGGATGGAGGTGCTTTTAAACTTAGATCTGGGGGAGGGAGGGTAGTTGTGCTAGTAAGGGGATAGATGAGGAGTAAACAGAGTGGGACAGTAGAGGTTAATGAGGATCTATGGGGGGCTGGTATATGCAAGGATATGAAAGTTGGGAGGTGAGTAAGAGTAATAAATCTGCTAATCGTATTAAATGTCCGCTGGCAGATGAAAGAAGTCTTGCAAACAAAATGAGTGAACTGGAGACTCTTAAGTCAGTCACGGAATATGATGTGGTGGGTAGTACGGAAACCAGGCTGGATGGAAGCCATGACTGGGTGACAAACGTAGAGGGCTACACTACATTTAGCAGGGACAGGAAAGAAAAAGGTGGAGGGGTGTACATCTTCATTAAATCCAACTTAAGACCTGTGCTCAATAACGACATTGGAGGAAGCTTTGACAATGTAGAGTCAGTCTGGGTAAATGTACACGGGGATGGACATAAGGTAAAGCTGCCAATTGGAGGTGGTTATGAGCCACCTAATATAGCTGAACTGGAGGAGGACAAAATGCTGTTACAAATTTAAGAGGCAGCAAATAATAATAGGGTCCTTATTATGGGGGATTTTAACTATCCAGATATCCAATGGGACATAGAATCTTCCAGTTGTGCTAAAAGCTGCAAGCTGTTCTCCACAGTTCAGGACAATGACCCCTCTCAGCTGTAGATGAAGGGGAGGTAATCTGCTGGATCTGGTAATCTGCTAGATCTGGTCTTGTCAAATAGACCAGATACAATCTCAGATCTACAGGTCCCGGAGTATTAGGGAAACAGTGACCATAATATGGTAAGTTTCAATGTAATTTTCAATCAAACATTCAAAAGGGGAAATGCCAAAACCTGGAACGTTAGGAAAGCTGATTTCAACAAATTAAGGGAAGAGCTTAATCGTGTAGAATGGGACCATGTGATGATAGCTGGGGATACCGAACGTAAATGTGGCATGTTTAAGGAAATACTACTATAACCCTGTAGAAAATGTATACCCTCTGGTAATAAAAAGAAACCATTATGGATAAATAAGACAGTACAAAGTTTAATAAGACAAAAACAAAAAGGGAATTAGTCCTACCGGTAATTGGGTTTCCAGGAGTCCAGCCTGACAGCACACCAGGAGGTAGTCCTTCATGTCCGACTACGGGCAGGAACACACGAGATGTTAAAGGCCCCTCCCCACCCTCCATCGCCAGTGTTTTTCCCAAGTACCACACCAGGATGGATGCAACACAATTTTATTGAAACTACCGATACATGTTAAATCCTCACATGCTCTGGCAACTCAAAAAGGGGGAGGGAATATAAGGGTGCTGTCAGGCTGGACTCCTGGAAACCCAATTACCAGTAGGACTAATTCCCTTTTTCCAGGACATCCCTCCTGACAGCACACCAGGAGAAATGCCAACTAAATGGTCCTAGGGAGGGACTACAGCCTGGAGTACTTTCCTCCCAAAGGCTGTCTGCTGATTGGACAACAAATTTAGTCTATAATGCTTACAAAATGTATTCAACCCTGACCAGGTGGCTGCATTACATATCTGCTCTGAGGATGTTCCTGCTCTCTCTGCCCATGAGGTAGATATGGATCTGGTGGAGTGGGCCCTTATGCCTTCTGGCACTAACATCCCCCTAGAAACATAAGCATGGGAAATGGCCGCTTTGATCCATCTGGCCAAAGTCAATTTTGGCAGGGGTTCAAAGGGGCTTTTACATAGGGCGTTTAGCACTAAATTTAAGTCCCACGGGGCCACCTTTTCCCTTATAAAGGGCCTTAATCTACCCACTGCTTTCGAGAATCTGGACACCCACGGATGTTTAGCCAAGGGATAGTCTAAGTATGAACTTAAGGCCGAAATCTGGACCCTAAGCGTGCTGGGGCTTAGTCCCTTGTCATACCCTGCCTGGAGAAATTCTAAGACTTCTGGAACTGGTGGGGTCTGAGTCTCTATTATTGCGTTCCCGTATACCGAACAGAATCTCTTCCATACCTTTGAATAAATGGCCGTTGTCACCGGTTTTCTACTTGCCTGAAGGGTTGTGATGACCCTATCAGAGAGGCCCCTGGACCTCAAGATCAACCTTTCAGGATCCAGGCCGATAGCTGGAGCCACTCCACCGCAGGATGCTTCAGAGGTCCCTGTAACAGAAGGTCGTGTCGCAGCGGGAGAGGGAAATGATCTTCTGCTGTCATCCGCATCAAGAGGGGGAACCAGCTTCTTTTTGGCCAGAAGGGGACCACTGCGATCACTGTGGCCCCGTCCTCCCGAATCTTCCGTAGCATCCTTGGTATTAAGGGTATGGGAGGGAAAGCGTAAGCTAGCGGCATATCCCAGGTCTGGGACAGCGCGTCGACCCCCGCTGGATTATCCTCTGGGCACCTGGAAAAGAATTTTTGGGTTTTCGCGTTCTTCCTTGAGGCAAAAAGGTCTATAGAAGGGGTCCCCCATTTCTTTATTAACTGAAGAAAGACTGCTTGGTGAAGTTCCCACTCTGATGGGTCTATCCTTTCCCTGCTCAGGAAGTCTGCCACCTGATTTTGGGAGCCCCTGAGATGAAGAGCTGAGATGGAGGAAACCGTATTTTCTGCCCAAGCGAAAGTTTCCTCTGCTATCGCCTGGAGCCATGTATGTCTTGGTCCTCCCTGATGTTGAAGGAAGGCTACCGTGGTGGAATTGTCCGAGGGAATCCTTACGTGTTTGCCTGCTAGTAGTGACTGACACCTCTGTAGGGACTCCCAGACTGCTCTTAGCTCTGTAATTTGAGGACCGGTGTCTGATCTCCTGAGACCAAGCCCCTTGTACGTATCTGCCCTCTACATGGGCCCCCCAACCCCACTGGCTTGCGTCCGTGGTAATGGTAATATAAGGGGAATCTATCCACTGGACTCCCTTTCACAGATTTAAAGGGGATACCCACCAGGCTAGGGAGCCTGTTAAGACTGGAGTTAAGGGCATCTTTTTGTCCAGGCCTGACTGACGTTTGTCCCAAGCGGAGCTGATTTCCTTCTGAAGAATTCTGGAATGTGCCTGACACCGCTTTACACAGGGGATGCACTATGTCATGGTCCCCAGAACACTCATAGCTTCCCTGACAGTTACTTCCCTCTTTCTGCGAAAGGAGCTGAATTTTTTTACTATGTCCCGAGCTTTCTTTTGAGGGAGACAAGCCCTGGTGCGAATCTAATAGCACTCCCAAGAATATCTTCTGGTTGCTTGGAGCTAGGTCTGATTTTCCTAAATTTAGAACCCACCCAAAGTCTGACAATACTCGCATTATCCGACGCTGATGAAGAATTAACTGCGTGTCTGAATCTGCTACTAGAAGAAAGTCGTCTAGGTAGGGAATTATGACTATGCCTTCTCTCCTTATATGGGAGACTACTTCCGACACTATTTTGGTGAAAATACGGGGTGCCAATGACAGGCCGAACGGAAGACATTGGAACTGATAGTGGCTTACGCCACCTTTCCCTCTTGTTGCAAACCTGAGGTATCTCTGTCTTGAAGGGTGTATGGGAATATGGCAATATGCCTGCTTCAAATCCAAGGTACACATCACCGCGTCTTTGGGTACCAGAGGTATCACCGATTTTATGGACTCCATTTTGAACCTCTTGTACTTTACCCACTGGTTCAGGGGTCTGAGGTTTATAATTGTCCTGTACTCTCCCGATGTTTTTTTTATGGAGAACAGTCTGGAATAATGGCCCCTGTATCTCTCTGAACGAGGGACCAGTGTTATTGCTCCGTCCTGGAGGAGCTGCTTGATGTCTACTTCCAGACTTCTGAGGGCCGCTGCTGAACTGGCTTCCGTGATCTGAAATCGTCGGGGGGGGAATTGAGAAAACTCGATCTTGTACCCGTGTTCTACAAAGTTGTAAAATCCTCTGATGTTGGGTTATTCTCTGCCAACTTCATAGGAAATGCTGCAGCCCCCCCCCCCCCCCACTGGTCCGGCGTCATTGACGCGTCTGTCTCTGACTAGGCCCGGGCAAGTCGCTTCGGGTAGCTCCATCTACCCTCTTTCCCCTTTCCTCTATAATTCTGGGACTGGGAGGGGCGGCTCCTTCGAATGGAAAAAGGGTGTCTAGGTCGTCCCTCCGGAAACCCCGCTTTACTATCGGCCGCCTTCTGCAGAATGCTGTCCAGTACAGGTCCAAAAACCTGTAGGCCGGAAAATGGGATAGCACAAAGTTTGTTTTTGGACTGCATATCGCCTGTCCAAGACCTTAGCCAGAGTGCCCTACGGGCCGAATTCGACAGCGCATCATTCCTTGCCGCGAACTGGACAGATTCTGCCGACGCATCTGCCATGAAATTTACTGCCATCCTGACCATGTATAAAGCCTCGGCTACATCCTCCCTGGAACCACTCTGTCTCAGTTTGGCTTCCAGGTCCTCCAACCATAAGCCTGCTGATCTGGCCACGGATATGGCCGCAATATTGGTCTTGATGACTGCAGCTGAAGCCTCCCAGGCTTTCTTAAGTAGACCGTCCACTTTTTTGTCTATCGGATCATTTAGACTCGCATCCTCAAAAGGGATTGTGTTGTTCTTGGAAACTCGGGCTACTGGTACGTCGATCTTTGGCACCTCTTCCCATATTCTGGACTCTTACGTTTCGAAGGGAAGACTGGACCTAAACTCCCCCGGGATTGATGAACGCTTTTTCGCGCTTTTCCATTCCACCAGAATGATGGATCTGATGTGCTTATTAACTGGAAAACATCTACTTTTCCTTGCCTGTACCCCACTAAACATTTGATCCTGGATGGATCCTGGATGGACTGAGCTACCTGCGGCTGTTCAATGTTCATAGTATTGAGTACCGCCTGTAATAGCTCCTCTGTGTCAGCCGAGGAGAAGAGGTATCTTTTATTCTCCTCCCGCTGACCACAAGGTAAATCAAAATCCAGCTCCTGGTACTGGTCTGATCCGTAGGCTCCCTCCTCTTCTTCCGAAGAGACTATACAATCCTGCCTGTTTTTTTTTGCAGGGAGGTTCGCCTGTAAAGGCCTGTGCTGCTAAAAGGGTGGACACCGAAGACTGCACCTTCTCTTTAATCATAGCCTTTACTTCGGCTCTGCTCCTCCGCCATAACTTTTGCTATACAGTCCTCGCACAGCTGTTTGTTATATGTGTCCAGAAGCCTGGTATTACAAGTTGGGCATCGCCTAGACCTTTTCTTAGGAACTGATCCCTTTGGGGTCCCTTTATCCTATGGACAGTATCAGACACAAGCAGTTGGTCAGGATACATCACAATAGCTTCAGGTGACAAAAAGGGGCCCTATAGACTGCTCACTTACGTGACCCAGGGAGATGGCCGTGGAATCAGTGTGCTGCGTGGGGCTACCCTCCATAGCTCACTATAGGTGCAGTGCCTAACCGACAGACACACATGGACAGATTTTACCTGTCTGCCATCTTCGCCGCCATCTTCCACAGGGTGGACCGCACGCCACAGCCGCGTCACCGGAAGTGCGCCGGCCGGCAGAGGCAGCGCGCCCAGAGCCCTCCGACGAGGGAAGCGGCGCCTTCCAGGAGCTCCGCTCCACTGGGCTGGTTGAGGGATCGGGACGGGTTTCAGCCGGCAGCCTGTCTTGACAGCGGGAGGAGACAGGTATGGCAACCCCTCCGGCCCCTGGGCTGCTCCTATGCTTCCAGCGCTGCTGCGCCCTCTCATGTGCCTGTCCTAATAGGGACAGGAAAAACACTGGCGATAGAGGGTGGGGAGGGGCCTTTAACCTCTCGTGTGTTCCTGCCCCTAGTCGGACATGAAGGACTACCTCCTGGTGTGCTGTCAGGAGGGACGTCCTGGAAAAGGGCATTCAAAATCTTGAAAGCCGAGAATACAGAAATAGAATTCAGGAGTATAACGATCTAAATAAGAAATGTAAAAAATAAAATCAAGCTACAAAGTTATCTACAGAGAAAGAAATTGCCAGCGACATAAACCCCTTCATGACAGTCAGTAATAGTACGTCCCTGCGCCCTGGTACTTAAGGACCAGGTATGTACTATTACGATAAATCTTTAATGCGGTACCGCAACCGAAATCACGGTGATCGCATTAAAGTTACAGCGCCATCTTACCGTAGGGTAGATGATGTCATCATCCTGAGAGGTGTTGCCGCCCGCCCCCGCACGCAAGTACGATCGCTGTGATTGGCTGTTCAATATTGAACAGCCAATCGCAGCATTTCAGGCAATCAGATTGCCTGAAACACTGAAGTCCAGCCTAGGATGGGAGGCTGTAAGAGCACCGACCATAGCCTGGTGTCTGGCAAGGCCAGGCTTGGCCCCAGCCCACTCTGATTGACTATGACATTGATCGCACCAATCACAGCCCACAGACGCGGTGTGACTGCGCTGTGACCTGACTGACCGCCCTGCAAGTTCTCATAGTAGTTGAGGATTTGTAAATGGCGGTGACACTGCTGATCCGCGCTGTGCTGGGCCTTGTGGTGCCACAGAAGCCTGTGACACCACAATCGCTGCTACTGCTGCTCCAGAAGACATTAGTAGAAAGATCCCCGTCTGATCTCTCCTCATCTACCCCAATCCCCCTCGTCCCCGCTCTGCCACTGAGCGCTAATCAGTACTTGATCGCTCGATTTTTGCCAGTTTTTTGTTTCGTGCGTCCTGCAGCGGCCGAGCACTGATGACGTAAATCACTGACCAATGTCCGTGCTCGCCGTTTTCCAGGACTTTTTTTTTTTGTCCCTGTCCATTTTTTCTCCCTCCCACTTTTCACCATCTCTATGCGTGCAGCCAACAGCACTCATGCTTGCTGTTTTACACTTTTTTTCCACTGACCCTTTTTTTTTTTTTTTACATGGCGGTCACACTGTCCGACTGGCACCGCAAGGCCCACCACGGTGCACACAGAAGCCTGTGACACCACAATCGCTGCTCCTGCTGCGACAGAAGACATCAGAAAGACGACAACTGTAAGTATATTTTTGATCCTTTATCCACCCCAATCCCCCTCACCCCGCCTTTCTGCCCCCCCAAGCGCTGATCAGTACTTGATAGCTCGACTTTTGCCAGTTTTTTTTTGTGCTCCCTGCAGCGGACGAGCGCAGATCAGTGACTGCAGATCACTGATCCGAATTTGTGCTCGCAGTTTTACACTTTACCCCCTCCCCTTTCCACTACCTCTGTGCGCACATCCAGCAGCCGCTGAGCGTTGATCGGTGACGCATATCACTGATCCGCACTCATGCTCGGTGTTTGCACCACCTCCGGTTTTTTTTTTCCTTCTTTCACAAAAAAAAAAAAAAAAAAAAAAAAGAAGTTTACACCAAGCACACTGACACACACACGCAGCACAAACATTAAAAAAAAAAAACAAGTCCCACTTATCCCAACTCGCTATCCAGTGGAGGAGGCATATGCTTTCCTTGCCTCCGACACTGACAGTGAGGGAAAGGATCCCACCTTTATTTCGGATTCCTCCTCCTCAGGTGATGCGGAACCACAACGAAGAAGCCCAGGACAGAAGCTGAACCAGCGCCCCCCATTACTGACACCGTATGGACCTCGCCCCCAAAATATTATGAGCCACTGATTCCTGGTTTTGTAGAGGAATTTAGTTTGACACCACCAGCCTCACAGAAATAGACTTTTTCAAAGTTTTTTTCTCTGAGGATTTTGTAAACCTCATGGTGGGCCAAACTAATTTGTACGAGTAACAATTTTTAGCACAAAACTGCTCATTTTCTAACTGGACTCCTGTAGACGTAGTAGAAATGATGACGTTTTGGGGCCTGGTCCTTCATATGTGGATCCTGAAGAAGCCAGAATTTCAGCAATACTGGGGTGTTGACGTTTTGTATAACACTCCAGTGTTCCGAATGGTCATGACCCAGATACATTTTGAGGCCATCCACAAGTTCTTGCATTATAATGATAATGCACCGTGTCCTGCACGAGATGACCCCAACTTTGAACGTCTTTTCAAAGTTCGGCTGGTCATCGAGCACTTCAACAAGTTTGCTGAAGTGTCCGTGCCCCAAAGGGAAGAAGGCCAGGTACGGAATTAAGCTCTACAAGCTGTGAGAGAGTACCTCAGGGTACACCCACAAGTTTAGGGTTTATGAAGGGTAGGACTCCTGGATTGAACCCGCTGAATGCCCCCATCCTGGGAGTGGGAAAATTGTGTGGGATTTGGTGCACACACTGCTGGATCAAGGTTATCACCCCTACGTGGATAACTTTTATACCGGCCTCCAACTGTTCACATCACTCTCTGCACGAGGTATCGCAACCTGCGGTACTGTCTGCAAAAATCTGAGAGGCCTCCCGAAGAAGCTAATTGTGCAGATGCTCACAAGGGGTGAGAGCATAGTCCAATGTAGCGAACACCTGCTGATGGTCAAGTACAAGAGGGATGTCCTTTTCTGGACCACCATACATGGTGATGGTAGCACCCCCCAGCATTGTATGAGGTTCCTCTACACCGATCGTCAAACCAGACTGTGTACTGGGGTACAAGTAGTACATGGGGGGAGTTGCTCTCGCTGATCAAGTCCTCCAGCCGTACAGTGCGTTGAGAAAAGCCAAGATATGGTACAAGAATCTAGCCATGCACATCGTAAAGATGGCAATGCACAAAGCTTTCCTTCTATCACGATGTGCAGGCCAGACTTTTACGTCGTACCTTCAGCTCCAGGAGGTAGTGATCAAGGCCCTGATATTTGGCAATGGTGAAGGAGCGGGCCCCAGTACTTCCGGAACTGAAGGACCTCGCATCGTACCAGGCCAAAATTTCCCAAGGGAGGTCCCTCAAAGCAGAAAAAAAGGTAAGTCACAAAAGAGGTGCAGAGTGTGTTACAGAAGGGGGATACGCAAGGACACCATGTATCAATGTGACACCTGCCTCGACAAATCTGACCTGTGTATGAAAGAATGTTTCAGACTGTACCACACATTCATGCACTACTAAGTTAATTTCTGACTTACACAACTGACGTATGACAACCTGACGAACACTACAAAACTGACGTATAACACTACATTATAAAATTCACATACAAGGAATCAGTAGATCAGTTCCAAAAAGGGGGCACTTGTTGGGCATTTCCACTGTTTAGGCACATCAGGGGCTCTGCAAACGCAACATAACGTCCACAGACCATTCCATCAAAGTCTGCATTCCAAAAAGTCACTCCTTCCCTTCCGAACCCCGACGTGCACCCAAACAGTAGTTTTCTCCCACATATGGGGTATCAGAGTACTCAGGAGAAATTTTACAACAATTTTTGGTGTCCAATTTCTCCTGTTACCCTCAGGAAAATAAAAAAAATTGTGGCTAAAAGATTTTTGAGGAAAAAAAAAGTGATTTTTTTTTTCACGCCTCTACGTTATAAACTTTTGCGACACACTTGGGGGCTCAAAGTGCTCACCACGCATCTAAATAAGTTCCTTAAGGGGTCTAGTTTCCAAAATGGGGTCACTTGTGGGGGGCTTTTCACTGTTTAGGCACATCGGGGGCTCCCCAAACGCGACATGGTGTCCGCTTCCAATTCCAGCGAGTTTTGCATTGAAAACGTCAAACGGTGCTCCTTCCCTTCTGAGCCCTGCTGTGCGACCTAACAATGGCTTTCTCCCCACATCTGGGGTATCAGCGTACTCAGGAGAAATTGTACAAGAACTTTTTGGGTCCAATTTCTCCTGTTACCTTTGTGAAAATAAAAAAATTGGGTCTAAAAGTAAAATTTTTGTGAAAAAGTTAAATGTTAATTTTTTCCTTTCACATTCGATTAACTGCTGTAAAGCAAGTGAAGGGTTAATAAACTTCTTGAATGTGGTTTTGAGCACCTTGAGCGGTGCAGTTTTTAGAATGGTGTCACTTTTGGGTATTTTCTGTCATATAGACCCCTCGAAGTGACTTCAAATGTGGTGGGGTCCCTAAAAAAAAAGGTTTTGTAAATTTTGTTGGAAAAATGAGATATTGGTGGTCAACTTTTAACCCTTATTACTTTCTAACAAAAATAAAATTGGGGTTACAAAATGGTGCTGATGTAAAGTAGACATGTGGGAAATATTATTTATTAACTATATTGTGTGACATATCTCTGATTTAAGGGCATAAAAGTTAAAATTTTGAAAATTGCAAAATTTTGGCCAAGTTTCCATTTTTTTCACAGATAAACGCAAGTGATTTCAAGTAAATTTTACCACTATAGTGAAGTACAATATGTCACGAAAAAACAGTCTCAGAATCAGGGGGATCCGCTGAAGCTCCAGAGTAATTACCTCATAAAATGACAGTGGTCAGAATTGTAAAAATTGGCCTGGTAATTAACGTGCCAACAACATTCGGGGGTAAAGGGGTTAAACTAAATCCTAAACATGTTTATAAATACATCAATGGCAAAAACAAACATAGTATCGGCACCTTAAAAAGACGATAAGATGGTAATTATAAAGGACTCCCCACTTCCTCCTCACCCCGCCCCCTATCTGTTGGAGTTCCTCAAGGCTCGGTCCAAGGACCCCTACTCTTCTCAATCTATATCTTTGGTACTGAAAGCCATGGGATTTTATGAGCTGTCCCAGGCCATCTGTACGCTGATGACAGCCAGATCTACCTCTCTGCTGTCCAGAATCCCAGCATGTCTAGCATCCATATCCTCCTCCTTCTCCTCCCGCTTCCTCAAGCTCAATGTGGACAAAACTGAACTCATCTTTCCCTTATCTCACGTATCTTCCCCACCTGATCTTTCTATCACAATAAATGACATCACACTGTCCCCCATACCGGCAATCCGCTGCCTCGGAGTAACCCTCGACTCTGCCCTGCCCTTCAAACCCCACATCCAAGCTCTCGCCACCTTCTGTCGCCTCCAGCTCAAAAATATTTCCAGAATCCGTCCTTTCCTCAACCCTCAATCTACTAAACTGCTTGTGCATGCCCTCATCATCTCCTGCCTCGACTACTGCAACATCCTCCTCTGTGGCCGACCTGCTAACACTCTCACACCCCTCCAATCCATCCTTAACTCTGCTGCGCGACTGGTCCATCTCTCGCCTCGCTACTCCTCTGCTACCCCCCTTTACAAATCCCTTCACTGGCTCCCATTCCCCCAGCGTATCCAGTTCAAACTACCAACACTGACCTACAAAGCCATCCATAACCTCTCTCCTCTGTATATATCTGAACTAATCTCCCGATATATTCCCTTATGTAACCTCCGGTCCTCCTTCTCGCCTCCACACTTAGTTCCTCACCTAATCATCTCCAAGATTTCTCCCATCCTATGGAATTCTGTGCCCCAACACGTCCGATTATCCGCCACATTTGGATCCTTCAGACAGAACCTGAAAACCCATCTCTTCAAACAAGCTTACAGCCTGCCATGACCACACTGCCACCTCAACACCGGAGCTACTGCAGCCCCCCCAACCTACTGTCTCCTTCCCTGTTCCTGTAGAATGTAAGCCCACAGGGGCAGGGTCCTCTTTCCTCTGTACCCGTCTAACATTGTTAGTTACTGTAAGTGATATCTGTATCTGGTATGTAACCCCTTCTTATGTACAGCGCCATGGCATCAATGGAGCTATATAAATAATAATAATATACAATGTATCTGTAGAATGTAAGCCTCCAGGGGCAGGGTCCTCCTCCCTCTGTACCCATCTATCATTGTTAGTTCTTTACTGTAAGTGATATCCGTATCTGGTATGTAACCCCTTCTCATGTACACCACCATGGAATCAATGGTGCTATATAAATAATAATAATATACAATGTATCTGTAGAATGTAAGCCCCCAGGGGCAGGGTCCTCCTCCCTCTGTACCCGTCTATCATTGTTAGTTCTTTACTGTAAGTGATATCTGTATCTGGTATGTAACCCCTTCTCATGTACAGCACCATGGCATCAATGGCGCTATATAAATAATAATAATATAAGGACAAAGAAAAGGCGGAGATATTAAACAGGCACTTTTCATCCAAGTTCACCAACAAACCATCTGTTACAGGAATCTTTCAAAAAGGCAAAAATCAAAGTTCACCACCTGATAGAACTAGTTTAACACAAAAAGAAGTACGCCTGCGTCTGAGCAAATTAAACATTGACAAATCCCCCGGCCCAGATGGCATTCGTCCACGGATACTGAGGGAATGGAGCTCAGTAATTGACAGACCAACGTATCTTCTTAGACTCCCTTGTAATAGGGTCGGTGCCACAGGATTGGAGGACGACTGATGTGGTACCGATAATTAAGAAAGGTAAGAAGGTGGATCCAGGTAACTACCGTCCAGTAAGTGACATCAGTGGTGTGTGACATATATGAGGGCATCATAAGAGATGAGCTGCAAGGTTCATCATTTATTATATTAATCAGCACGGATTCATGAAAAATAGGTTGTGTCTAACCAACATGTTGGGTTTCTATGAGGAGGCAAGTGCAAATCTGGATGTTGGTAATGCGGCTGATGTGATTTACCTGGACTTTGCCAAGGATACTTTTGATCTTGTACCACATAACAGCCTTATACTGAAGCTACAGGAGCAAGGACCTGGGGGAACTGTATGCAGATGGGTAAGGAATTGGCTAAATGATAGGAAACAGAGTCATCATAAATGGTACATTCTCAACAAGTGATCTGTGCCGGGCGCCGGCAAGGGATCTGTGCTAGGACCGATTACTCTCAATCCCAGCCACTAGGACATTAAAAAAGGGGGTGAAAAGAAAGTGTCAGTCTTTGCTGACTACACCAAACTATGTAGGATATTAAAATCTGATCTTGAGATTACAATATTGCAGAACGATCTGGATAAGAAGAGTGAATAGGCATGCACTTGGCAAATTAGGTTTAATTTAGAGTATTGCACTTAGAATCTTATTGCTGCATATACATCAAATGGGAGTATACTATGGACTACAGAATCAGGAGAAGAATGGGGGAGTCTGGTTACAAGTAGACTGAGCAGCAGCACTCAATGTCAGGCAGCAGCCGCAAAAGCAAATAAAAAGAAAATCCTGCGATCTACAGTACTGTTACCTTTATAAAATCACTGGTGAGGCAACATCTGGAATAAGGGATCCAGTTTTGGGCTCCACATTTTAAAAAGGATATTCAGAAGTTAAAAAGTCAGTTCAAAGGCAGCAACTAGATTATTACAAGGGATAGAAGGCCTCATATGATGAGAGGTTGATAAAGTTGGGCTTGTTTAGCATAGAAAAAAAAGACACCTCAGATCTCATTTACATGAACAAATATGTGTGTGGTCAGTACAACGTACAGGCACATGATTTATTACTTCGAAAGACCATACTAAGGCTGTGTGCCCACGATGCGTGTTTTAAGCGTTTCCGCAGCGGCAGAAACGCTTAAAAAACGCTTGGTAGAAGGTCTCCCATGTCCCCCAATGATAATCTCCATGTGCTGTGTACATGCTGCGGAAATTTCCGCTGCGGATTATCATTGCGGAAAAAAACGCAGCATTACCAATTATTTTGCGGAAGCGCGGCGTTTTCGCCGCCATTGAAGTTCATTGGAACACATGGAATCCGCATCCCTGCATCTGTACATGCGGATAACATGCGTTTCAATGTGCGGTGGTACCCGGGTGTGGAGGACAGGAGACTCTCATCCGGACCCGGGTACCATAGAACCTGTAAAAAAAAAGAGAATAAAATAAAAAATAAATATGATATTTACCTTCTGATGGCCCCCGGTGTCCTTGTCTTCACTTGCCAGCAGGTCGCGGTGGACTGAAGGACCTGCGCTGAAGTCATAGTCATGTGACGGCAGGTCCTTCAGTGTAGTGTACCGCGAGCTACCGGCAAGCCAGGACGGAGCGAAGCAAGACACTGGGGGCCATCAGAAGGTAAGTATAATATTTATTTTTTACCATTCTTCCGGTCACACTATATATGCCGGTTGCTGGTTACATGGATTTATATAGTGTGACCAAGTTGTCAAGCACTTTCCAAGTGATGCTAAAATCGCTTGTCAACCCGCATGCGGAAATGCAAGTGAAGAACGCTTCACATCCGCATGTCCCTGGCAGGAAAAACACATGTACAATCCGCATGTACAATCCGCATGTACAATCCGCATGTGTTTTTTTTTTCAGCCAGGGAGATGCAGAAATGATCAGGAAAAAATCCGGAGCATTTCTGCATCGTGGGCACATAATGAGTGCCCCTTGGTCCTTAGGCTACGTGGGTGAGGAGGGGAGAGAAAGGCGATTCCGGCAGCTAAATGTGAAAGGGTTCTTTACAGTCAGAGCAGTTGGACTGTGGATGCCGACCACAAGAGGTAGTAATGGCCGACACTGACAGCTGTATACAAGGGCCAGATGATTCCTCGATACACAACATTGTGCGTTATAGTTAAATTAGTGACAAAATGTACAATTGGGGGAGGAAAGTTGAGCCTGATGGGCCTAGGTCTTCAACCTATATAACTATAAACTTGCACTTAAAAGGAAAAAACTGTTCCCCAACAATTTAATAATGAAACTTAATATGCATGTACTTTACCTTCTTAGAAGCAATGGCTCCAGCACATCAAAGATTTTTCTTAGTTGTTCAGTTCTCCAAACTCAGCCATAGCACATCTTACTACTCTCACCTGCATGGTCCCAGAGACATTCACTATGGCACAACTTGTGTCATAACTAGTCGACACAATGACCATTATTCATTCTGCAGTTTAGGTTTTCCATGTGGAGGAGACCACCCTGGTGAAAGGTAGAAAACTGGTAGAGGATTCTAGCACCAGGTTGATGTAATTCATAGTTTTGTCTTCGTTACTATCAGATTCTAGACCATTTCGGTTTTCCATCCAGGTGAAAAAAACACTAAATTGAATCACTAATAGTCAAGCAATAGAATCTCTTCTTGGTTTCTGGAATGAAGACCATTAAAATTTTCACTATGACACCATTTAATGCTTGTTATAGTGGTACATGCCTCACCAAGACCACCAGCGTCTGGTTCTCTGGAGGGACGCATGCCTTCTATCCAGTATCCTCTCTGGGTGTAATCACTGACTAACAGCAGTTTGGGAGATGAAAATCACTAATATTCAAGCAATACCATATATTCTTCTGTGGCTGCAGGTAGGTCATAGCTTGTCAACACATTGACAACTAGCCATTCTGCAGTTTACTTAGATTTTCAACGAGACAAACTTGGTAAAAGGTTAGAAAACTTGTAGACATATTCAACACTCAGTCAACGTAATTAATCTTATTATTAGGAAGTCTCAGTCCTTAAACAAGACCAGTGTCAGCTTCACCATAAGGCAAGCATGGCATACTGTTAAAGAGTCACCAGTCTGTATTTACGACAGCAGTGGCCAGCCACAGAATATTTTTCTAAGTATAAAATCAAAAGTGCCGCTAGTGTCTTAAACACCCCCTTAAATTTCTTCCAAAGGTCAGGACCAAGCTTCCAGGTTATGGATCCCAGGGCACTGCTGCACGAGCTCTTTTTCTGTTTGGTAACACTCAGTAATTAATAAATCAGCACCGAGTTAGTGCAAAGCGCGAGATCTCACCTTCACAATGAAAGTCAACCAAAAAGGGGTGAGCGATCCCGCTCTGCATGACACCTTATAACCTGGGAGATCGGGCCAGATTTTACTGAAAGGTAAGTATCCTTTAGGGATACTTCTGCCCAATTTCAACCAGTTCTATTTAGAGTAAAGGCCCAGTCTGCGGATGCCCACATTTCTTAAAAAGTGCAGGCACATACAGATAAGCGCTCTAAGTGGCTTGGCCTGTAATCATATAGAATAAGACTTACCAATTAAGATGCTAAGGAACTCTGTAAGACTCGAGCAATACTAGATTTTCTTTCATGATCTTTAGAGGCTTCATGGTCAAACACCGTAGTTTCCATTGCACAGAGACCGTCACTATGACACTGGGTATGTCAGAGCGGTTTACAATTCTCCATTTCTAAGCCATTTTGGTTTTCTCACACGAGAAAGAACCTGGAGAAAAGGTAGGAAAACTGGAAGAAGTGTCCAACACCAGGTTGCTGGAATTGTTTAACCTCGTTAGTATAGTGCCAAGTATCCCTTCCCATAACACACAAGACCACATCTGCAGCCCCCTAGGGATACATTACACATGAGTCTGGTCTCATGCTCAATAAACTAACCTATCAAGCAATACCATATCACTGATATTGCTTAATCCTCGGTAATAAGGTGGTAAGTATACCTGCCCATGACCAGCGTCCGCTTCCTGATGTGTTCAGGGGTCCGGTCCCTGAGAATCCTGCTTAGAAGACTAAAAGGTAATCACTAGTATCAAAGACAAGAAAACATTCAGAAAAGTTATTTATTTAAAACTTTTATTTCACATTACAATGAAAATTCTTTATAAAAAAGGCATTACCTGACAGTACTAGCAGTGAGCAGGTTAATAATTCATGATAGACATTAAACAACTTTATTCCAGATCACATTATATACAAAATTAGAGAACAAGATAATCAACACAAAACAAAACGGGAACTTTTTCGTATTCCCACCTCCCAGAATATTAGCAGCATGGAGTAAAGTACAAGAGAAAAATAATGCCACAAAGTCGCCGCTCCCCCTATAATCCTGAATATCTGAGGCCACGAGGAAACGGCACACTGACAGTGTTGGGATCAGTAAACCTTCATCAAAGACAAATCATGTATAAAAAGGTCTTAATTGTGGATATTACCATGGAGTGAAGTGCTGTACCGTCTCACATCGACCACTTCCCAGATAAGCAGATTATCTGCTGTGGCGAGTGCAGGCTTCACCAGACATTTTCTAGGAGATTGATCTTACTACGGTCATCTAGACGTACCTTCAGGAGTAAGCCTATGTACACGGGTTGTTGTTTTTTACATGGATTTTAAAGTAACATTCATATGCAATGGAAATTAAAGGGTTTCACCATTTTGTGCACTGAACATTGGGTCTAATCCATTACACTAGTGTGTACACCTGACCTAGGGTGAATTCACACATGCAGGTTTGTTGCAGAAGTTTCTGTGATTAAACGTCTTTTCCACTAACCTGAATGCGGTTGTTTCTGCAGTAAACATGAATTTTGACAAACGCACTCAGAGCAGTGCAAGTCACAGGAATCTACACAATGCTACCATGTGTAAAGTAACCCATAGAGTCCTCACTGTCCTGCGCCAAATGAGCCTCCATGTCTGAGCACACGACGCACCATACCGCCTTTCACACTAGAGCCGGGATCAATGGTTCAGGGCCACATTGGGTCACACTTCAGATTACATATACGAGGATCGCCATACATGTGGCGTGCCGTGGCCAAGGGCTATTTCACATGCGGTGGGTGGCGTGGCATGACGTGGCTACGCTTTGCTGAACAAATAGTTTAGTTTTAAATCCAAATACTGGTGGCTGAATCTAAACTCCAGATGGCGCCTCAGTATTATTGACAGCTTCTCTTAACAGATCAGGATTGAAAGTTCTCAGACGTCGTAGATTTTAGAAAACGACTACAACTACCTCCAGATAAAGCTGCTATACGGACAAGAGATTCAATGTACGATCTCCCCCGAACTGATCCCAGCCGGTCTTTACACTGACATTTCTAGATAATGATCTCGCAGAGCAATAACACAAAGCAAGACATGATGGGTAAGAAGTGAGCACTCTTACATCTTCCCTCTAAAGGGACATCATGGATGGAAAAGGATGTCGTGCTGCGATGACAACTCTGCTGTCATTAGTAGTAAAGTGGTGAAAGCTCACGAAACGCGCTCGCTGCCAGCGCTCATCATCTCCCCTCTCCACTACGACTATTGGATACATATATTCCCTTTCTACAGTGACGGCGACAGATAAATTAATTCTAGCAAAAGATATACTCAACAAACACCAGCACAGTCCAGTAACAAAAAAAGCCAACAGCGAACATCCTTAAAGAGCACCTGGCGTTTGCCAGAAATAGGAGTTTTTACCTGGTGTAAATGCTGCAGTCCTAATTCTGGGGTCAGTTTTGTATTTGTCCCTGCGTCTCTCCATTCTTGAGATCTGGTTCTTTCTTCGCTGTATGTAAACCTAGTTTGTCAGCCAAGGGGGTGTGGTCTTATACTCTTCTCCAGGAGCACAGCCCCATGGCTCGCAATGCTAGATTTACATACAGGGAAGAGGTGAACAACTCAGCAATGGAGAAGCACAAAAACAAATATGTCAGATCCAGGAGAGCAGCAGCCTTTTCATCAGATACAGAGATATATCTATATCTAAGCTCAGGTGACATCAGAAGGTCTCTGCTGTAGAAGAAAAAAAAGTAATGGGCACCTGGGAAGCGCCAGAGTCCCAATAGGAGGCAACCCGGCGCCAGAGTCCCAATAGGAGGCAACCCGGCGCCAGAGTCCCAATAGGAGGCAACCCGGCGCCAGAGTCCCAATAGGAGGCAACCCGGCGCCAGAGTCCCAATAGGAGGCAACCCGGCGCCAGAGTCCCAATAGGAGGCAACCCGGCGCCAGAGTCCCAATAGGAGGCAACCCGGCGCCAGAGTCCTAATAGGAGGCAACCCGGCGCCAGAGTCCTAATAGGAGGCAACCCGGCGCCAGTCTAGATGCAGAACTAACAATAAAACAATGAGTAAACCAGATGGACATGTGTCCAGATATACAAAAAATACTGACAATATTAATGACAGAGAAGCAACATTGTAGGTGGCAAATAAAGCTTAATCATTGTAAATTGAATGCTCTGCAGGGATTTCTCAACATTTTCAATATCTCTGCTTGCTGCTAGGAGGAAAAAAAAAAAAAGCTGAAAATGGAGCATTTACTCTCATCTTGAGAACTGCAGCCATCGCTGTAGGGTCTGGCTACAATGTTCTGTTTCACAAGGCTTTAACGGTATATTCAATATCATGATATGGTAAGGCCACCTAATTGGAGATCTTACAAGTTTGGGGGATAGAGTTCCTCAGATATTCGGACACAGAGGTGGGCAAGTCCTCGGCTCCTGGGTGTTGATATGGTATCATTGACGCTGACCATTTGTATCAGACGTTGCCCACATCTCCCCATCGTGTAAGGTGTCAGCAGATTGTGAAGCTTCCATGTGACAAACGGTGATTAGACTCCACGTATTCATGGTGAGCATTAATCCTTCACCTCCATTAATATCCCTCGAAGGCAGCGAGAGCAGACGACGTCCCTGGTAATTGATGCTCCTCACTTTCCAGGATCAGGAGTAAAATACACACGCGGGACCTTTTATTTAGTTGTTAATATCAGACCGCTGGTCTCGCGTCGCTCGTCTTCCTCCAGTCTATTGTGCAATACCAGACAATTGTGCCGTGAGCGGAGTGTGCGGCCCGGTTGGGGCTATTACACAGATATAAAGACATCAAGATAGAGTCTATCATAGGATTCCCTGAAGCACACAATAAAGAGCAGGCTGAGAAAGCTGGATCCCGTCAGGCACCAGTTCAGCCACGACAAGTCTGGAAATGAAAAAACAACATTGAATAATCCCGACATTCAGATCGTGTACTTCTGCTGAGACAGTTTATCACTGGACTCCCTGGAGCAGATAACAAACACGAGGCCGAGGAGACAAGACCCCGAGAGGCACCAGCTCGACCAGGACACTGCTGTGTGAATACAAAAAGCAAGAGAACATCACAGCGACCGTCACCAAACACTCAGGACATAGAAGTCTATAAAACACATGCACTCATGACCAGAAATAAGCAGCGCTGCCACAATCAGTCAGCGCTGCCACAATCAGTCAGCTCACATTCAGGAACGTGCAAGATGCTGCACAACGGAAGGAAAACTGCAGGGCAACTCCGAAGGTAAAGCCCTCACCACAAGCGGCACAAGCCAAACAGCGTCCAAGCCGAGAGACCGCTGGCACAAGCCAAACAGCGTCCGAGCCGAGAGACCGCTGGCACAAGCCAAACAGCGTCCGAGCCGAGAGACCGCTGGCACAAGCCAAACAGCGTCCGAGCCGAGAGACCGCTGGCACAAGCCAAACAGCGTCCGAGCCGAGAGACCGCTGGCACAAGCCAAACAGCGTCCGAGCCGAGAGACCGCTGGCACAAGCCAAACAGCGTCCGAGCCGAGAGACCGCTGGCACAAGCCAAACAGCGTCCGAGCCGAGAGACCGCTGGCACAAGCCAAACAGCGTCCGAGCCGAGAGACCACGGCACAAGCCAAACAGCGTCCGAGCCGAGAGACCGCTGGCACAAGCCAAACAGCGTCCGAGCCGAGAGACCGCTGGCACAAGCCAAACAGCGTCCGAGCCGAGAGACCGCTGGCACAAGCCAAACAGCGTCCGAGCCGAGAGACCGCGGCACAAGCCAAACAGCGTCCGAGCCGAGAGACCGCGGCACAAGCCAAACAGCGTCCGAGCCGAGAGACCGCTGGCACAAGCCAAACAGCGTCCGAGCCGAGAGACCGCTGGCACAAGCCAAACAGCGTCCAAGTCGAGAGACCGCTGGCACAAGCCAAACAGCGTCCAAGCCGAGAGACCGCTGGCACAAGCCAAACAGCGTCCAAGCCGAGAGACCGCTGGCACAAGCCAAACAGCGTCCGAGCCGAGAGACCGCTGGCACAAGCCAAACAGCGTCCAAGCCGAGAGACCGCTGGCACAAGCCAAACAGCGTCCAAGCCGAGAGACCGCGGCACAAGCCAAACAGCGTCCAAGCCGAGAGACCGCGGCACAAGCCAAACAGCGTCCAAGCCGAGAGACCGCGGCACAAGCCAAACAGCGTCCAAGCCGAGAGACCGCGGCACAAGCCAAACAGCGTCCAAGCCGAGAGACCGCGGCACAAGCCAAACAGCGTCCAAGCCGAGAGACCGCGGCACAAGCCAAACAGCGTCCAAGCCGAGAGACCGCGGCACAAGCCAAACAGCGTCCAAGCCGAGAGACCGCGGCACAAGCCAAACAGCGTCCAAGCCGAGAGACCGCGGCACAAGCCAAACAGCGTCCAAGCCGAGAGACCGCGGCACAAGCCAAACAGCGTCCAAGCCGAGAGACCGCGGCACAAGCCAAACAGCGTCCAAGCCGAGAGACCGCGGCACAAGCCAAACAGCGTCCAAGCCGAGAGACCGCGGCACAAGCCAAACAGCGTCCAAGCCGAGAGACCGCGGCACAAGCCAAACAGCGTCCAAGCCGAGAGACCGCGGCACAAGCCAAACAGCGTCCAAGCCGAGAGACCGCGGCACAAGCCAAACAGCGTCCAAGCCGAGAGACCGCGGCACAAGCCAAACAGCGTCCGAGCCGAGAGACCGCGGCACAAGGCAGATCACCATGGGACCAAGAGCTGGCGAGCTTACTAATGCTGGCCATACAAACTACCAGGACTCGCAACATATATAGCTAGTGAAATACACCCAGTATTCTACTGCAGAGCTGCACTCACTGTCTACATACATTACTGATCCTGAGTTATGGCCTGTATTATACTCCAGAGCTGCGCTCACTATTCTGCTGGTGCAGTCACTGTGTACATACATTACATTACTGATCCTGAGTTACATCCTGTATTATACTCCTGAGCTGCACTCACTATTCTGCTGGTGCAGTCACTGTGTACATACATTACATTACTGATCCTGAGTTACATCCTGTATTATACTCCAGAGCTGCACTTACTATTCTGCTGGTGCAGTCACTGTGTACATACATTACATTACTGATCCTGAGTTACATCCTGTATTATACTTCAGAGCTGCACTCACTATTCTGCTGGTGCAGTCACTGTGTACATACATTACATTACTGATCCTGAGTTACATCCTGTATTATACTCTAGAGCTGCACTCACTATTCTGCTGGTGCAGTCACTGTGTACATACATTACATTACTGATCCTGAGTTACATCCTGTATTATACTCCAGAGCTGCACTCACTATTCTGCTGGTGCAGTCACTGTGTACATACATTACATTACTGATCCTGAGTTACCTCCTGTATTATACTCCAGAGCTGCACTCACTATTCTGCTGTTTCAATTAAAAATCAGCAAGCATATGGCAAAACAATTTCCTATAACAGCTTAGCCAAGCTCCTATAAAGCCTGCAGAATAGTGAGTGCAGCTCGGGAGTATAATACAGGAGGTAACTCAGGATCAGTAATGTATGTACACATTGACTGCACCAGCAGAATAGTGAGTGCAGCTCTGGAGTATAATACAGGGTGTAACTCAGGATCAGTAATGTAATGTATGTACACAGTGACTGCACCAGCAGAATAGTGAGTGCAGCTCTGGAGTATAACAGGACCAGTAAAACGTAATGCATTTAGAAAGTGATTCATTATACACATTAACTCTACATGTAAGTTGCAACATGGCGGTCGGAGGACGACGTACATTTTAAGTGCTCCTCGGTGAGCATATATTTTATTAAAGAGGTTGTCCACTACTATTAACAATGCCCCCATCAATTTAAATTTTGTAAACAAGTCTTTTTGTAAGTACCTTGCGTGGTCTTCATTGCCTGTGAGTGGCGCTATCACTGGCCGCTCACCAGGCATCACGTGACCCCCTGATTGATGGGGAGTGTGTGGGGTCACCCCACGTGTCACAGTCCAGCATCCACTGAGCGCTTTCCCTCTACTCAGCTTTCGTTGGGAAACCGTGCGCTGTGCTGGGCTGTGACACGCGGGGTAACCACACACACCACCCATCAATCAGGGGTCACCCCCGGCTCCAGCCGGAACGTGCTGTGACATCAGAGCCGCCTGCAGCCGGGGTCACAGCACTATTGTTGACCGCTCACAGGCAATAAAGACCATGCAAGGTAATTACAAAAAGATAAAATTTAAATCGATGGGGGCATTAATAGTAGTGGACAACTTCTAAGAACTCGCCACACGCTCCCACTAAAAAAAAAAAAGCAGCTCCAACTGAGGGAGTGGAACTAAACGACGTCAAAGAGAAACGATCGGCAGCAGCAGTGAACTGATCATTGTGCCCCCCATACAGGATGATATAAATGCATGTGCAGCATCATACAGAACTACCCCCTGTGCCATCTATAGTGATACCCCCCATATCGGCAGCGAGTACTCCAATATGTATGTTGCCTCCCTGTTTCTCTGCTCTCCGTCCAGCATCCCTCGTGTGAAGATGCGATTCTTCTCCCATCTCGCTGGCCTGCCCTCCTTTATTATCAAAGGACATTGCATCTGCTGTACAAGTGCAGATCTTGGGGTCTGAGCGCTGGGACCTGCACAGAACGGGCACTATACCTCCCTTAGGATGGAGCGGCAGTGCACATGTCCAATTGCTGCTCTAATCCTCTATGGGGCTGCTGGAAAAAAGCCGAGCACAGAGCACGGCAGCTCCACAGGGAGCGAATGGCGCAGTGACAAGCCCCTCTATACTAAAAGGGGGTAAGAAGTGACCCGCTCCGCTATCTCAGGAGGTAAATGCACCAAATGGAAGACACAAAGCTATAAAAAAGGTAGTAAATGCAGATCTCGTGCTTTTTTTATCTCATGATATTGTTATGCAAGATTGCAATATCTGGATGCTGCAGAAATGCAAAAACAGAAAGTGTTAACTGCACCTTCAGAACAGCAGCTCTGGAGATAAATGGAGGCTACAAATCTAATGTCCAACCCATGTCTGTCATCTGGAGGAACAAAGATTCTTCATTCCTGGGAGAGATCAACGTCACCACAAAGTCGTGTGTAATTGCATATAATCGGATGCCTGGATGCATTTATGGTGACGTGTCCTTTGTGTACAGCAGGAAAGAACATTGGACATTTCCATCCATAGTTGTCCCGATGCTACACAGCCTTGTCCCCCCCCCCCCGGCATACAATTTCTCGGACACAGGGACATTACTGCATATTTGAGCCGCTCTCTTTTTCCATTGATGCTGTGGCCTCTATCAATCCCTCAATGGCACAGTCTTCTCCTCCGGTGGAATGACTGCCTGGAAGATGACGGATAGACCACGCCGGGGAATTGCAATGCTTGAGCTGCTCCTGATGGAGACATTTATCAGCCTGAATGCCGCACTTGGATTTATAACTGGATATTGCCCTCCTTCAGAATTTAATTCCTGAAGGCTGAAAAGGAGAAAATGGTCTTTTTTTTTTCTGCTCAATCTTTAAAATGACAAACGCTGTACGCAGAACTGGAGACAACTGGGCAGCGGCAACCCGAAGAAAGGAGAGACCGCGATGCAGCAAGAGCGGGCGACCGCAGGCCAGGAGCCACATCTATATCGTCAGAGGACCATACACAGCGCGATACAGGTTACAGGGACGGTAAAATGAATGGGGTCATTCAAAACCGCAACTCGTCTCAGAAAAACACAAGCCCTCGTGCAGCGATGTTGACGGAAAAATAAAAGTTTTGTTATTGCGCTTTCGTCTTTTCCTCTCCTTCTTCCAAGAACCAAAAGACTGACCGCGGAAGTAAGGGGTTAATGTGGAAGCTCGTTGCCCATACTGCACATTTCCACGGTCATCTGTATTTGGAAAGAAATACTAGATTTTACATTTTATGATTTTTTTAGCGCAGCATGCATTGACTGGGGGGTGAAGTTCAGCCAAGTGATGGCCGAAACATTAATTGACATTATACATATTGTCCCAACGTCTCCTCCTCGTCTGCGGATTATTCAGTGCTGCTCATTCTGCTGCCTTAAATCATTTGTGGGTAATTATATATTTTATGATGACATTAAAATGAGTCATGGATGGGAGCGGACCGGTGTCCTTTCCAAATCTCCAGCACAAAAAGCAGCTGAAACATTTGTGTGCGCAGAACGTGGCGCGCGCTCAGAATGGATTTCCTACCCGGCGAGATCAATACGCGAAGCAGAACTTTTACCTGGAATTAGAGACAAAATGTCAGGCGTCCCAAAATGTCAGCACGCAATTATCCGCTGCATCCGGAGCTGCGCTCTGACCTTACAACCGCGGCAATCGTGGCGACTGATTAATGGGGACCGCAGCAATAGGACGGCGTGATTCCGATTACCGGAGCAAGACCAAAAGGGCTACGGGAAAAAGGTGCAGCCCGATCCATTAATATGGATGGAGAATGGAGAGGATGTTCTTGGGGCTTGTATGTAGACACCACGGAAAAAAAAAAAAAACGCTCCAGTGACGAGCGCTGCAGGCCAGCTATGAAATGCTACATACAAGCCCCGATCCACCGAACGATCATCAGCAGCAGAATTGTGGCATAAAATAGTTTGAAATATTGGGAAATTGTGAATTTGGCGTTTTTATGGCGAAACTGGTTGGCATTGGCATTTTTTTTTTTTTAAATCGGGTGGGGCTTGGTGCGGAGGAGGCATGGCTGAAGACAGCCGGAAAATTCATCATAACTTACGCCATGAAACAGGTGTAAAATAGCTACAGTAATGTACTGCAGTCACCGGCGCACAAGAGCTGAGACCGCCGCTTCTTACCCCAGTGCCCTCCTCATCGAGGCTAGTGTGCACAATGCCCAGCTTCATGAATCAGAGCTGAGCGGTAAAGTGCAATTACATGTGTCCATCTAGACAAAAACCTGGAAGTAGCCAGGACCCGAAGTAAAATCCTTCATTCTTTACACTGCAGGCTGCATGAAGAGCACAGGAAAAATATGCAAAGCGCTTTTATTATGAAGTGACCAATTTCATTTTTTTTTTTATTGATTTTTAGAATAAGAATTTAAAATAAATTGTAACAGGTACCCTAATAAAGCATTCACAGGAGCGGGCAGCGGCCTTAATTTACAGTCCATGTTACAGGGCGGTTTCCTACCGGAGCGCCGGACCTCAGCGAGGAGAAGCAAGTCGGCACATTATCCTCTGACGCAAGGCCCTATCGGCTAGAGTGTAAGCCACAATACAGCGGAGGTCCGGGGACCTCATCTCCTGGGGGCACTGGCTGGATACTTCCAGCTCCAGGGTCGAGTTGTGGTTTTTGTGGAGACTGTACACAGGATAATAGCGAGATACACCTCTGATTACCAAGGAGAAAACAAACACGATGCGCAGCTATGGCGGTCGGCCATTCAAACTCTTGTTATGACGGCTCAGATGCTGAACAGAGGCAGAGGCCTTCGGCGAGGGCAGGAGGGGCGCTGCCGGCCTTCGGCGAGGGCAGGAGGGGCGCTGCCGGCCTTCGGCGAGGGCAGGAGGGGCGCTGCCGGCCTTCGGCGAGGGCAGGAGGGGCGCTGCCGGCCTTCGGCGAGGGCAGGAGGGGCGCTGCCGGCCTTCGGCGAGGGCAGGAGGGGCGCTGCCGGCCTTCGGCGAGGGCAGGAGGGGCGCTGCCGGCCTTCGGCGAGGGCAGGAGGGGCGCTGCCGGCCTTCGGCGAGGGCAGGAGGGGCGCTGCCGGCCTTCGGCGAGGGCAGGAGGGGCGCTGCCGGCCTTCGGCGAGGGCAGGAGGGGCGCTGCTGGCCTTCGGCGAGGGCAGGAGGGGCGCTGCCGGCCTTCGGCGAGGGCAGGAGGGGCGCTGCCGGCCTCAACCATGCAAGAGCTAGACCCAGTCATCATCAAGTCCCCGAATAGCAGTCCTCATAAACCCTTGTTCAAATGTACGCCAACATTTATTTACAGGTGCAGTTCTCCACAAATTCTAAAACTGGTCATTCTAGAACGCACAAAAAAAAATATTATTGTATGTCGGTGCATAACCCCTTTAAGGACGCCATCCGGACACACACACACACACACACACACACACACACACACACACACACACTGGAGTAACCCACCCACAGTCCTTGAACTCTACGTTTCTGTATCAAGCACTGAATGTGATCTTCTGTATCGTCCACTTACCTGTGTGATAAAAAGTTAAAAACACCAGCAAAAGTCCGGTGAAGATATTACTCAGGAAGGTGACAAAGCCGCAGGTGATCCCCTCCGGGACAGGGTAGACCGTCTCCACAAACGTCTCGAAGAAGATTGGCACCGTGCCGTTGAGGAAGACACCAATCAGGATACATGAGGTATACAGGGTCGCTGCGTCACAAAACACAAAGTCACTCAGCAAAGTTTCAACGTTCACATGGGCGATGTACAGGTTTAGCTTTAATTAAACATCTGCAACTTTCATTAGCACGAGGGTTACACAAACTGTGCCGCCATAATATTAAATGCCGGACTCCGCAGAAACAACCATTGTTCTTTTTGGCTTCTTCTCTAGAGACCCCACATTAGTTATAGCAAAAAAAACAACAGAAGGGATCTTGTGCAATCGCAGTTAAATGAGTTTCTCAGGACTAATGTCATCAATATCAGATCAGTGGGGGTCCAACAGCCAGCGCCCCCACAATCCGAGGTGCAGCGGCCGTTCTTGGCTTCTGCAGGTCAGCTCCTGTAAGGGTGCAGAGCTGCAGTACCCAGAACGGCCACTACAGTGTACAGCGCTGTGCTGCTAGGTCACCGATGTAATGTCCATCTGCGCAGGAGCGGAAAACAGGTGACCGGCGGGGGTGCCAGCTGTCAGGCCCCTACAGAGCAGATATTTTTCACCTATCCTAAAGGATAAGACATCAACAAATAAACCCCAGAAAACCTCTTTAAAATCTTTGTGCTAAAGTGACATATAACACCAAAGTGGAATGAAAGCTTCCTGCAACGTGGTCGGAGGTCGGCTGCTGCAGTCACAGGTCTCCATGTTTCCTGTACTAAGGACATTGTGACATAGATCAGAGTTCAGCTAAAAGATTTGCAGGACGCTGGTCCAGCGTTCATGTCAGTAGCCACCGATCGAGAGTCCCGAGACCCTCCGCCTACTCCCGGCATTTCACAGCCTCTTCCCATTAATAGGTGAAGTGTGACATGCGCATGACGTCACACGTTGGCCCTGCTAGTCTGGAGTAGTGCCGGGGAGTCCGGCAGGTGGTGCCGAAGTCAGCACGACTCTGGTTGTCGCCGAGGATTTGTCACCTGTTCAACAGTGCCCAGTTTTTGCACCGCTTCCCTGAGTTTTGTGTTTTTTGTTTTTTTAAATCCACCATGTTTTTAGAGATACGCACCTTTTGTTTAGTGCCAATTTTTATGGTCTTTACCAAGGGGGCATTGCTCAGGTTAATTGTAAAGAGCAGCCTGAAGACACATCCCCAGAGAATCCTGCGAGACACGCCCAATTGGTAAAGATTATGAAAATGATAATGTTGCGCATCTCTGGAACCGAACGGCGGATTTACCAAAATTTAAAACTGAAAACTCAGGGAAGCAGCGGCTCGCCGTCCGTGGGCTGGCCCCCTACAGGAGGGCTCGCCGTCCGTGGGCTGGCCCCCTACAGGAGGGCTCGCCGTCCGTGGGCTGGCCCCCTACAGGAGGGCTCGCCGTCCGTGGGCTGGCCCCCTACAGGAGGGCTCGCCGTCCGTGGGCTGGCCCCCTACAGGAGGGCTCGCCGTCCGTGGGCTGGCCCCCTACAGGAGGGCTCGCCGTCCGTGGGCTGGCCCCCTACAGGAGGGCTCGCCGTCCATGGGCTGGCCCCCTACAGAGGCTCACCGTCGGTGGCCGGGGACCCAGGATCCCGCTAGGAGCGTCTGTAGTAACAAGTACAATATCTGGATGTAAGAAAGGTTTCATCTGCAGCCGCTTTCTCCTGATGCGACCAACGCCAACAATATCTGCAGACATTTACAACACTTGGCTCAGTTTCCTGACGGCGAGCCGCAGCGCACCTCTAAACGTCTGCACGTCCTTTATATCTTCATGTAATGGAGAGGAACGGCTAGAACGCTCCAGTCAGGCAGATTTACGAGTCATTAGTCAGATGCGAGGACGAGCTCCGCCGCCAACTGCGCAATTCAGTGCGGTCAGGAAAAGCGCCGACCTCAAACACAAAACATCTGACGCAAAAGGTAACGACCCTGCAGATACGAAGCTCCGCGCCAAGACACCGAGAAACTCCTGCGCTCATCACAGCCGCCTCCAGAGCCGCCATGAACTGATGTCTATGCTATGAAGAAACGTGACATTATGCAAAAAAAAGATATTCCATTATTTTTAGGGGACGTTCCAGAAAACGAGCCGCCAGCAAGGGCACGGATCAGACCCTCGGCAGGGCCGCGCACAGGAGATGGAAGCGGACTGACGACCCAGTAAGAAATCTCATTTAAATGAGTAATTATTCTGTAACCATCGACCTTCTGCAGAAGGTTAAACATTTCATTACGTGCGAGCAGGAGACGAGGATCTTCCGAGAAAAAGTGTCAGATGAAGAAACAATCAGACAAACAAGTTAATTAGACGGTAAAAGGCAGGAGTCGCCACGTGGTGCATGCACCCTGCCCACGGCCCGCAAACGAGGCACAAGGCGATCAGATGACCGGCAACATTGTACAGCTGCCCACAAGTGGCACAAGACATAGACCTAAGCAAAAACTGAAAAAACGCAGAAAAAAACACGACTGCCCACCATTACAGCAGGCGCAGGACCCCCACTATGTAACTAGTGTGAGCAGCTTTATCCCTTCAGATCGGCCATTACAGCAGGCGCAGGACCCCCACTATGTAACTAGTGTGAGCGGCTTTACCCCTCCAGATCAGCCATTACAGCAGGCGCAGGACCACCACTATGTAACTAGTGTGAGCGGCTTTACCCCTCCAGATCAGCCATTACAGCAGGCACAGGACCACCACTATGTAACTAGTGTGAGCGGCTTTACCCCTCCAGATCCGCCATTACAGCAGGCGCAGGACCCCCACTATGTAACTAGTGTGAGCGGCTTTACCCCTCCAGATCGGCCATTACAGCAGGCGCAGGACCCCCACTATGTAACTAGTGTGAGCGGCTTTATCCCTCCAGATCAGCCATTACAGCAGGCACAGGACCACCACTATGTAACTAGTGTGAGCGGCTTTACCCCTCCAGATCAGCCATTACAGCAGGCGCAGGACCACCACTATGTAACTAGTGTGAGCGGCTTTACCCCTCCAGATCAGCCATTACAGCAGGCGCAGGACCACCACTATGTAACTAGTGTGAGCGGCTTTACCCCTCCAGATCAGCCATTACAGCAGGCGCAGGACCCCCACTATGTAACTAGTGTGAGCAGCTTTACCCCTCCAGATCAGCCATTACAGCAGGCGCAGGACCACCACTATGTAACTAGTGTGAGCGGCTTTACCCCTCCAGATCCGCCATTACAGCAGGCGCAGGACCACCACTATGTAACTAGTGTGAGCGGCTTTACCCCTCCAGATCAGCCATTACAGCAGGCGCAGGACCACCACTATGTAACTAGTGTGAGCGGCTTTATCCCTCCAGATCGGCCATTACAGCAGGCGCAAGACCCCCACTATGTAACTAGTGTGAGCGGCTTTATCCCTCCAGATCGGCCATTACAGCAGGCGCAAGACCCCCACTATGTAACTAGTGTGAGCGGCTTTACCCCTCCAGATCAGCCATTACAGCAGGCGCAGGACCCCCACTATGTAACTAGTGTGAGCGGCTTTGCCCCTCCAGATCGGCCATTACAGCAGGCACAGGACCACCACTATGTAACTAGTGTGAGCGGCTTTGCCCCTCCAGATCAGCCATTACAGCAGGCGCAGGACCCCCACTATGTAACTGGTGTGAGCGGCTTTATCCCTCCAGATCAGCCATTACAGCAGGACCCCCACTATGTAACTAGTGTGAGCGGCTTTACCCCTCCAGATCAGCCATTACAGCAGGCGCAGGACCCTCACTATGTAACTAGTGTGAGCGGCTTTATCCCTCCAGATCAGCCATTACAGCAGGCGCAGGACCACCACTATGTAACTAGTGTGAGCGGCTTTACCCCTCCAGATCCGCCATTACAGCAGGCGCAGGACCACCACTATGTAACTAGTGTGAGCGGCTTTATCCCTCCAGATCAGCCATTACAGCAGGCGCAGGACCACCACTATGCAACTAGTGTGAGCGGCTTTACCCCTCCAGATCGGCCATTACAGCAGGCGCAGGACCCCCACTATGTAACTAGTGTGAGCGGCTTTACCCCTCCAGATCAGCCATTACAGCAGGCGCAGGATCACCACTATGTAACTAGTGTGAGCGGCTTTATCCCTCCAGATCAGCCATTACGGCAGGCGCAGGACCACCACTATGTAACTGGTGTGAGCGGCTTTACCCCTCCAGATCAGCCATTACAGCAGGCGCAGGACCACCACTATGTAACTAGTGTGAGCGGCTTTACCCCTCCAGATCAGCCATTACAGCAGGCGCAGGACCACCACTATGTAACTAGTGTGAGCGGCTTTATCCCTCCAGATCAGCCATTACAGCAGGCGCAGGACCACCACTATGTAACTAGTGTGAGCGGCTTTATCCCTCCAGATCAGCCATTACAGCAGGCGCAGGATCACCACTATGTAACTAGTGTGAGCGGCTTTATCCCTCCAGATCAGCCATTACAGCAGGCGCAGGATCACCACTATGTAGCAGGACCACCACTATGTAACTAGTGTGAGCGGCTTTACCCCTCCAGATCGGCCATTACAGCAGGCGCAGGACCACCACTACGTAACTAGTGTGAGCGGCTTTATCCCTCCAGATCAGCCATTACAGCAGGCGCAGGACCCCCACTATGTAACTAGTGTGAGCGGCTTTATCCCTCCAGATCAGCCATTACAGCAGGCGCAGGACCACCACTATGTAACTAGTGTGAGCGGCTTTACCCCTCCAGATCAGCCATTACAGCAGGCGTAAGACCACCACTATGTAACTAGTGTGAGCGGCTTTACCCCTCCAGATCCGCCATTACAGCAGGCGCAGGACCACCACTATGTAACTAGTGTGAGCGGCTTTATCCCTCCAGATCAGCCATTACAGCAGGCGCAGGACCACCACTATGCAACTAGTGTGAGCGGCTTTACCCCTCCAGATCGGCCATTACAGCAGGCGCAGGACCACCACTACGTAACTAGTGTGAGCGGCTTTATCCCTCCAGATCAGCCATTACAGCAGGCGCAGGACCACCACTATGTAACTAGTGTGAGCGGCTTTACCCCTCCAGATCAGCCATTACAGCAGGCGCAGGACCCCCACTATGTAACTAGTGTGAGCAGCTTTATCCCTCCAGATCAGCCATTACAGCAGGCGCAGGACTACCACTATGTAACTAGTGTGAGCGGCTTTATCCCTCCAGATCAGCCATCACAGCAGGCGCAGGACCACCACTATTTAACTAGTGTGAGCGGCTTTACCCCTCCAGATCAGCCATTACAGCAGGCGTAAGACCACCACTATGTAACTAGTGTGAGCGGCTTTATCCCTCCAGATCGGAGGTGACACAGAAGCGGATGCACTGCTGTGAGTACGTCTGGAAGCTAATACTGAAGAATTCTAATTTCTGGCATTTTGTGTGCACTTTGTCTAGTTTCAGCATCGCTTTTCCATTCCACCATTTCTTACAGGTGACACTATATGACGCTGGTTACACATTGCAGCTACCGCACCCGAGAGGTGGCACCGAGCCGTACAGAGGGAACAATACTGTACACGAGGACGTGAAAATCAATGCACAAGCATTTTATTACATTCGCTATGTAAATTCCACAAGGCAAAAAGCACAAAACTACTTGTATATAAGCACACGAAAAGCCAAATCCAGATCCAGCGCCCCATGCCGAGGCCATACCCCTCAAACTCAATCAATCAGGTGGCAATCCCACCCCTGCAAAATAAAACTAAAACAAAGGAAACCCTATAACAGATATATAAAAAAAAAAAAAAAAAAAAAAAAGTGCGACAAAATATCATAAAGCACAAAAAAAAAAAAGACGCCTCCCAAAACACAACATCAGATAAAATCCCACAGCAGATGGAATATAGATGGAGGGGGACATGAGGGACAGAGGGTGTGAAGAGCCCCCGATGTAGAGAGCGGGCGCAGCAGCTGAGCCCGCACCAAACCCAGGAGACGCCGGCGGTGATATGTAGCCCGCCTCTTCCTATAACAGTGAGTGGAGCTAAGCCCCGATCGCTGCTGTTTAACCAATGTCCACAGCAAATAAACAGCGCAACGGTCAGTTTGTGCACAGGCTCCTATCTGCCCTCACCATCCTCCTCGATTACCAATCCCACGGAGAGGCGATGGTTTGTCATGCCAGCTAGGGGAATAAAAATCCAAAACTATCAAAATATAAAATTAACCCATAAAGATGGGAGAAAAAAATTGAAATGCCAGAAATGCGGTTGGTTTGGCTGCAACAAAAAGCGACCAAACCAATTTTCTCGCCATTTTCTCCCGTGCCTACAGCGCTGCGGATATTTACTGCTGGACTAAAATACAACATGAATGATAGAAGAAAAGACGACCTGTGTGCACGCACCTGTGGTCAGAGGAAGGTGGGTGATGCGGCTTAAAAACGTCAGTGTGAACCACGTAGCTGAAAGTGTGGCCCCCGAAAAGAGAAGGACAAGTATGGGCTTCAGAACAGCCCGGACAGAATCTGCAAACCTGGGAAGAAAGAAGAGACGATCATTACAACTGCAGAAAACATATCACCGAGCAGAATCACCCCCCATCATCAATAACCAGTCACCCCCCATCATCAAGAGATCAGACGTGCAGCAATCGTGGGGAAATGAACATAGTCTCCTTGGGTCTTGTCTTGTAGTCAGAATGTTCCTTTCTTTCGGAGCTTCTTACATCATAGCCTTAGCCGGGGCAGGACTAACAACCTCTCACATGGTGTACAGGCAGGTAGACAGGCAGGTAGACAGGCAGGTAGACAGGCAGGTAGACAGGCAGGTAGACAGGCAGGTAGGCAGGCAGGTAGGCAGGCAGGTAGGCAGGCAGGTAGGCAGGCAGGTAGGCAGGCAGGTAGGCAGGCAGGTAGGCAGGCAGGTAGGCAGGCAGCGGTGCTGGGGTTGGATTAGGACCTCGCACCAGGCGCAGCCCCAAGTATCTGTCTCCTCGGGCCGCTTTTCCCGGCCGAGACGAACAGGAAAACATACGAGGATCTGCCTCCAAAAAAGGAATTAAAAGATGGAGTTTGTAATTAACCAGTTCAGGAAACACAATTACAGGTTGTCGTCAAGGACGGAGCGGAGGAATCATTTGCAGAAAATGACAGGATCACGCTGAAATTGTGAGATTTCTGCCTTTGCTAAACATCAGCATCTGGTAGAAGAAAAACACAGAAGGCGTTTTGGATGGAGTAACCGCACCGCCACAGCCGCACTTCAGCGCAGAGAAATCTGTGAAATGTGACAAGAATTACGACCTCATTTTCCTGATTACAACTTTCAGCAGATTATTATGGCCGGGCCTGTCATGGATCCAGTCCTCCAGAAAAGACAGATGAGCAGCCCCGAGTCTCATTAGGTTCCTGGAGACGGGCCCCGTTGTGGTTTCAGCCTCGGCGCTGCTGTCAGCCGCGAGCAGATGCATCGATGACCGCTACATTTACTGGGAAATTGGCTTCTCAGCCCTGCGCCCCTGGACAGGGAAGACTGGACGTGCGAGATCCCCATAAATCAACGGGGAAGAGCAGATTTATCCGTGTCCAGCGTGAAAAATAACTCCAAGAGCATCCGCAGAGGACATCAATTAGTGGCGTACGTGCATACACTAATGTGTTCCCCAGACTAGAGCAACAAAAGGAGCCCACAACAGTCCTCAAAAGTCTCCAGCACTGAGGTCAGATCCCGCTACAACATGAGCTGGTTCTGGAGGCGGCCGCAGGTCCTGAGCTCTCTTGGCACAGATGCACACACACATATATCAATGCAGGATGTGCTGTAAATGTTTTTATAAGAGTTTGGGAACGTTCTGAAATGTCCTATAAATGTTCTGTTCCTGATCTCAGGATCTCGGCTTTTAGTTGAGGTGAATCTGCTGCACTTTATATACACGCTCAGTAGTGACCGGGGCTGTGGGATCAGAGTCGGGGATAATTGAGGAGTCGGTGGTTTGGGATTTAATCTGACTGCCAGATTGGTGTCGGGAAGTGAATTTTTCCTCAATGATGTAAATTGGCCTATACCGCATGTTTTTTTTTTTTTGCCTTCCCCTGGATCAACGCTGCAGAATAGCTGCAGTGCACAAGAAATAGGCTGAACTGGACGGACGCTTGTCTTTTTTCGGCCTTATAAACTATGTAACACACACATATATATATATATATATATATATATATATATATATATATATATATATATATATATATATATATATATATATATATATATATATATATATATATATATATATATATATATATATATACACACATACATACATACACACACATACACTGCAAATATGATTTTCTTACCTTCCCACAGCAATTCCTACAAAACATCCGCCGACAATTGACCAGAAGCCGATCCAGCCGGCATCCACCTGTGAACAGAGGACCAGGGAGATTACTTATGAGACACACGGTAGATCCGTCACCGCCGGGCGTCCGTATAGCGATCCTCTGTTCACTACTGGGCAGCCAATCGGAATAAGCGCTCTTCTCCAAACCGCGGGCATAAAGCTTCTCCTATTGGCCGGCCTGCTGTGTAGATGATCATTGTGCAAAGAGCTGACTGAGCATGTGCAACCGCCGAAGCTCAGCTCATAAGCTGCACATGCACCATTCCCTGCACTGAACACCAGAGGGCGCCACACTATACACAATATGCAGTGATACACCCCCTGCAATGACCTTAAAAAGGTACAGAGCGCCGACAGCTTTAGGTCCAAACCAAGAAGACATAAGCTCTTATTAGCACCCGAGTTTGAATCACAGAAGTGCAGAAGTAAAGTGAAACATGCAACTGCAGTAAAATAAAGTGAGCGATATAGTCCTGGTACAGCGGCTTCACAACTATTGTGCCGGTATAAGCTGGGATCATGTCCTGGTTATTATGTGCGGAGATGACCAGCACCACAGGAATTAATTCAGGGAAGGAGACTGATGATAATTCTGGTGAACGAATGGACTCTGCAGAGTCGAGACGCCCGGCTCTCGGCAGCATCTGCCCGCAGAGGCCGCGCCGAGACGTCCGGCTCTCGGCAGCATCTGCCCCGCAGAGTCAGAGCTGAGACGTCCGGCTCTCGGCAGCATCTGCCCCGCAGAGTCAGAGCTGAGACGTCTGGCTCTCGGCAGCATCTGCCCCGCAGAGTCAGAGCTGAGACGTCCGGCTCTCGGCAGCATCTGCCCCGCAGAGTCAGAGCTGAGACGTCCGGATCTCGGCAGCATCTGCTCGCAGAGTCAGCGCCGAGACGTCCGGCTCTCGGTAGCATCTGCCCACAGAGTAGACAGCCAGCGCTTAACTCACTGAAGGACTATCCACCACATCGTAGACTCACTTGATTAACATGAATTGGGGTTAAAATGAGATCCAAAACCCCCGACCAGCCAGCGTAGAACCCCAGAGGGATGGCGTAGGCCAAGACGATCATCAGGAAACGGCCATTACTAGGGAAAATAAAAGAAATGTAATTATTAACCTGCTGAGAATCTGAATGCAAGATCACCACTTATTACAAAACGCAACAGACAAACAAGAGATTTTTTAATATAAAGTGTCAGAAAGAGAAAACAACACAAATCAGATGATTAAGTGATCACTACACAAATACAAACAACTGATCTGAGTATAAATGACCAGATTTCCGCTCAGCGTCCCACCCAGAGACACAATCACAACGCTACAGAGACGCCCAGCAGCCAAGGATAGACATCAGTAAAGCCTCGTGCAACGGGGAGAAGCCTGAACGATGGCACAAGGAGAGCTGCACCGGGATCAGAGATCATAAAGCCTCGTGCACCGGGGAGAAGCCTGAACGATGGCACATGGAGAGCTGCACCGGGACGGGAGATCATAAAGCCTCGTGCACCGGGGAGAAGCCTGAACGATGGCACATGGAGAGCTGCACCCGGGATCAGAGATCATAAAGCCTCGAACACCGGGGAGAAGCCTGAACGATGGCACAAGGAGAGCTGCACCCGGGATCAGAGATCATAAAGCCTCATGCACCGGCGAGAAGCCTGAACGATGGCAGAAGGAGAGCTGCACCCGGGATCAGAGATCATAAAGCCTCGTGCACCGGGGAGAAGCCTGAACAATGGCACAAGGAGAGCTGCACCGGGACGGGAGATCATAAAGCCTCGTGCACCGGCGAGAAGCCTGAACGATGGCACATGGAGAGCTGCACCGGGACGGGAGATCATAAAGCCTCGAACACCGGGGAGAAGCCTGAACGATGGCACAAGGAGAGCTGCACCCGGGATCAGAGATCATAAAGCCTCGTGCACCGGGGAGAAGCCTGAACAATGGCACAAGGAGAGCTGCACCCGGGATCAGAGATCATAAAGCCTCGTGCACCGAGGAGAAGCCTGAACGATGGCACATTGAGAGCTGCACCGGGACGGGAGATCATAAAGCCTCGAACACCGAGGAGAAGCCTGAACGATGGCACATGCAGAGCTGCACCGGGACGGGAGATCATAAAGCCTCGTGCACCGGGGAGAAGCCTGAACGATGGCACAAGGAGAGCTGCAACCGGGATGGGAGATCATAAAGCCTCGAACACCGGGGAGAAGCCTGAACGATGGCACAAGGAGAGCTGCACCCGGGATCAGAGATCATAAAGCCTCGTGCACCGAGGAGAAGCCTGAACGATGGCACATGGAGAGCTGCACCGGGACGGGAGATCATAAAGCCTCGAACACCGAGGAGAAGCCTGAACGATGGCACATGCAGAGCTGCACCGGGACGGGAGATCATAAAGCCTCGTGCACCGGGGAGAAGCCTGAACGATGGCACAAGGAGAGCTGCAACCGGGATGGGAGATCATAAAGCCTCGTGCACCGGGGAGAAGCCTGAACGATGGCACATGGAGAGCTGCACCGGGACGGGAGATCATAAAGCCTCGAACACCGGGGAGAAGCCTGAACGATGGCACATGGAGAGCTGCAACCGGGATGGGAGATCATAAAGCCTCGAACACCGGGGAGAAGCCTGAACGATGGCACATGGAGAGCTGCACCGGGACGGGAGATCATAAAGCCTCGAACACCGGGGAGAAGCCTGAACGATGGCACATGGAGAGCTGCACCGGGACGGGAGATCATAAAGCCTCGAACACCGGGGAGAAGCCTGAACGATGGCACAAGGAGAGCTGCACCAGGGATCAGAGACCATAAAGCCTCGTGCACCGGGGAGAAGCCTGAACGATGGCACAAGGAGAGCTGCAACCGGGATGGGAGATCATAAAGCCTCGTGCACCGGGGAGAAGCCTGAACGATGGCACATGGAGAGCTGCACCCGGGATCAGAGATCATAAAGCCTCGTGCACCGGGGAGAAGCCTGAACGATGGCACATGGAGAGCTGCACCGGGACGGGAGATCATAAAGCCTCGTGCACAGGGGAGAAACCTGAACGACGGCACATGGAGAGCTGCACCCGGGACGGGAGATCATAAAGCCTCGTGCACAGGGGAGAAGCCTGAACGATGGCACATGGAGAACTGCACCCGGGATCAGAGATCATAAAGCCTCGGACACCGGGGAGAAACCTGAACGATGGCACATGGAGAGCTGCACCCGGGATCAGAGATCATAAAGCCTCGTGCACCGAGGAGAAGCCTGAATGATGGCACTTGGAGAGCTGCACCCGGGATCAGAGATCATAAAGCCTCATGCACCGGGGAGAAGCCTGAACGATGGCACATGGAGAGCTGCACCCGGGACGGGAGATCATAAAGCCTCGTGCACAGGGGAGAAGCCTGAACGATGGCACATGGAGAACTGCACCCGGGATCAGAGATCATAAAGCCTCGGACACCGGGGAGAAACCTGAACGATGGCACATGGAGAGCTGCACCCGGGATCAGAGATCATAAAGCCTCGTGCACCGAGGAGAAGCCTGAATGATGGCACATGGAGAGCTGCACCCGGGATCAGAGATCATAAAGCCTCGGACACCAGGGAGAAGCCTGAAAGATGGCACATGGAGAGCTGCACCGGGATCAGAGATCATAAAGCCTTGTGCACCGAGGAGAAACCTGAACGATGGCACATGGAGAGCTGCACCCGGGATCAGAGATCATAAAGCCTTGTGCACCGAGGAGAAGCCTGAACGATGGCACATGGAGAGCTGCACCCGGGATCAGAGATCATAAAGCCTCGTGCACCGAGGAGAAGCCTGAATGATGGCACATGGAGAGCTGCACCCGGGATCAGAGATCATAAAGCCTCGGACACCGGGGAGAAGCCTGAAAGATGGCACATGGAGAGCTGCACCCGGGATCAGAGATCATAAAGCCTCATGCACCGGGGAGAAGCCTGAACGATGGCACATGGAGAGCTGCACCCGGGACGGGAGATCATAAAGCCTCGTGCACAGGGGAGAAACCTGAACGACGGCACATGGAGAGCTGCACCCGGGACGGGAGATCATAAAGCCTCGTGCACAGGGGAGAAGCCTGAACGATGGCACATGGAGAGCTGCAACCGGGATGGGAGATCATAAAGCCTCGAACACCGGGGAGAAGCCTTAACGATGGCACATGGAGAGCTGCAACCGGGATGGGAGATCATAAAGCCTCGAACACCGGGGAGAAGCCTGAACGATGGCACATGGAGAGCTGCACCGGGACGGGAGATCATAAAGCCTCGAACACCGGGGAGAAGCCTGAACGATGGCACATGGAGAGCTGCACCGGGACGGGAGATCATAAAGCCTCGAACACCGGGGAGAAGCCTGAACGATGGCACATGGAGAGCTGCACCGGGACGGGAGATCATAAAGCCTCGAACACCGGGGAGAAGCCTGAACGATGGCACATGGAGAGCTGCAACCGGGATGGGAGATCATAAAGCCTCGTGCACCGGGGAGAAGCCTGAACGATGGCACATGGAGAGCTGCACCGGGACGGGAGATCATAAAGCCTCGAACACCGGGGAGAAGCCTGAACGATGGCACAAGGAGAGCTGCACCCGGGATCAGAGATCATAAAGCCTCGTGCACCGGGGAGAAGCCTGAACGATGGCACAAGGAGAGCTGCACCAGGGATCAGAGATCATAAAGCCTCGTGCACCGGGGAGAAGCCTGAACGATGGCACAAGGAGAGCTGCAACCGGGATGGGAGATCATAAAGCCTCGTGCACCGGGGAGAAGCCTGAACGATGGCACATGGAGAGCTGCACCCGGGATCAGAGATCATAAAGCCTCGTGCACCGGGGAGAAGCCTGAACGATGGCACATGGAGAGCTGCACCGGGACGGGAGATCATAAAGCCTCGTGCACCGGGGAGAAGCCTGAACGATGGCACATGGAGAGCTGCACCCGGGATCAGAGATCATAAAGCCTTGTGCACCGAGGAGAAGCCTGAACGATGGCACATGGAGAGCTGCACCCGGGATCAGAGATCATAAAGCCTCATGCACCGGGGAGAAGCCTGAACGATGGCACATGGAGAGCTGCACCCGGGACGGGAGATCATAAAGCCTCGTGCACAGGGGAGAAGCCTGAACGATGGCACATGGAGAACTGCACCCGGGATCAGAGATCATAAAGCCTCGGACACCGGGGAGAAACCTGAACGATGGCACATGGAGAGCTGCACCCGGGATCAGAGATCATAAAGCCTCGTGCACCGAGGAGAAGCCTGAATGATGGCACATGGAGAGCTGCACCCGGGATCAGAGATCATAAAGCCTCGGACACCGGGGAGAAGCCTGAAAGATGGCACATGGAGAGCTGCACCGGGATCAGAGATCATAAAGCCTTGTGCACCGAGGAGAAACCTGAACGATGGCACATGGAGAGCTGCACCCGGGATCAGAGATCATAAAGCCTTGTGCACCGAGGAGAAGCCTGAACGATGGCACATGGAGAGCTGCACCCGGGATCAGAGATCATAAAGCCTCGTGCACAGGGGAGAAACCTGAAAGATGGCACATGGAGAGCTGCACCCGGGATGGGAGATACAGCATATCAAAATCACAAGACAACAATTTGCAATAATTTTTCAGAATATCAGTTACTTTCATCCTTGTGCTGCAATTTTAAAATGAAATTTTCATACAACATTAAATCCAATTAAAGCCATCTCTTCCATCTTCATATTAGGACATCAGAGCAGACATCTTTCACTGAAGAGGAAAGCTCTACCATATTTGCGCTTTATTTCTAAGGTCTATTGACGAGCCCTGTGGGAATGTAATGCCGGTAATAATACAGAGGGCTGAGGTCTGGCATCCATGCTCCCACGCACCGGATGCAGGTGATGAGGGCAAACGGTTTCTAAGGTTGAAATCAATGACAATCTTAGCAAAGACCCTTCAGATATTGGGGGGAGGATTTCAATTTAGTCTATTTATTACAGTTTGTAAAAAAAAAAAGCCTCCGGACGCACAATAGCAGCACCACAGCTAGGAGCAGCCCCTGGCACGGTAACCAATCCATTAGATAAAGGGGGCATGCACAAGAGTAGACAAGCCCCCACTAATGAAGGTAGCGCCCCGCCGTCCCGCCACTCAGAAGCCAGCGCCTTCCCTCCTGCATGTGAGGAGGTGACAGCCGCATTGTGCGGGGCCGCCGTGCAGTGACAGGTGCCCTTTAAATGATCCGCTATTTGCAGCCGCCTCTCTGGAGCCGTCGTCTGCGAGTGGAATAACAGGGAATAAGTCATTCTCACTTGTCTGAATTCTGCTCCATTTACCGCAGGAAGCTGTTAAAAGTCTCAATTAAATTAATCCCGCGTGTCACTTACAGGAATGGATTTCATTTGCTTCTATGTATTAACAAACTAATGCGGCTCCAGAAACAACTGCAGGCGGAGACGTTCATCTCCGTGTGAGCGAGGGCCCCGCATCACCGGCTGCATTTATCAAAGCCCGGGGAGGTGTAATCCGCAGCTCCTGTATAAACACGTATTACAATCATTGCTCCTGTCACAGAAGCAACTGGTGGCCGCACAATTCACCGGAATTAATCCCCCCGGGAGGCGGCGAGCCCCCGCGCCACAATGCTGAACATCGGGTACGCCAGAGCAGAGGCGGATCTGAAGGATAACTCCTGTAAATGCCCCTTTATTCATCCAGGGAGAATGAATCAGATCCGGTGCACGAGCCAAAGAATGAATGTCATCAGGAATATCACAGGACACGAGCATCCGCACAGCGAGGACAGACAATCCTCCGTAATCAGAACCGCCCGGAGCACAGGCCGACACTGTACAACCATCAGGGGAGACTCCACCTGCAGACACGCAGCGCTCAGAGCATCGGCACAATGGCGTCTGGTAAAGTATCTCAGAAGGTGGCGGACTTTCTGCATCTATCAGAATCCCCCCAGCTCCTCTTCCAGCATCGGCAGGGCCCCCCACCTGTCTCTGTACATTCTCCGCTGGCCTTATGGACATGTGACTGCTGCAGCCATTGCCATTCAATGGCCATAGCAGTGCCCAAGTGATTGGCTGCAGCAGTCACACACAGTCGTAAGACTAGAACAGGAAGCAGAGAGACTAGCGAGATCAAAAGCAATGCAGAAAGATGAGAGCTGAGCGATGAGCTCTGAGTGCGGCTGTTAATCTGACAGACGGATGTAAGAGGACGGCTCCGCTGTGTTCTCCGGTCGCCCCCATCAGTCACGTGGCACAATATTTACGGTGCTGCCAAGTCCTATGAGAACAGACCCTGCAGCATGCTGCAACACATGGGTGCAAGATCTACTATTAGGATTAGAGATGATGGGATCAGTTCGCAGGAGCCAGGTCCAGACCCACGTGAGTAATCCATGGAATCATCTACCTGCCGCCATCCCCAGCGCCTCTTCCGATTGGTGGACCCAGTGTGACATCAAGCTGCAATGATTATATGTTGTGCCGGGCCTACAAATCAGAAGAGGCGCCGAGGATGCCGGCAGGTCGGAGACGTTTCGGAGGGCTCCTGCCCTGCGGCCAGGGACTATTGAAGCCGCCATAGACTCGTTCATCTCCGATTAGGATGCGTCCAGAAGTGACGGCGGAAAACTGGCAGCAAATCTTCAGCAGCGTAAACTGTACAAAATCGTGCAGGTTTCACTCTGCAGCACATCGGTGAAAATCTGCAGCAGAAATGATGAATTACCGTAGACTACAAATCCTCAGTACAGGGCAATTTCCATGGCAGATTTTCTCCACAAGGTGGGTATAAATTACTGTAAGATGCGGTCAGTTTACTATCCAGAAAGACGATGCGTATCTGACCCACGTGTCGACGGTGTAAGGCCTCGTTCAGATGTCGCTCCTTATCACATACAATAACAATCACTGATTTTCATCAGTGTGCAGACCAAATTATCAGTTTCGTTTTTACCATCAGGCTGCGTGCCCACGTAGCGTTTTTCAAGCGTTTATGCTGCGGAATTTCCGCAGCGGAAACGCTAGGTAATCCGCCCCCCATGGGGATTCCGCATGTTCTATGCACATGCTGCGGATTTTTCCGCAGCGTTTATGCTGCGTACAAAAATCCGCAGCATGTCATTTAATTTTGCGGAAGCGCAGCGGAACTCCCGCCATTGACTTGCATTGAGACGCATAGAAACTGCGACTGTACATTTTTACAAGTGGCTTCTATGCGTCTCTATGTGCGGATGGTACCCAGTTCTGGAGGAGAGGAGACTCTCATCCAGACCTGGGTACCATTTTACCTGTAAAAAAAGAATAAAATAACAAATAAAGTTATATTCACCTGTCCGGCGGGTTCTCTCTGAATGCCGGCATCGCTTGAGGACCTGCGGTGACGTCAGTCATGTGACCGCAGGCCCTTCACCGCTCTGTCTCGCGATATGCCGGCAGCCGGGAACCAGCCAGGAAGCAACGCTGCAGCCACACTGGGGCCTCGGGGGTGAGTATAGCTTTATTTGTTTTAATTTTTACGGTTCACACTGTATAAATCCATCCTGGTTGCATGGATTTATACAGTGTGACCTAGTTGTCAAGCACTTTCCAAGTGATGCCATCGCCTGGAAAGCGCTTGTCAATCTGCATGCGTTTTTTCTTCCAGGGAGATGCAGAAATTTTCTGCTTCATTTCTGCATCGTGGGCACATAGCCTCAGGGATTTTCTTGTACACAAACAAAAATTTGCAAAGCTTCTCCTATCCATTCCAATGTTAGAGACGGGCATCAGAGGAATTCACACGGACGGCACCCGTGCACCATCCTTAATTTTCATGGACCATAGACTTGATCCTTATCTAAGCCTTGGATCAAAAACAAACGTGTCTTCATGATCTTTTGTGTCATCCATGGTCTGTTGAGGATTGTTAGGAGAAGAATTGCAAATTTAAATTTTAGGATCACTGGTGGTTAAATTAGAAAAAAAAAAAAAAAAACACACAGGAGCGAGAGTGCAGCTCTGCAAAGAGTAATCCAAATTATAGCACCAATCAGTACTGGACTCACCTGAGCAACTTTCTGATGCTGCTCCTGTATCCGAGCCTGCGGCCGGCAGCAGCTACACTGGGGGGCACTGGGGGCCGGGAGGGGAAGTAAGCCAGAACAGCCGCAAACAGCAGCGAGATGATCCCAAACTCTGCAACAGAACAACAGCTATGAAACCAAAACTCACGTCAGAGGGTCGGAGCGGAGACCACCTAAAAGACATTGCAGCCGCAGATCTGAACGGCTGATGCTCCCATGATCTGCACATAAAAGGTTATGTCTGGGGCCACTTATATCTCCCCACATTGTGCAGGAGAGAATCAGACTGAAAGGTAAATCTGCTAATCACTGCAATAGAGCAACTCGAGCTGCTGCAAAACTAAGCATCAGTTAAGAGTCCAGGAGACGGATCCATATTGGTATCCACCCCGAAACTGCGACTGCATAGTCTAATCTGTACGTACCTGTGTACATCACGGCCTCAATCCGATCCTTGATCGTGGCCTCGTGTTCTTCCGTCAGGAAGCTGCCGGATGTATTGTTAGGAGCAGGAACAATTAAAGGTCCAATTAAAAATGCACAAGCTCCTCCTAAGTAGTTCAACATGGAGGCAATGGCGGTGGCTGTAGCACGCTCATCTGGAGAGAACCACGTCGTGGAAAGAAGAGGAGCAGCGTTCATAGCAGTGGGTCCCGCAAATCCATTCAGCAGCTGACCACCATGTATGAGCCTGGAGATAAAGCACAAAATATATAGATTATATACCACACAAATCTCAAGGTTCTCCTAGAGCATACTCCAGAGCTGCGCTCACTATTCTGCTGGTGCAGTCACTGTGTACATACATTACATTACTGATCCTGAGTTACATCCTGTATTATACTCCAGAGCTGCACTCACAATTCTGCTGGTGCAGTCACTGTGTACATACATTACATTACTGATCCGGAGTTACATCCTGTATTATACTCCAGAGCTGCGCTCACTATTCTGCTGGTGCAGTCACTGTGTACATACATTACATTACTGATCCCGAGTTACCTCCTGTATTATACTCCAGAGCTGCACTCACTATTCTGCTGGTGCAGTCACTGTGTACATACATTACATTACTGATCCTGAGTTACATCCTGTATTATACTCCAGAGCTGCACTCACTATTCTGCTGGTGCAGTCACTGTGTACATACATTACATTACTGATCCTGAGTTACATCCTGTATTATACTCCAGAGCTGCACTCACTATTCTGCTGGTGCAGTCACTGTGTACATACATTACATTACTGATCCTGAGTTACATCCTGTATTATACTCCAGAGCTGCACTCACTATTCTGCTGGTGCAGTCACTGTGTACATACATTACATTACTGATCCGGAGTTACATCCTGTATTATACTCCAGAGCTGCGCTCACTATTCTGCTGGTGCAGTCACTGTGTACATACATTACATTACTGATCCCGAGTTACCTCCTGTATTATACTCCAGAGCTGCACTCACTATTCTGCTGGTGCAGTCACTGTGTACATACATTACATTACTGATCCTGAGTTACATCCTGTATTATACTCCAGAGCTGCACTCACTATTCTGCTGGTGCAGTCACTGTGTACATACATTACATTACTGATCCTGAGTTACATCCTGCATTATACTCCAGAGCTGCACTCACTATTCTGCTGGTGCAGTCACTGTGTACATACATTACTGAGTATACAAACAGTGGGGAAAAATAGTATTTATTCAGCCACCAATTGTGCAAGTTCTCCCACTTACAAAGATGAGGTCGGCCTGTAATTGACATCATAGGTCGACCTCAACTATGAGAGACAAAAGGAGAAAACAAATCCCGAATATCACATTCTCTGATTTAGAAATATTTTTTTTTTTAAATTTTGGTGGAAAATAAGTATTTGGTCAATTACAAAAGTTCATCTGAATACTTTGTTATATTTCCTTTGTTGGCAATGACAGAGGTGAAACGTTTTCTGTAAGTCTTCACCAGGTTGGCACACACTGTTGCTGGTATGTCGGCCCATTCCTCCATGCAGATCTCCTCTAGAGCAGTGATGTTTTGGGGCTGTCGCTGGACAACACGGACTTTCAACTCCCTCCAAAGGTTTTCTATAGGGTTTAGATCTGGAGACTGGCTAGGCCACTCCAGGACCTTGAAATGCTTCTTACGAAACCACTCCTTCGTTGCCCTGGCGGTGTGCTTGGGATCATTGTCATGCTGAAAGACTCAGCCACGTTTCATCTTCAATGCCCTTGCTGATGGAAGGATTCATTCTTTCATGTACACGGATCAGTCGTCCTTGTCCCTTGGCAGAGAAACAGCCCCAAAGCATGATGTTGCCACCCCCATGCTTCACAGTAGGTATGGTGTTCTTTGGATGTAACTCAGCATCTTTCTCCTCCAAACACGACGAGTTGTGTTTCTACCAAACAGTTCCACTTTGGTTTCATCCGACCATATGACATTCTCCCAATACTCTTCTGGGTCATCCAAATGCTCTCTAGCAAACTTCTGACGGGCCCAGACATGTAATGGCTTAAGCAGGGGGGCACGAGTGGTACTGCAGGATCTGAGTCCCTGGCGGCGTAGTGTGTTACTGATGGTATTCTGTGTAACGTTTGTCCCAGCACTCTGCGGGTGATTCACTAGGTCCCCCCTGTGTGGTTCTGAGATTTTTGCTCTCCATTCTTGAGATCATTTTGACCCCACGGGGTGAGATCTTGTGTGGAGCCGCAGATCGAGGGAGATTATCAGTGGTCTTGTATGTCTTCCATTTTCTGATTATTGCTCCCACAGTTGATTTCTTCACACCAAGCTGCTTGCCTATTGCAGATTCAGTCTTCCCAGCCTGGTGCAGGGCTACAATTTTGTTTCTGGTGTCCTTCGACAGCTCTTTGGTCTTCACCATAGTGGAGTTTGGAGTGTGACTGTTTGAGGTTGCGGACAGGTGTCTTTTATACTGATAACAAGTTCAAACAGGAGCCAGTACTACAGGTAATGAGTGGAGGACAGAGGAGCCAGTACTACAGGTAATGAGTGGAGGACAGAGGAGCCAGTACTACAGGTAATGAGTGGAGGACAGAGGAGCCAGTACTACAGGTAATGAGCGGAGGACAGAGGAGCCAGTACTACAGGTAATGAGCAGAGGACGGAGGAGCCAGTACTACAGGTAATGAGCGGAGGACAGAGGAGCCAGTACTACAGGTAATGAGCGGAGGACAGAGGAGCCAGTACTACAGGTAATGAGCAGAGGACGGAGGAGCCAGTACTACAGGTAATGAGCGGAGGACAGAGGAGCCAGTACTACAGGTAATGAGTGGAGGACAGAGGAGCCAGTACTACAGGTAATGAGTGGAGGACAGAGGAGCCAGTACTACAGGTAATGAGTGGAGGACAGAGGAGCCAGTACTACAGGTAATGAGTGGAGGACAGAGGAGCCTCTTAAAGAAGAAGTTACAGGTCTGCGAGAGACAGAAATCTCGCTTGTTTGTAATTGACCAAATACTTATTCTCCACCGAAATATGAAAAAAAAATATTTCCAAATCAGACAATGTGATATTCGGGATTTGTTTTCTCATTTTGTCTCTCATAGTCGAGGTCGACCTATGATGTCAATTACAGGCCTCTCATCTTATTAAGTGGGAGAACTTGCACAATTGGGGGCTGAATAAATACTTTTTTTTCCCCCACTGTTTAACTGTTTGTACCCGGATCCAATCCCCGCTGATCTCTCGCTCGTCACCATCTTTGATTTCCTGTTTCTTCCATGATTGATAAAGTTCACGAAGACCAATCAAAATGTGAAAGGTCATCGACTGATGATCAATATCTGCGACCTGTCGCCCCGACTGCTGTCAGTGATCTGCACAAGTGTGAGGAGGACCCCAGACCCCGGAAACACAAAGGTGACATTAGAGATCCCTGCAGAGAGGAGGATTCACCCCAGAAAATCATCAAAAGTCACCTACAAAATCAATGCCACATACACCCAAAATGAATCCAGAGCTGCGCTCACTATTCTGCTTGTGCAGTCATTGTGTACATACATTACTGATCCTGAGTTACATCCTGTATTATCCTCCAGAGCTGCACTCACTATTCTGCTGGTGCAGTCACTGTGTACATACATTACATTACTGATCCGGAGTTACATCCTGTATTATACTCCAGAGCTGCACTCACTATTCTGCTGGTGCAGTCACTGTGTACATACATTACATTACTGATCCTGAGTTACATCCTGTATTATACTCCAGAGCTGCACTCGCTATTCTGCTGGTGCAGTCACTGTGTACATACATTACATTACTGATCCTGAGTTACCTCCTGTATTATACTCCAGAGCTGCACTCACTATTCTGCTGGTGCAGTCACTGTGTACATACATTACATTACTGATCCTGAGTTACATCCTTTATTATCCTCCAGAGCTGCACTCACTAGTCTGCTGGTGCAGTCACTGTGTACATACATTACATTACTGATCCTGAGTTACATCCTGTATTATACTCCAGAGCTGCACTCACTATTCTGCTGGTGCAGTCACTGTGTACATACATTACATTACTGATCCTGAGTTACATCCTGTATTATACTCCAGAGCTGCACTCACTATTCTGCTGGTGCAGTCACTGTGTACATACATTACATTACTGATCCTGAGTTACATCCTGTAGATCTTTTTATTATAAAAATGAAAAACATAACAATAATAATAACAGAAACATAACAAAATTAATAACCAGAAAATAAACAATGTAATGAACTGGTCCAGCCGCTCCCTCTCTCCTCACACACATATTATACATATATACACACAATAATAACTACCTACACCATGACATCTGGTCTGGTTACCAAACAAAAAATAACAATATAATAAACAATAACCGACAAATTATATACAAACTAATATATAAATTTTTTTTTTTTTTTTTTTTAATAAATAAAATAAATACTAACTATACAAATATATACAAGACAAAACAAAACCCCCCACACTCGAGCCCACCAGTCCCTCCCCGGCACTGACCTGAGAGCTGCTCCTGCGTCTCATGCCTCAGTCCATGTCCAACGTCCATAGGCCAGATCAGGCAGTGCCAGTTATTCACCCAAATAACCAGTGTCCCACAAGATGAACCCACCTCCCCCCTTTTCCCTCCACCCAACCTAACACCTACACCCAAACCCATATATACAATATATACAGAAACAAACAATACAATAACCACAACTGACAAAGCCCAAGTTCGGCGCCTGCAGCCCTACATCACTGTCTACTGATCAATAAAACAAAAATCTATGGTGTCAGCAGCAGCCCACCACCAGGAGAGGAGACGACCAGACTAGGGCACACTAAAAGAAAAGCCCCTCCAGAGGAGAGCGGCCCTCCGTGTACCCAGTCTCTCATACTCCAGAGAACGCACCTTCACCAGGTCACCGAGTATGGTCCTAAACACATCGTCCACTGGGAGGATTTTCCGCTGCGTCGATACTAAGCACCGTGCGTTCCACATGTGATACCTAACCACTGCGCTAACTAGAAATAAGGTGCAGCGGTCCCGACCACCCAGGTCCCCGAATGCTCCATAGGCCCATTCCGCATAAGAGAGACCGGCCAGCCGGGGCCAGCCAATGGAGGCGCCCACCCTGTTGTACACCTCTGTGTTAAAGGGACAACGAAGCAGGAAGTGGTCCATGCTTTCAAGCATGGTACCACAATGCTCCCGAGGACAGTTCCTGTCCTCAGAGCTCCTACACTTCAGATTGTCCCTCACACACAGTTTCCCATGGAAGCAGCGCCAAGCCAAGTCCCAAACCTTCGAGGGGATCCTGATAGAATTCAAAAGATGCAGACCCACCCCAAGATCCCGACTTGGGCAATCCCTGAGCGCCAGAGGCCTCTGAAAATGGGTCAACAGAACCCTTTTGTCAAGGAGCTTCCTTGGCAGAGTCCTGACCTCCCACATTCCCAGACCCCACCGGCGAATTACCTTCAGAACCACGGTAGCGTAAGCCGGGAGATGTCCATGCGGTGTGCGGAGATCCTTCACTTGCCCTCCAGTCTCCCATTCCTGGAAGAAAGGCTGAAACCATCCCTTACAGGAGAATACCCACGGAGGAGCCCTCTCTTTCCAGAGGTTTGCAATATTGATCTTAATGAAGGTATTCACAAGGAATACCACAGGGTTGACCATACCCAACCCTCCTAGTCTCCTCGTACGTTAAGTAACCTCCCTCTTGACCAGGTTCAGTCTATTCCCCCATAACAGTTGAAAGAACAAACTGTAGACCCGAGTCCAGAGAGGCTCTGGCAAGATGCACACACTGCCCAGATAGATCAGCAAAGTGAGCAGGTAAGTTTTGATCAGGTTTACCCTTTCCCTTAGGGTCAAAGACCAACCCTTCCATTGGTTCACCTTCTGAGTGGCGATCTCTAGCCTGCTGTCCCAATTTTGTTTGGGGTAATCCCCCTGGCCAAATTCGATGCCAAGAACTTTTGCAGAGACTTTGGGTCCTGGAAGGGTGTCCGGGAGATCAAAACCAGGATCTCCTCCTCCCAGCCAGAGACTCTCACACTTATTCCGGTTGATCTTAGACCCGGATGCCTCCGAGTAGCGATTTACCTCTGACATCAGCCATTCTGCCTCCCCATCAGAGGAAACAAAAACGGTGACGTCATCGGCATATGCCACCACTCTCAGAGTGGCTTCCGATGCTGCCTGGTCCATCCCGATCCCAGCTAACGGTCCACGCTCCACCCTCCTAAGAAGTGGGACAATCGAAAACGCGTACAGTAGCGGGCTCAAGGGACAACCCTGGCGAACACCACACCCAACCTCAAAAGAGCTGCCAATCCAATCGTTCACAAGCGGGAAACTCTCTGCCCCAGTGTACAAGGTCTTAAGCCAATCAACGAACCCCCCCCCGGCAGGCCATACCTCAGAAGGACAGACCAGAGGTACTCATGATTAACCCGATCAAACGCTTTTGCCTGGTCCAATGACAGCATGTACCCCTTCCAGTGGCCAGCCCTACCCTGCTCCACCGCCTCTCGGACACAGAGTACAGCACTAATTGTACTGCGGCCCGGAACAGAGCAATGCTGGGCCCCCGAAAGGAGCTGGGGTGCAAATTTCACCAGCCGATTAAACAGCACCTTTGCCAAAACCTTCCTGTCTGCATTGAGAAGCGCTATGGGACGCCAATTCTCAATGCAAGATGGGTCCTTACCCTTTGACAAGATGATCAGGGCAGACCTCCTCATTGACTTTGGCAGAGTGCCCGAGGAAAGACACTCATTGAATACCTCAGTCAAGAGGGGAACCAAGGCGTCCTTAAAGGTCTTATAGAATTCAGATGTTAAGCCATCCGGACCGGGAGATTTCTTCAGGGCAAGCCCTTCAATCGCCAACTTAACTTCCTCTTCCCTGATCATCTCTGTCAAAACGCCAAGAGAGGGGTCTACCCCTGGTTCGGGGACGGCTTCAGACAGAAAAGCCGACATCTCATCCCAATCCAGATCCCTCTTCCCCAAGAGGTGCGAGTAGAAGGATCTGACAACCTCCAGGATCCCCGATCTGGATCTTTTCAGGGACCCCGCAGTGTCAAAGTCCTGTAACAACTTTACTATTCACTGACATCTTGCAGTTTCTGTAAGGGTCGGGCGAGCGGTACTTCCCGTAATCCCTCTCAAAAACCAAAGATGCTTGTCTATCATACTGACACCTCATTAGCAAAGATTTCACTCTGGAGATCTCCTCGCGGCTACCTCCAGTTGAGACAAGATGCTCGAGTTTCCTCCTTAGGCCCTGATACAGGCAATACCTGTCCAGGCTCCTGAGGCTCGAGAGCTGGCGGAAGAATCTCGCCACCCTTTTCTTGAACATCTCCCACCACTCTGACTTACTACTACAAAGATCCAGTAAGGGTACCTGGCTCTGAAGAAAATCCTCAAAGGACTGTCTTATCTCCGCTTCTTCCAAGAGAGACGAATTGAGCCTCCAAAAGCCTCTTCCCATCCGGGGGGTCTCAGTAACATTCAGGGAAAACAAAATCATACAGTGATCGGAGAACTCCACCTCAACAACAGATACTGCTGAAGAGACGGCTTCCTCCTTTAAATAAAACCTGTCTATCCTGGACCTGCAGTTACCTCTATGATAGGTGAACCCCTCGTGGCCTGCGGTGTGCCGGATGTGGACATCCACCAGGCGAGCCTCACTAGCTATACTATTAACGGCGACGCTATCATAAGCCAGCTTGTCTCTGGAACCTCCTCTATCCCGGGGCCTCGTGACAGTGTTGAAGTCCCCTCCAAAGACGACCTGCCGACTCGTAAAAAGGTAGGGCTTGATCCTCGTAAAGAGACACTTCCGGTCCCACTTAGATTGGGGACCATAAATGTTAATGAGCCGAAGCTCCTGTCCCTTCATGAGGACATCTAATATCAGGCACCTCCCCATTTCTAACTCAATAACCCGTCGGCATTCTACTGGTGCGGTAAAAAGGACCGCCACTCCGCTATACGGCTCGGCCGCAAGAGACCAATAGGAGGGCCCGAGTCTCCACTCCCTCTTAGCTATAAACACCTCTGCCATATTTGGCAGCCTGGTCTCTTGCAAAAAGAAAATGTTAGCTTCAACCCGGCTGAGAAAATCAAAGGCCGCAAATCTAGCCATATTTGACTTAATGCTGGCGACATTAATGGAAGCCAGCGTCAACGGAGTGGGTACCGCCATCATTGGTGATTGAGTTAGATGGCTTTCTTCTTCCCACTCCCCTTACCCTCTGCCTCAGAGGAGGAATCCTTCCCCCTCTTTAATGACACAGAGGTGTCCATTCCCACATTTTTCCTTCTTTTCTCGTCCTCGTCTCCGGACTCTGGGCCAGTCCCTCCCCCCAAGGACCCTGCATCCCCAGGAGAAGGAGACTCGGCACCCCCTGTAAGCTCCGCTGAAGCCGGAACCTCACCCTCGGCCTCCTCCTCAGAGGAAGAGATGTTATCAAGGGCTTGGAACCGGTTAGAAAGACCAACCAGAGGGGAGTCAGTTTTACCTTCCTTAGGTACCTTGGTCAGAGCGGGAGAAGATGTTTTATCTCCCTTCTTTTTCTTCTTTTTGGTGCCGAGCTTACGCTTGTTCTCTAGCCACCGCTTATTATCCTCATCCATACTTTCATAATGGGAGGATTCTGAGGCAGAGGCAGTTTCCTCCCTGTGGATCCTGCTGACCTCCTCATCCAACTCATCATCCCTCGGGGCCTCAGCAGCAAGACTGGCATCCAGGACAGGGGCTGCCCCGGTAGTCTGGGGCTCGCCCCGCTCCCTCTCCTGTCTGCACTTGTCTAGACGCCTCAGCTGGGCAGGCGTCTTTTTATTGCTTTTCTTCCCTGGCCCCTCGGCTCCCCCACCCCTGCTAGTCCCCTCCCCAGCAGAATCGGCCTCACGGCTTACTCCCACCGGGGTCTCGACTGCATTAGCGAAGGAGCGAGGACAACGGCTGAATGGGTGACCTAACTCACCACACAGGTGGCACCTAATCTCCACACAAGAGGCGGCAAGATGGCCGACACCCCCACACAACGCGCATTTCTGCACGGTGCAGTTTGCACTGAAGTGTGTGGGGTCGCCGCACCTGTGACAGAGCTTCGGTTGCCCCTGGTAGAAGACCAGGATACGATCCCTACCCAGGAAGGCAGACGATGGAATGTGGGCAACCGTACCACCTGAACGCTTAAGTTTTACCATAAACGTCCAGGCCCCTGACCAGATACCAAACTCGTCGCGGTTTTTCTTTGGCATCTCCACCACCTCTCCATACCGACCAAGCCACGTCATGATGTCATAGCAAGAAAGCGACTCGTTACGATTCATCACGGTCACTTTCTTGATTTGGTTTTGGCGAGACACTGCCTGAACGGCAAAGTCTCGCCAGCCGGGCTCATTTTTTGCCAGCTCATAATTCGCCCAGAAGAGCTCAAGCCCCTCCGGCCGAACAAAGCTGATATCAAACTCAGGCGTGGAATAGGCATGTATCAAGGCGTAGATGTCAATCGCCTTGAAGCCCATCCTCAGCAGGAGCTCCACAACTTTAGACCTTGGAGGACATGCATCACTGCCCCTCCACCGAAGACGGACCACATTCCTACGCACACTGCCTGGCCCGGCTGTTGGGAGGGACCACACTGTATCCCCCCCTTTTTGCTCTCGGAAGGCCCCGAGGCCATGCCTCTCTATCCAGAAGGATAGATCAACCTCTCGACCCTCTACCATTAGTGATCTCTCCCCCTTCTTTAGAGCCTCCAGAAGGCGCCGTTGCAACATGCCGTCCCCAAAGCCCGGAGACAAGGAGGATGCCCTATTTGCCCCGGAGGTGACACTGGCATAACTCTGGACAGGTGTTGCCACCCCCAGGGGGGCAACCGGACCAGTGACCACATCAGCCCGAACAGCAACACCATTACCCACCTCCATCTCACCCTCCACCAAACCAGCAACCACACCACTAGACAATGAATTAGCCTCATTCACCCCCACCACCACATTCATTCCTGCTGGACCAGTAACAATGGCGGATGACATTTTGACCTCCGCATCAGGCACAAGGGGCTCAGTCACTTCCATGGAACTGGAGGCGACCTCACCCCTGGTCTTGTGTGTGCCCTCCACATCATTGGTCGGTAATTTCCGCTGTTTGGCATTCGGAATAATGTGCCGCTGATCTTTAGATGCTGTTAGGCGCCGCTGATCTTTAGCATCAGGATCTTCCGGACCAGCGACGCCAACACAAAATAGCACTTTCGTGGGAGGACCGGAACACTCAGCCCCGACAGCCCCCTCACACCGCCGTCGCTTCTCAACTAAGTGATCAGCGGCAACAGCATTCAGAGGTGCCGAGGCTACCGGAGCTGCCCCCGACACCGGGCTGCTCCCCCCTCCCACTGAGGAGCGCACCACAGCATCGTGGCCTGATGGAACGCCCGCCGCCGGGCCGCCCTCACTGTCCAGCCTCTCGGCTGATGCACCTCCTGCTGCGTCCCCGCTACTACAAGCAGAGACGGAGCTCTGCGCCTCACTACCGCGCTCTGTAATCTCCCCGCGCCTTTGCACCGGATCCACAGCAGAACCCGGGCTGGGATGGGCAACGGGGCTTATACAGCGAGCTGAGCCTGCTGCCGACTCAGGGGGTACAGGGAGGGGGGCATATACGTATCTTACCGCCTCCTGCAGCTTTGGCTTGGTCTTCTTTGCCTTTTTGTGGCCCCCAGGTGCCTCTTCTGGTAGATCGTCACCAAGATGGAAGTTTTGGAGGCACACTGGGGACTCCAGGAGCTTAATCTCCGCCATTAGCGCCCCTCCCTGGCCGCTGCTGTCACTGTCCTCCACAGAGCCGGCAGAACTGCGACCGGATGTCACTGTCGCCTGTCCTGCAGGGAGCTCGCTGCACGTGGCCTGCGGGTGACTTTGCAGGCTGCCAGGTGGGGCTTCCTACTGGTCATCATCACTCTCATCATCCACCTGGCTCTCAGGCTGCAGCCCCATCTGCCTTTGCTCTCTGGTATCAGCCATTTCTCTAAAGCGGTCTTCATTTATTAGTTTTTCTTTGAAATGACCACTCTGCTTCCTGATGTCAGCTTTCCTCAGTTCCAGCAGGTGAATCTCGCTGGTCAGTCGCTTTACCTCGGCCTGGAGTTTAGCCTTGCTCTGTTTGGAGGCCCCCGCAGCTTTGGCGCTTGTGCAGCGCAGCTCCTTCCGGAGCCTCCTGATGAGCTTACTGGCATCTTCATACTCACGGAGGCGGATCATGACCCGGGAGGCATAGGTGGACACAGACTCCCGGGGTCCCTGCAGCGCCCAACCCCCCTCAGGGAGGTCGGCCTCACCTCCGTGAGCACTCCGCTTTCCTCCGGAAGGAGCACCATCATGCACACCGCTGTCAGGCTTTACCTCCATGCTGGAAGCCTTGCGGCTTCTAGGGGTCTCCACAATCCCGGGAGGAGTAGGAGCCACATTGCTGCGACTCCTGGTGCAGCGTCTCACCCCCGAGTCCTCTGATGTGCAGGCCGGTTGCTGGTTTCTTCTGCCCCCCGCCGGCCTGGTTCGGGAAGCAGAAGCCTGGGGCTTGGCTCCTTCACTCATCCCAGAAACCAGCTCTCCCTCCGGGAAAGAGAGAGAGCAGGTCCCCAGGTGGAGAGGTGTTGGTTCTCAGAGATCAGGAGCTCACAGCAGGATCTGCAGCCACCACACCCGTAATCACCACACTGACTAGCAGCTGATCAGAGCTGCACCCAGTATGCTGCTGGTGCAGTCACTGTGTACATACATTACATTACTGATCCTGAGTTACATTCTGTATTATACTCCAGAGCTGCACTCACTATTCTGCTGGTGCAGTCATTGTGTACATACAGGTGCATCTCATTAAATTAGAATATCATCAAAAAGTTCATTTATTTCAGTTCAATACAAAAAATGAAACTCATTATATAGAGTCCTTGCGCGCAGAGGGAGCTATGCTAGAGAGTCCTTGCGCGCAGAGGGAGCTATGCTAGAGAGTCCTTGCGCGCAGAGGGAGCTATGCTAGAGAGTCCTTGCGCGCAGAGGGAGCTATGCTAGAGAGTCCTTGCGCGCAGAGGGAGCTATGCTAGAGAGTCCTTGCGCGCAGAGGGAGCTATGCTAGAGAGTCCTTGCGCGCAGAGGGAGCTATGCTAGAGAGTCCTTGCGCGCAGAGGGAGCTATGCTAGAGAGTCCTTGCGCGCAGAGGGAGCTATGCTAGAGAGTCCTTGCGCGCAGAGGGAGCTATGCTAGAGAGTCCTTGCGCGCAGAGGGAGCTATGCTAGAGAGTCCTTGCGCGCAGAGGGAGCTATGCTAGAGAGTCCTTGCGCGCAGAGGGAGCTATGCTAGAGAGTCCTTGCGCGCAGAGGGAGCTATGCTAGAGAGTCCTTGCGCGCAGAGGGAGCTATGCTAGAGAGTCCTTGCGCGCAGAGGGAGCTATGCTAGAGAGTCCTTGCGCGCAGAGGGAGCTATGCTAGAGAGTCCTTGCGCGCAGAGGGAGCTATGCTAGAGAGTCCTTGCGCGCAGAGGGAGCTATGCTAGAGAGTCCTTGCGCGCAGAGGGAGCTATGCTAGAGAGTCCTTGCGCGCAGAGGGAGCTATGCTAGAGAGTCCTTGCGCGCAGAGGGAGCTATGCTAGAGAGTCCTTGCGCGCAGAGGGAGCTATGCTAGAGAGTCCTTGCGCGCAGAGGGAGCTATGCTAGAGAGTCCTTGCGCGCAGAGGGAGCTATGCTAGAGAGTCCTTGCGCGCAGAGGGAGCTATGCTAGAGAGTCCTTGCGCGCAGAGGGAGCTATGCTAGAGAGTCCTTGCGCGCAGAGGGAGCTATGCTAGAGAGTCCTTGCGCGCAGAGGGAGCTATGCTAGAGAGTCCTTGCGCGCAGAGGGAGCTATGCTAGAGAGTCCTTGCGCGCAGAGGGAGCTATGCTAGAGAGTCCTTGCGCGCAGAGGGAGCTATGCTAGAGAGTCCTTGCGCGCAGAGGGAGCTATGCTAGAGAGTCCTTGCGCGCAGAGGGAGCTATGCTAGAGAGTCCTTGCGCGCAGAGGGAGCTATGCTAGAGAGTCCTTGCGCGCAGAGGGAGCTATGCTAGAGAGTCCTTGCGCGCAGAGGGAGCTATGCTAGAGAGTCCTTGCGCGCAGAGGGAGCTATGCTAGAGAGTCCTTGCGCGCAGAGGGAGCTATGCTAGAGAGTCCTTGCGCGCAGAGGGAGCTATGCTAGAGAGTCCTTGCGCGCAGAGGGAGCTATGCTAGAGAGTCCTTGCGCGCAGAGGGAGCTATGCTAGAGAGTCCTTGCGCGCAGAGGGAGCTATGCTAGAGAGTCCTTGCGCGCAGAGGGAGCTATGCTAGAGAGTCCTTGCGCGCAGAGGGAGCTATGCTAGAGAGTCCTTGCGCGCAGAGGGAGCTATGCTAGAGAGTCCTTGCGCGCAGAGGGAGCTATGCTAGAGAGTCCTTGCGCGCAGAGGGAGCTATGCTAGAGAGTCCTTGCGCGCAGAGGGAGCTATGCTAGAGAGTCCTTGCGCGCAGAGGGAGCTATGCTAGAGAGTCCTTGCGCGCAGAGGGAGCTATGCTAGAGAGTCCTTGCGCGCAGAGGGAGCTATGCTAGAGAGTCCTTGCGCGCAGAGGGAGCTATGCTAGAGAGTCCTTGCGCGCAGAGGGAGCTATGCTAGAGAGTCCTTGCGCGCAGAGGGAGCTATGCTAGAGAGTCCTTGCGCGCAGAGGGAGCTATGCTAGAGAGTCCTTGCGCGCAGAGGGAGCTATGCTAGAGAGTCCTTGCGCGCAGAGGGAGCTATGCTAGAGAGTCCTTGCGCGCAGAGGGAGCTATGCTAGAGAGTCCTTGCGCGCAGAGGGAGCTATGCTAGAGAGTCCTTGCGCGCAGAGGGAGCTATGCTAGAGAGTCCTTGCGCGCAGAGGGAGCTATGCTAGAGAGTCCTTGCGCGCAGAGGGAGCTATGCTAGAGAGTCCTTGCGCGCAGAGGGAGCTATGCTAGAGAGTCCTTGCGCGCAGAGGGAGCTATGCTAGAGAGTCCTTGCGCGCAGAGGGAGCTATGCTAGAGAGTCCTTGCGCGCAGAGGGAGCTATGCTAGAGAGTCCTTGCGCGCAGAGGGAGCTATGCTAGAGAGTCCTTGCGCGCAGAGGGAGCTATGCTAGAGAGTCCTTGCGCGCAGAGGGAGCTATGCTAGAGAGTCCTTGCGCGCAGAGGGAGCTATGCTAGAGAGTCCTTGCGCGCAGAGGGAGCTATTCTAGAGAGTCCTTGCGCGCAGAGGGAGCTATTCTAGAGAGTCCTTGCGCGCAGAGGGAGCTATTCTAGAGAGTCCTTGCGCGCAGAGGGAGCTATTCTAGAGAGTCCTTGCGCGCAGAGGGAGCTATTCTAGAGAGTCCTTGCGCGCAGAGGGAGCTATTCTAGAGAGTCCTTGCGCGCAGAGGGAGCTATTCTAGAGAGTCCTTGCGCGCAGAGGGAGCTATTCTAGAGAGTCCTTGCGCGCAGAGGGAGCTATTCTAGAGAGTCCTTGCGCGCAGAGGGAGCTATTCTAGAGAGTCCTTGCGCGCAGAGGGAGCTATTCTAGAGAGTCCTTGCGCGCAGAGGGAGCTATTCTAGAGAGTCCTTGCGCGCAGAGGGAGCTATTCTAGAGAGTCCTTGCGCGCAGAGGGAGCTATTCTAGAGAGTCCTTGCGCGCAGAGGGAGCTATTCTAGAGAGTCCTTGCGCGCAGAGGGAGCTATTCTAGAGAGTCCTTGCGCGCAGAGGGAGCTATTCTAGAGAGTCCTTGCGCGCAGAGGGAGCTATTCTAGAGAGTCCTTGCGCGCAGAGGGAGCTATTCTAGAGAGTCCTTGCGCGCAGAGGGAGCTATTCTAGAGAGTCCTTGCGCGCAGAGGGAGCTATTCTAGAGAGTCCTTGCGCGCAGAGGGAGCTATTCTAGAGAGTCCTTGCGCGCAGAGGGAGCTATTCTAGAGAGTCCTTGCGCGCAGAGGGAGCTATTCTAGAGAGTCCTTGCGCGCAGAGGGAGCTATTCTAGAGAGTCCTTGCGCGCAGAGGGAGCTATTCTAGAGAGTCCTTGCGCGCAGAGGGAGCTATTCTAGAGAGTCCTTGCGCGCAGAGGGAGCTATTCTAGAGAGTCCTTGCGCGCAGAGGGAGCTATTCTAGAGAGTCCTTGCGCGCAGAGGGAGCTATTCTAGAGAGTCCTTGCGCGCAGAGGGAGCTATTCTAGAGAGTCCTTGCGCGCAGAGGGAGCTATTCTAGAGAGTCCTTGCGCGCAGAGGGAGCTATTCTAGAGAGTCCTTGCGCGCAGAGGGAGCTATTCTAGAGAGTCCTTGCGCGCAGAGGGAGCTATTCTAGAGAGTCCTTGCGCGCAGAGGGAGCTATTCTAGAGAGTCCTTGCGCGCAGAGGGAGCTATTCTAGAGAGTCCTTGCGCGCAGAGGGAGCTATTCTAGAGAGTCCTTGCGCGCAGAGGGAGCTATTCTAGAGAGTCCTTGCGCGCAGAGGGAGCTATTCTAGAGAGTCCTTGCGCGCAGAGGGAGCTATTCTAGAGAGTCCTTGCGCGCAGAGGGAGCTATTCTAGAGAGTCCTTGCGCGCAGAGGGAGCTATTCTAGAGAGTCCTTGCGCGCAGAGGGAGCTATTCTAGAGAGTCCTTGCGCGCAGAGGGAGCTATTCTAGAGAGTCCTTGCGCGCAGAGGGAGCTATTCTAGAGAGTCCTTGCGCGCAGAGGGAGCTATTCTAGAGAGTCCTTGCGCGCAGAGGGAGCTATTCTAGAGAGTCCTTGCGCGCAGAGGGAGCTATTCTAGAGAGTCCTTGCGCGCAGAGGGAGCTATTCTAGAGAGTCCTTGCGCGCAGAGGGAGCTATTCTAGAGAGTCCTTGCGCGCAGAGGGAGCTATTCTAGAGAGTCCTTGCGCGCAGAGGGAGCTATTCTAGAGAGTCCTTGCGCGCAGAGGGAGCTATTCTAGAGAGTCCTTGCGCGCAGAGGGAGCTATTCTAGAGAGTCCTTGCGCGCAGAGGGAGCTATTCTAGAGAGTCCTTGCGCGCAGAGGGAGCTATTCTAGAGAGTCCTTGCGCGCAGAGGGAGCTATTCTAGAGAGTCCTTGCGCGCAGAGGGAGCTATTCTAGAGAGTCCTTGCGCGCAGAGGGACCTATTCTAGAGAGTCCTTGCGCGCAGAAGGACCTATTCTAGAAAGTCCTTGCACGCAGAGGGACCTATTCTAGAGAGTCCTTGCACGCAGAGGGACCTATTCTAGAGAGTCAGTACACGCAGAGGGACCTATTCTAGAGAGTCAGTACACGCAGAGGGACCTATTCTAGAGAGTCAGTACACGCAGAGGGACCTATTCTAGAGAGTCAGTACACGCAGAGGGACCTATTCTAGAGAGTCAGTACACGCAGAGGGACCTATTCTAGAGAGTCAGTACACGCAGAGGGACCTATTCTAGAGAGTCAGTACACGCAGAGGGACCTATTCTAGAGAGTCATTACACGCAGAGGGACCTATTCTAGAGAGTCATTACACGCAGAGGGACCTATTCTAGAGAGTCAGTACACGCAGAGGGACCTATTCTATAGAGTCATTACACGCAGAGGGATCTATTCTATAGAGTCATTACACACAGAGGGATCTATTCTATAGAGTCATTACACGCAGAGGGATCTATTCTATAGAGTCACTACACACAGAGGGGTCTATTATATAGAGTCATTACACACAGAGGGATCTATTAGATAGAGTCATTACACACAGAGGGATCTATTATATAGAGTCATTGCACACAGAGGGATCTATTATATAGAGTCATTACACATAGAGGGATCTATTTCACGTGTTTATTTCTGTTAATGTTGATGATTATGGCTTACAGCCAATGAAAACACAAGTCATTATCTCAGTAAATTAGAATAATTTACAAAAAACACCTGCAAAGGCTTCAAATTAATTTAAAAAGGTCCCTTGGTCTGTTTCAGTAGGCTCCACAATCATGGGGAAGACTGCTGACTTGACAGATGTCCAGAAGGCAGTCACTGACACTCCACAAGGAGGGTAAGCCACGAAAGGTCATTGCTAAAGAAGATGGCTGTTCACTGAGTGCTGTATCCAAGCATTTAATGGATAGCTCAGTGAAATCTGGAGTTACATCCTGTATTATACCCCAGAGCTGCACTCACTATTCTGCTCATTATGACATTACTATCAGAATATGTGAGCTTATCGCCATCATGATTACACTGTGGATTAGTTATAAACCCCCGGAGCAGCGATCACCTTCACACTTGGTCATTTTGTGGCGTCTCACATAACTTACCATCTCCTTACTCCCAAGTCTGACACTGGGACACATCGCAGGCCGGAGCCGACCACCATTAAGAGCAGCGTGAGGAGGACGGTGACACGGAGACCTGGGAACAGTAATGAGACCGGGATTAGCCGGACGCACAAGAGAAGCAATTTGAGAGATACAGTGTAATGGGAGCGCGGGAGGAATCTGTAAGGAGGCAGCAGAGGTCGGCGCTGGCGCTTTATCATGGCCGGGCGCCATCATGGCCGGGTCAGCTCAGGAGAACGGTCATTAGGGCACGTTCAGACTCCACATTGTGCGCAGAGACCGCACACAGTTATCAGCCCTATGTGGTGGTGATGGATGAAGAGAACGGCTGCATCTTCCCAGGATCTGACTGTACAGAAAGCTGCGAGCACAGACCCGATACTCATCATACACGACTCGTATACACAGAAGACTGCTCCCGCTGCAGAATGTGAGCAGCGCTGTGCAGAAGATGTGCGCCGCTGCTGCAGAGTAAGGCTGCTTGCACACTGGGCTTTTCTCCACGTTCGTGGGTCCCGTCATATGTCCGAGTGTCCTCCTCCAGTAAGCGTATACATCCAAAAAAGATGCACGACAGAGTGCCCGATCGATCTGCCGGCACCATTATGGTCTACGTCCACGTTGACATACGTCCGCATCCCGTTTTGCAGGGGGAATTCAGAAGCAAGCCCGGACGGGACCCATGTATGTGGAGAAAAGCGCAATGTCAAAGCATCCCAAGACGCTTCATACATGGAAGACTGAAATGTAATTTGTTAATTAATAAAAAAATAAACTAAGTGAATGAAGAAAAGAGAAAAAGTTAATACCATCGGTATTTGTGGAGCAGATCTGTGATCGCCCGGCCACCTGAACCACCATATCCGAGCCTTGTTGATGGTCAGGGGGTCGCGTTATAGCCAGCATTTGAGCGCTCGTAAGGGGGTTGTCACCCAGCTTTCCACATATTTAAAAGAACATATAGAACTACTCTACTCGTTATCTGTACCATCCTGCTACCCATGTAACGCAGTGCGGCCAAGGGGGTTTAATGTGGCTCCAAGAGTTAAAGGGTTTCATATGGCTGCAGCGGTCTTGTCCAATGTACACTGGAATTCCCACTAAGTGACTGGCTGCAGCATGTTACAGATGGGGTGTCAATGCTGAGCCAGGGATGTCGCCATTGAGCCCTGCGATTGTTTGCAGCAATCACATGTCGTATATCGGATGTCACTCTTCAGTCCAGTCAGAAATCAGTGGGGATCGGTGAAGAGGAAACGCTGGACAGAAGGGGCGAGACAGGCAGCGCACCCCTCATTACTACAGTCAGGGGCTGTGAAGTTGGGGTTCTGCATTTCTGTGGTTTTACTTTGTGCAAGAACAATTGTCGCTGCAATGTTCAGCATTGTAATGGTTATCAGGAGCGAGGCCAGAGCAGCGCGTCACAGACCATCTCCAGACACGAGCCAGAAGACTAACTAAGGAGATGGAGAAAGAAAGAGGAGGATAATGGACCTCAGAGGCTCCCAATAAAGCAAACACTGACAAAGGACGCAGATAAGGCCTCCTCTGCATTAATGTGGCCGTCCCGGCGGCTTTTACCTCGGGCAAAGTAGTCAAACATAGGAAGGAAAATAATCCTACGGGATCACTCCCAATTATCCGATGGATCAGCCTGTTGGCGTGACTGTCTGTACTTCTCCTACGCCGCTTTAGAATCACAGGTGTGGTCCCGGCTCCAGGACCGGACCGCGGCTCCCTCGGTCACATGCATCTGGAGTCCCCGGGATATTTTATCTTACATTCATTTCATTTTGACTTTGCGCAACTTTCTGCACCGCTGCATTACAGTACCCCACTACAAACAGAAGGGGGCAGAATGGAGGGGGGTTAGTGACAGGCAACTGGCTGCCGACACCTACAGGTCCGTGCCAACAGACGTCAGACGCCCCAGAACGAGTCCTTATAAACAAGCAGCGAGGCGAGTCACGAGACGTCTATGGAGAAACTGGTGACGTCACAGCCAGGAGGAGCCTAGGAGCTGTGGCACCAGATGGCACGACTGCAGCACAGAGCATTTACAGCACCATCTATGGATGGAAGATAAACAGTCGGAAAAAATAATTATCCAAAGTTTCAAAAAAACAGAAGCAATTAAGAAAGTGAGTTTTGTGACAGCTCCCGATGAGACCTGCAGTTTGATCCAGACGACAGCGGATCCGGTGCCGGGATTTTCCTCTATTTCTGGCTGACTTGTTTTTCATGTCTGGGGTGTTTGAGGGCTGACAAGTCACATTAACGTCTTAGCGGGTGACAGCTCTCACAGCCGCGGATCCTGGGATGTCATCCCTGTAACATGCTGTCAGAAGTGTAAAGTGTTCCCGCGCAGCAGGATCGACAGCGCTCTAATTATCTCACCAGCCACCGGCGCAATCACCACGAACATGACGGGAGGCGAAGAGTATATGTACATCCACAAATGAGCAATTATCCAGACAAACACTTCCCTGCATCCGCTGCAGAGCGATGCCTTTTACATCCATGGTATAGCACCTCCCGGTGTTCAGCGCATAGCAATGCGCACATCCATCTAATGCGCTGAGCGCTGCTGGGGTCTCTGCATAGTGACCCCCTGTGCAATGCAGGAGAAATAGCCTGCGAGACAGACAAGAAGCGGCCTCTGCAGGACGTGGCACCACAGCTGACAGGGGACGTAAGAAGGGGCTATATCAGCTGCCAGAGGGGGAAGGAGACCGATATTGACAAGAACTGCCACAAGCAGCAACAAAGCTACAAGAGGCAAAAATTACGAAAAAGGTAATTTTAAGCAATAAACACTAAAATGACATCAAATAACAGACTTTCAGGAGCTTTGATATTAAATTATTCCTGGGATAGCGCATTTCATCCTGGTAAAATGAAAGTTGCTACAACTGAACACCTGCCCATTGGAGCTAATTAACGTTTCTGCACTTTTGCTCTTCCCTCCCTTTTTCCAGGTGCCATAACTTCTATTTCTCCATCTAGATCATTGTATGACGGCATAAGATTCTTGGGCAAAAAAAAAATCCAAGTTGTGGGGAAACTGGAAAAGAAGACCCCCCCTGTCCTGCCCGTGTTTCAGGTTTTGCTTTCCCAGCGTTCACTCTGCAGTAGCCAGGAGCTGGTGACCCGATTATCCACATCAGTTCGATTAGGGCGAAACTGAACGTGTAATGTTTTTTTTGGTTTATATTTAGTAATTTAAAAAAAAAAAAAAAAAAATTAAAACACTTTTGAAGTTTGTAACAATAAAATGTGTGTCGTGTCGCCATTTTCTGAGACTCGTTCATTACTAAGCTTGTTCAAACTCTCCATACTTTAATAGTTAAGAGTTAATTATTGGTTGAATCTCTTTTTTTATCAATATATTTGCTGACTTGAAGCGTGGGCATTATGCCCATAAGGAAAAGGGCACCGTTAGGTGTGACATCCCCGGAGCGTGCGCATTGGAGAAATGATCTTTCTACATCCAAGATGGCGCTGTGGGTGTGACGACGTCAGCAACGCATGCCCAATGGTTGCCCAAACTATGGACCTGATTTAAGATGGCGCTGCCGCTACTTCCGGTTTCCCGGATCCAGTTTGCATACGGCCTGCGCCCTGACATGCGTGGTGTGCCTCTCCTAGACGCCGAATTTTGGCGGTTTTACCTGATGATATGAAGTGATGAAATGTGTATGTATTTGATTAATGACACTTGTATGGCTTTTTATCAATTAACTGAGATATAGGCTATTGCTATGATATGAATTATGTATGTAATTGCTATGAGGTGTATTGTAAATCACATTGATTACTGTATTGAATCATGTTTATTGATATCTCATGAATTTTTCACGCCACTATTGCATTTTATTGATATAATTGGAATAGATGATTGTATATGGTTAAATATTCCTCTTGTGCACATGTCACATTGCTCGAGAAAGGCTGAAACACAGAGACGAAACGTCGCCTTAGCTCCTTTGAGCTAATAAATCACTGGAATTTCCACAGGAGTGCTGTCTTCAATTTTTTTGATATCTATCGTGCCGGCCTGTACCCCGAGGACGTACACCCGCTTGAAGTTAGTGTGTTTGCTGGTGCTGTTTGGATTTTATTTTTTCTCTAGTCATTTTCCTAAATATTTGTAAAACTTATTTTTACTTTTTTAGTCCCCATAGGAGGTGAACCTGCAGTCATTTGATCACATGCTACCTATTGCGGTATATGGTAAAACTAATGACGTCAAGAGCAGCCCGTGCCCGTGGGCGATTGGACAGACGCTTCTTGCCCTTTATGAAGTGGGTGACATTTCAGTCTCTGTATCCCACTCGCTGGCAGCAAGCAGAGGTCTTGAAAACTTCAAGTAATTAAAACAAATTCTACGAAAGTTGCAGAAATATTCACAGCACACAGCTGAAGTTTTACATAAAATTGGAAAATCCTTTTATCATGGAAGGTTCATTAAATTCTGAGGGGATTTACCGGTAAACCATAGGGGGCAGCACAGACATGGGGGGGTTGTTCATAAACACCCTGATATGGGTGGCCGCCCTCTTCTCTCTCCGTACTGACATCTAGCAGATATCAGCACACATTTAGGGACATGGGGGGGGGGGCCCATACGTAAAGAACAAGTTTCAGATTACTGAAAGAAGCTCTGGAAGAAAAAAAATAGTTATTTATTAAGCACCAGGGCTGGTGGAGAGTCCAGCTGTGCGAGGGTCCAATTTAGCAATTCTTCCTGAGACCGCCCCACCCCCATCTCTGTGAATGTGTGACCCCCCCCCATCCCCCAATCACTGCACAAAGCCTCTCTGCAATAGTGGCATCTGGCCTTTCAGCTGTGAGAACAAAGGATCGGCCATAATGAACTCCCAACATGCCCAATCACCTATCATCTGCCATCAGAGAAGAGATAGGAGCACCCACAGCTCGAGTAATGGCCGTCACCTCCGTGTACATACATGTGACCGCAATATGCACACGGCTCCGGTAATGACAGGTAACATCGGGGTGTATGGGAGGGGGTCACTATCAGGACCAGCATGGGGCAAGGCCAGGGTGTACACGGGTGTCTGGCAGATGTCAGCTAACATTCAGGTGCATACAGGGGGATATATTCAGGTGTTGGGTAGCACGGCGTCACCCGATATTAGGGTGTGTGTAGTTTTGGGTGTCCAAGTAGCATGGTGTTGCCCGTTATTAGGGGGGTCTGTATTTGCGGGCAGCACAGTGTCGCCTGTTAGGGCGTCTGTATTTTCGGGTGTCGGGCAGCACGGTGTCGCCCGGTATTAGGGTGTGTGTATTTTCGGGTGTCGGGCAGCACGGTGTCGCCCGTTATTAGGGTGTGTGTATTTTCGGTTGTCGGGCAGCACGGTGTCGCCCGGTATTAGGGGGTGTGTATTTTCGGGTGTCGGGCAGCACGGTGTCGCCCGGTATTAGGGGGTGTGTATTTTCGGGTGTCGGGCAGCACGGTGTCGCCCGGTATTAGGGGGTGTGTATTTTCGGGTGTCGGGCAGCACGGTGTCGCCCGGTATTAGGGGGTGTGTATTTTCGGGTGTCGGGCAGCACGGTGTCGCCCGGTATTAGGGGGTGTGTATTTTCGGGTGTCGGGCAGCACGGTGTCGCCGGGTATTAGGGGGTGTGTATTTTCGGGTGTCGGGCAGCACGGTGTCGCCCGGTATTAGGGGGTATGTATTTTCGGGTGTCGGGCAGCACGGTGTCGCCCGGTATTAGGGGGTGTGTATTTTCGGGTGTCGGGCAGCACGGTGTCGCCCGTTATTAGGGTGTGAGTATTTTCGGGTGTCGGGCAGCACGGTGTCGCCCGTTATTAGGGTGTGAGTATTTTCGGGTGTCGGGCAGCACGGTGTCGCCCGTTATTAGGGTGTGTGTATTTTCGGGTGTCGGGCAGCACGGTGTCGCCCGTTATTAGGGGGTGTGTATTTTCGGGTGTCGGGCAGCACGGTGTCGCCCGTTATTAGGGGGTGTGTATTTTCGGGTGTCGGGCAGCACGGTGTCGCCCGGTATTAGGATGTGTGTATTTTCGGGTGTCGGGCAGCACGGTGTCGCCCGGTATTAGGGGGTGTGTATTTTCGGGTGTCGGGCGGCACGGTGTCGCCCGGTATTAGGATGTGTGTATTTTCGGGTGTCGGGCGGCACGGTGTCGCCCGGTATTAGGATGTGTGTATTTTCGGGTGTCGGGCAGCACGGTGTCGCCCGGTATTAGGGTGTGTGTATTTTCGGGTGTCGGGCAGCACGGTGTCGCCCGGTATTAGGGTGTGTGTATTTTCGGGTGTCGGGCAGCACGGTGTCGCCCGGTATTAGGGTGTGTGTATTTTCGGGTGTCGGGCAGCACGGTGTCGCCCGGTATTAGGGTGTGTGTATTTTCGGGTGTCGGGCAGCACGGTGTCGCCCGGTATTAGGGTGTGTGTATTTTCGGGTGTCGGGCAGCACGGTGTCGCCCGGTATTAGGGTGTGTGTATTTTCGGGTGTCGGGCAGCACGGTGTCGCCCGGTATTAGGGTGTGTGTATTTTCGGGTGTCGGGCAGCACGGTGTCGCCCGGTATTAGGGTGTGTGTATTTTCGGGTGTCGGGCAGCACGGTGTCGCCCGGTATTAGGGTGTGTGTATTTTCGGGTGTCGGGCAGCACGGTGTCACCCGGTATTAGGGTGTGTGTATTTTCGGGTGTCGGGCAGCACGGTGTCGCCCGGTATTAAGGTGTGTGTATTTTCGGGTGTCGGGCAGCACGGTGTCGCCCGGTATTAAGGTGTGTGTATTTTCGGGTGTCGGGCAGCACGGTGTCGCCCGGTATTAGGGTGTGTGTATTTTCGGGTGTCGGGCAGCACGGTGTCGCCCGGTATTAGGGTGTGTGTATTTTCAGGTGTCGGGCAGCACGGTGTCGCCCGGTATTAGGGTGTGTGTATTTTCGGGTGCCGGGCAGCACAGTGTCGTCCGTTATTAGGGTGTGAGTATTTTCGGGTGTCGGGCAGCACGGTGTCGCCCGTTATTAGGGTGTGAGTATTTTCGGGTGTCGGGCAGCACGGTGTCGCCCGTTATTAGGGTGTGTGCATTTTTGGGTGTCGGGGAGCACGGTGTCGCCCGTTATTAGGGTGTGTGTATTTTCGGTGTCGCCCGTTATTAGTGTGTGAGTATTTTCGGGTGTCGGGCAGCACGGTGTCGCCCGTTATTAGGGTGTGAGTATTTTCGGGTGTCGGGCAGCACGGTGTCGCCCGTTATTAGGGTGTGAGTATTTTCGGGTGTCGGGCAGCACGGTGTCGCCCGTTATTAGGGTGTGAGTATTTTCGGGTGTCGGGCAGCACGGTGTCGCCCGTTATTAGGGTGTGAGTATTTTCGGGTGTCGGGCAGAACGGTGTCGCCCGTTATTAGGGTGTGAGTATTTTCGGGTGTCGGGCAGCACGGTGTCGCCCGTTATTAGGGTGTGAGTATTTTCGGGTGTCGGGCAGCACGGTGTCGCCCGTTATTAGGGTGTGAGTATTTTCGGGTGTCGGGCAGCACGGTGTCGCCCGTTATTAGGGTGTGAGTATTTTCGGGTGTCGGGCAGCACGGTGTCGCCCGTTATTAGGGTGTGAGTATTTTCGGGTGTCGGGCAGCACGGTGTCGCCCGTTATTAGGGTGTGAGTATTTTCGGGTGTCGGGCAGCACGGTGTCGCCCGTTATTAGGGTGTGAGTATTTTCGGGTGTCGGGCAGCACGGTGTCGCCCGTTATTAGGGTGTGAGTATTTTCGGGTGTCGGGCAGAACGGTGTCGCCCGTTATTAGGGTGTGAGTATTTTCGGGTGTCGGGCAGCACGGTGTCGCCCGTTATTAGGGTGTGAGTATTTTCGGGTGTCGGGCAGCACGGTGTCGCCCGTTATTAGGGTGTGAGTATTTTCGGGTGTCGGGCAGCACGGTGTCGCCCGTTATTAGGGTGTGAGTATTTTCGGGTGTCGGGCAGCACGGTGTCGCCCGTTATTAGGGTGTGAGTATTTTCGGGTGTCGGGCAGCACGGTGTCGCCCGTTATTAGGGTGTGAGTATTTTCGGGTGTCGGGCAGCACGGTGTCGCCCGTTATTAGGGTGTGTGTATTTTCGGGTGCCGGGCAGCACAGTGTCGTCCGTTATTAGGGTGTGAGTATTTTCGGGTGTCGGGCAGCACGGTGTCGCCCGTTATTAGGGTGTGTGCATTTTTGGGTGTCGGGGAGCACGGTGTCGCCCGTTATTAGGGTGTGTGTATTTTCGGTGTCGCCCGTTATTAGGGTGTGAGTATTTTCGGGTGTCGGGCAGCACGGTGTCGCCCGTTATTAGGGTGTGAGTATTTTCGGGTGTCGGGCAGCACGGTGTCGCCCGTTATTAGGGTGTGAGTATTTTCGGGTGTCGGGCAGCACGGTGTCGCCCGTTATTAGGGTGTGAGTATTTTCGGGTGTCGGGCAGCACGGTGTCGCCCGTTATTAGGGTGTGAGTATTTTCGGGTGTCGGGCAGCACGGTGTCGCCCGTTATTAGGGTGTGAGTATTTTCGGGTGTCGGGCAGCACGGTGTCGCCCGTTATTAGGGTGTGAGTATTTTCGGGTGTCGGGCAGCACGGTGTCGCCCGTTATTAGGGTGTGAGTATTTTCGGGTGTCGGGCAGCACGGTGTCGCCCGTTATTAGGGTGTGAGTATTTTCGGGTGTCGGGCAGCACGGTGTCGCCCGTTATTAGGGTGTGAGTATTTTCGGGTGTCGGGCAGCACGGTGTCGCCCGTTATTAGGGTGTGAGTATTTTCGGGTGTCGGGCAGCACAGTGTCGCCCGTTATTAGGGTGTGTGCATTTTTGGGTGTCGGGGAGCACGGTGTCGCCCGTTATTAGGGTGTGTGTATTTTCGGTGTCGCCCGTTATTAGGGTGTGTGTATTTTCGGGTGTCGGGCAGCACTCACCCCGGGTGTCCATCAACCACATGAAGAAGAAGCAGGGCAGGAAGCCGATGGGGCCCCACAGCACGAGCAGGGTGATGTCCAGGCTGCTGAAGCCGTAGGCGGAGCGGGCAGAGTTCTGGATGGGCCCCCAGCTGTTCCACACCAGGCCCTGCATGAAGCCGAGGAGGGAGAAGAGCAGCAGCACCAGCCAGCGCCGCCCGAACACCCGCGGAGGCCGAGGCAGCAGGGGCCGCCGCTCCTCCACTCGGCTCCACTCCAGCCCCATGGCCGGAGCTCTCACCGCAACGCACAGCCGGAAACCAGAGACAACGGAAGTGGCCGGCGCGCGGGGAAAACATCCGGTCACGGGACACTACTCCACCCACCTCAGTGACGTCACTAACCATGACAACGGCGGCGTGTCCCCGCCCCCGCTGTGAATAACACTGGGACGGTCCCCGCTCCTCCCCTCGTACTGGTTGTCATGGTTCCGCCTCCTGTAGACCACGCCCTTCTAGAATTGTGCTTATTTCCCACTGGAGTGATTTTTTGGCCATGTCTCTTAGGCCTAGTGCCCACGATGCAGAAATGCTGCAGATTGTTCCCGCTTCTCCCTGGCAGGAAAAACGGATGCGGATTGTACCTGTGGATTGTGCACGCGGATTGTACCTGCGGATTGTGCATGCGGATTGTACACGCGGATTGTACACGCAGATTGTACCTGCGGATTGTACACGCGGATTGTACACGCGGATTGTACACGCTGATTGTACACGCGGATTGTGCATGCGGATTGTACCTGCGGATTGTGCATGCGGATTGTACACGCAGATTGTACACGCAGATTGTACCTGCGGATTGTACACGCGGATTGTACACGCAGATTGTACCTGCGGATTGTACACGCGGATTGTACCTGCGGATTGTACACGCGGATTGTGCATGCGGATTGTACACGCAGATTGTACCTGCGGATTGTACACGCGGATTGTACACGCAGATTGTACCTGCGGATTGTACACGCAGATTGTACCTGCGGATTGTACACGCGGATTGTACACGCGGATTGTACACGCGGATTGTACCTGCGGATTGTACACGCGGATTGTACACGCGGATTGTGCATGCGGATTGTACACGCGGATTGTACACGCGGATTGTACACGCGGATTGTACCTGCGGATTGTACACGCGGATTGTGCATGCGGATTGTACACGCAGATTGTACCTGCGGATTGTACACGCGGATTGTGCACGCGGATTGTACACGCGGATTGTACACGCGGATTGTACACGCGGATTGTACCTGCGGATTGTACACGCGGATTGTACACGCGGATTGTGCATGCGGATTGTACACGCGGATTGTACCTGCGGATTGTACACGCAGATTTTACACGCGGATTGTGCCTGCGGATTGTACCTGCGGATTGTACACGCGGATTGTACACGCGGATTGTACCTGCGGATTGTACACGCGGATTGTACACGCGGATTGTACCTGCGGATTGTACACGCGGATTGTACCTGCGGATTGTACCTGCGGATTGTGCGCGCGGATTGTACCTGCGGATTGTGCGTGCGGATTGTACACGCGGATTGTGCGTGCGGATTGTACACGCGGATTGTACACACGGATTGTACACACGGATTGTACCTGCGGATTGTACCTGCGGATTGTGCGTGCGGATTGTGCATGCGTTTTTCCCGCCAGGTAGAAGCGTTTGTCAAGCGTTTTTGCATGCATTTCCGCATGTGGGTTGACAAGCGATTTTAGCATCACTTGGAAAGTGCTTGACAACTTGGTCACACTATATAAATCCATGCAACCAGCAACCGGCATATACAGTGTGACCAAGTAATAGTGAAAAAAAGAATAAAAATGGTAAAAAATAAAGATTATACTCGCCTTCCGACGGCCAAAGTCAGCGGTTGCCTGACCTGTCACATGACTAAATGACATCATCGCAGGTCCTTCACACAACTGCGACCCATACAGCAGACCGGACGGAGCGGAGAAAACACCGGGGGCCATCGGAAGGTGAGTATAATCTTTATTTTTTATTTTAAATTCTTTTTTAACACGAGTCTCCTCTTCTCCAGACCCGGGTACCATCCGCACATTGAACCGTATGATATCCGCTTGTGCACATGTAGTGATGCGGATATTAAGCGTTTCAATGCAAGTCAATGGCGGCGATTACGCTGCGTGTCCGCAAAATTAATGGACATGCTGCGGATTGTTCTCCAATGATAATCCGCAGCGGAAATTTACGCAGCATGTGCACAGCACAGCATATTATCATTGGGGAACATGGGGCACGTATTACCAAGCGTTTTTTAAGCGTTTTCACTGCGGAAATTCAGCAGCAAAAACGCTTGAAAAACGCATAGTGGGCACACAGCCTTACAGCGACCAATCACAGCCCAGCTTATATCTTTCTTGAGCAGTGGAAAAATGTAATGTGCGTGCTGATTGGTTGATTCAGACAATTAGGCCACGGCCCCACTATCAGTATTTGGTCAGAGAAAAGGTAGAATAGAAACAAGTCACCAATTCTGCATTTATCACCCACTCCTGAGGACAAATACTGACCAAATACTGACCAAATACTGATAGTGGGGCCGTGGTCTTATAATAAATATCACTATGGAGAACTCCTCTTCAGCAGATTCTTAGTGTCGCTCCGTGCAGCCCGACACCGCAGAACATCACACTGTCAGGGCGGCACAATGTCAAACCGCAAAACATTGTATCGGCAGAATGTTACAGCGCGGAAAGTCACTCTGTCAAGCTGCACAACACCGCGCCCAGAGCTCTGCGTGGTCACACTTCTCCTTATCATAGGGGCTGTTGGCAGCCATCAGAGGCTCAACCAGACAACAACATCCTATACCCCTGAAAACCTATTAGATACAGGGATCACCCCACAAGACCCACCGCATACCGGGAACACCCCACAGGACCCGCCGTATACCGGTAACACCCCACAGGACCCGCCGTATACCGGTAACACCCCACAGGACCCGCCGTATACCGGTAACACCCCACAGGACCCGCCGTATACCGGTAACACCCCACAGGACCCGCCGTATACCGGTAACACCCTACAGGACCCGCCGTATACCGGTAACACCCCGCAAGACCCGCCGTATACCAGGGAACACCCCACAAGACCCGCTGTATACCGGGAACACCCCACAGGACCTGCCGTATAAAGGGAACACCCCACAGGACCCACCGTATACCGGGAACACCCCACAAGACCCGCCGTATACCGGGAACACCCCACAGGACCTGCCATATATGGGGAACACCCCACAAGAACTGCCGCACACCAGGAACACCCCACAAGACCCGCCGTATCCCGGGAACACACGACAAGACCCGCCGTATACCAGGGAACACCCCACAAGACCCGCTGTATACCGGGAACACCCCACAGGACCTGCCGTATAAAGGGAACACCCCACAGGACCCACCGTATACCGGGAACACCCCACAAGACCTGCTGTATACCTGTAACACCCTACAAGACCCGCCGTATACAGGGAACACCCCACAAGACCCGCCGTATACGGGGGAACACGCCACAGGACCCGCCGTATACAGGGAACACCCCACAAAACCCTCCGTATACCGGGGAACACCCCACAAGACCCGCCGTATCCCGGGAACACCCCACAAAACCCTCCGTATACCAGGGAACATCCCACAAGACCCGCAGTATACAGTGGACACCCCACAAAACCCACTTTATACAAGAACCCCAGGACACCTTATAATAATTACAGGCCACAGACATCCCATAATGGTCATTACAGCCTATATTATAGGGCCTATAATAATCACCGGCCGCAGACAGAGGAGTCAGATCCATTACACTAGATCAGTAACCAGAAACATGGCGGCCTCCATCGCCGGCGACACCTGGAGCGCACAAGCGCTGATGACGTAATATTCCTGCGCCGGAGCCGCCGGGAGTCACGTGAGCCTTGCTGAGGATGGAGCCTGCGGTGACAGGTGCAGCAGGTACCGGGGAAGGAGGCGAGCTGGGATCTGTAGTTCTCCGCGGCCTCTTGTCGCTGGTGTGATGTGTAATGTCGGATTGTGCTACTTCCTAATGACCGGGTCCAACACCTCCGCCCGCAGCCACAGAATGGACACGTGCGGAGAAGTGTCGTCCCAGTGACTGACAGCAAGCAGCTGAGAGACGCTGCAGAGCGGAAGCGCCCACAGTCCCGGCCCCGAGGGTGTGAACGGCCCCAGAGCCGCGTGCGGGGGCGTGTCCTCTGTGTGCGAGTGCATGTCCTGTGTGCGCGGGGGCGTGTCCTGTGTGTGCGGGGGCGTGTCCTGTGTGCGCGGGGGCGTGTCCTGTGTGCGCGGGGGCGTGTCATCTGTGCGGGGGGTGTCCTGTGTGTGTTTGCGGGGGCGTATCCTGTGTGTGTGTGTTTGCGGGGGCGTATCCTGTGTGTGTGTTTGCGGGGGCGTATCCTATGTGTGTGTTTGCGGGGGCGTATCCTGTGTGTGTGTTTGCGGGGACGTATCCTGTGTGTGTTTGCGGGGGGTGTCCTGTGTGTGTTTGCGGGGGCGTATCCTGTGTGTGTGTTTGCGGGGGCGTATCCTGTGTGTGTGTTTGCGGGGGCGTATCCTATGTGTGTGTTTGCGGGGGCGTATCCTATGTGTGTGTTTGCGGGGGCGTATCCTGTGTGTGTGTTTGCGGGGACGTATCCTGTGTGTGTTTGCGGGGGGTGTCCTGTGTGTGTTTGCGGGGGCGTATCCTGTGTGTGTGTTTGCGGGGGCGTATCCTGTGTGTGTGTTTGCGGGGGCGTATCCTGTGTGTGTGCGGGGGGGTGTCCTGTGTGTGTGCGGGGGGGTGTCCTGTGTGTGTGCGGGGGGGTGTCCTGTGTGTGTGCGGGGGCGTGTCCTGTGTGTGCGGGGGCGTGTCCTGTGTGTGCGGGGGGCATGTCCTCTGTGTGTGCTGGGGTGTGTCCTCTGTGTACAGGGGGGTGTCCTGTGTGTGTGCGGGTGCATGTCCTGTGTGCGCGGGGGCGTGTCCTGTGTGTGCTTGCGGGGGCGTATCCTGTGTGTGTGTGTGCGGGGGCGTGTCCTCTGTGTGCGGGTGCATGTCCTGTGTGCGCGGGGGCGTGTCCTCTGTGCGGGGGGTGTCCTGTGTGTGTTTGCGGGGGCGTATCCTGTGTGTGTGCGGGGGGGTGTCCTGTGTGTGCGGGGGCGTGTCCTGTGTGTGCGGGGGCGTGTCCTGTGTGTGCGGGGGCGTGTCCTGTGTGTGCGGGGGCGTGTCCTGTGTGTGGGGGGGCATGTTCTCTGTGTGGGGGGGCATGTTCTCTGGGCGTGTCCTCTGTGTGTGGGGGCGTGTCCTCTGTGTGCAGGGGGGTGTCCTGTGTGTGTGCGGGGGCGTGTCCTCTGTGTGCGGGTGCATGTCCTCTGTGCGCGGGGGCGTATCCTGTGTGTGTGTGCTTGCGGGGGCGTGTCCTGTGTGTGTGCGGGGGCGTGTCCTGTGTGTGTGCGGGGGCATGTCCTGTGTGTGTGCTGGGGCGTGTCCTCTGTGTGCGAGTGCATGTCCTGTGTGTGCGGGGGCGTGTCCTCTGTGTGCGAGTGCATGTCCTGTGTGCGCGGGGGCGTGTCCTCTGTGCGGGGGGTGTCCTGTGTGTGTTTGCGGGGGCGTATCCTGTGTGTGTGTGTTTGCGGGGGCGTATCCTGTGTGTGTGTGTTTGCGGGGGCGTATCCTGTGTGTGTGTTTGCGGGGGCGTATCCTGTGTGTGTGTTTGTGGGGGCGTATCCTGTGTGTGTGCGGGGGGGTGTCCTGTGTGTGTGTGTTTGCGGGGGCGTATCCTGTGTGTGTGTTTGCGGGGGCGTATCCTGTGTGTGTGTTTGCGGGGGCGTATCCTGTGTGTGTGCGGGGGGGTGTTCTGTGTGTGTGCGGGGGGGTGTCCTGTGTGTGTGCGGGGGCGTGTCCTGTGTGTGCGGGGGCGTGTCCTCTGTGTGTGCGGGGGGCATGTCCTCTGTGTGTGCTGGCGCGTGTCCTCTGTGTGTGCTGGGGCGTGTCCTCTGTGTACAGGGGGATGTCCTGTGTGTGTGCGGGTGCATGTCCTGTGTGCGCGGGGGCGTGTCCTGTGTGTGCTTGCGGGGGCGTATCCTGTGTGTGTGTGTGTGCGGGGGCGTGTCCTCTGTGTGCGGGTGCATGTCCTGTGTGCGCGGGGGCGTGTCCTCTGTGCGGGGGGTGTCCTGTGTGTGTTTGCGGGGGCGTATCCTGTGTGTGTGTGTTTGCGGGGGCGTATCCTGTGTGTGTGCGGGGGCGTGTCCTGTGTGTGCGGGGGCGTGTCCTGTGTGTGCGGGGGCGTGTCCTGTGTGTGCGGGGGCGTGTCCTGTGTGTGGGGGGGGCATGTTCTCTGTGTGGGGGGGCATGTTCTCTGTGTGGGGGGGCGTGTCCTCTGTGTGGGGGGGCGTGTCCTTTGTGTGCAGGGGCGTGTCCTCTGTGTGCAGGGGGGTGTCCTGTGTGTGTGCGGGGGCGTGTCCTCTGTGTGCGGGTGCATGTCCTCTGTGCGCGGGGGCGTATCCTGTGTGTGTGTGCTTGCGGGGGCGTATCCTGTGTGTGTGCGGGGGCGTGTCCTGTGTGTGTGCGGGGGCATGTCCTGTGTGTGTGCGGGGGGCGTGTCCTGTGTGTGTGCGGGGGGCGTGTCCTCTGTGTGTGCGGGGGCGTGTCCTGTGTGTGTGCGGGGGCATGTCCTGTGTGTGTGCAGGGGGTGTCCTGTGTGTGTGCGGGGGCGTGTCCTCTGTGTGCGGGGGCGTGTCCTCTGTGTGTGCGGGGGGCGTGTCATGTGTGTGCGGGGGGCGTGTCATGTGTGTGCGGGGGGCGTGTCATGTGTGTGCGGGGGGCGTGTCATGTGTGTGCGGGGGGCGTGTCCTCTGTGTGTGCGGGGGCGTGTCCTCTGTGTGTGCGGGGGGCGCGTCCTCTGTGTGTGTGCGGGGGCGTGTCCTCTGTGTGTGTGCGGGGGCGTGTCCTCTGTGTGTGTGCGGGGGGCGTGTCCTCTGTGTGTGTGCGGGGGGCGTGTCCTCTGTGTGTGCGGGGGGCGTGTCCTCTGTGTGCAGGGGGTGTCCTGTGTGTGTGCGGGGGCGTGTCCTGTGTGTGCGGGTGCATGTCCTGTGTGTGCGGGGGCGTGTCCTCTGTGTGTGCGGGGGCGTGTCATGTGTGTGCGGGGGGCGTGTCGTGTGTGCGGGGGGCGTGTCATGTGTGTGCGGGGGGCGTGTCATGTGTGTGCGGGGGGCGTGTCCTCTGTGTGTGCGGGGGCGTGTCCTCTGTGTGCAGGGGGCGTGTCCTCTGTGTGCAGGGGGTGTCCTGTGTGTGTGCGGGGGCGTGTCCTCTGTGTGCGGGTGCATGTCCTGTGTGCGCGGGGGCGTGTCCTCTGTGCGGGGGGTGTCCTGTGTGTGTTTGCGGGGGCGTATCCTGTGTGTGTGTGTTTGCGGGGGCGTATCCTGTGTGTGTGTTTGCGGGGGCGTATCCTGTGTATGTGCGGGGGGGTGTCCTGTGTGTGTGCGGGGGCGTGTCCTCTGTGTGTGGGGGGGGCGTGTCCTCTGTGTGTGGGGGGGGCGTGTCCTCTGTGTGGGGGGGGGGGGCGTGTCCTCTGTGTGTGCTGGGGCGTGTCCTCTGTGTACAGGGGGGTGTCCTCTGTGTGTGCGGGGGCGTGTCCTCTGTGTGCGGGTGCATGTCCTGTGTGCGCGGGGGCGTGTCCTGTGTGTGCTTGCGGGGGCGTATCCTGTGTGTGTGTGTGTGCGGGGGCGTGTCCTGTGTGTGTGCGGGGGCGTGTCCTCTGTGTGCGGGTGCATGTCCTGTGTGCGCGGGGGCGTGTCCTGTGTGTGTTTGCGGGGGCGTATCCTGTGTGTGTGCGGGGGCGTATCCTGTGTGTGTGCGGGGGGGTGTCGTGTGTGTGCGGGGGGGTGTCGTGTGTGTGCGGGGGGGGTGTCGTGTGTGTGCGGGGGTGTGTCGTGTGTGTGCGGGGGTGTGTCGTGTGTGTGCGGGGGTGTGTCGTGTGTGTGCGGGGGTGTGTCGTGTGTGTGCGGGGGTGTGTCGTGTGTGTGCGGGGGTGTGTCGTGTGTGTGCGGGGGTGTGTCGTGTGTGTGCGGGGGTGTGTCGTGTGTGTGTGCGGGGGTGTGTCGTGTGTGTGTGCGGGGGTGTGTCGTGTGTGTGCGGGGGTGTGTCGTGTGTGTGCGGGGGTGTGTCGTGTGTGTGCGGGGGTGTGTCGTGTGTGTGCGGGGGCGTGTCGTGTGTGTGCGGGGGCGTGTCCTGTGTGTGCGGGGGCGTGTCCTGTGTGTGCGGGGGCGTGTTCTCTGCGTGTGGGGGCGTGTCCTTTGTGTGCGGGGGCGTGTCCTCTGTGTGCAGGGGGGTGTCCTGTGTGTGTGCGGGGGCGTGTCCTCTGTGTGCGGGTGCATGTCCTCTGTGCGCGGGGGCCTGGCCTGTGTGTGCTTGCGGGGGCGTGTCCTGTGTGTGTGCTTGCGGGGGCGTATCCTGTGTGTGTGGGGGGGGCGTGTCCTGTGTGTGTGCGGGGGCGTGTCCTGTGTGTGCGGGGGCGTGTCCTGTGTGTGTGCTGGGGCGTGTCCTGTGTGTGTGCTGGGGCGTGTCCTCTGTGTGTGCGGGGGGCGTGTCCTCTGTGTGTGCGGGGGGCGTGTCCTCTGTGTGTGCGGGGGGCGTGTCCTCTGTGTGTGCGGGGGGCGTGTCCTCTGTGTGTGTGCGGGGGGCGTGTCCTCTGTGTGTGTGCGGGGGCGTGTCCTCTGTGTGTGTGCGGGGGCGTGTCCTCTGTGTGTGTGCGGGGGCGTGTCCTCTGTGTGTGTGCGGGGGGCGTGTCCTGTGTGTGTGCGGGGGTTTCCTGTGTGTGCGGGGGCGTGTCCTCTGTGTGCGGGTGCATGTCCTGTGTGTGTGCGGGGGCGTGTCATGTGTGTGCGGGGGGCGTGTCATGTGTGTGCGGGGGGCGTGTCATGTGTGTGCGGGGGGCGTGTCATGTGTGTGCGGGGGGCGTGTCATGTGTGTGCGGGGGGCGTGTCATGTGTGTGCGGGGGGCGTGTCATGTGTGTGCGGGGGGCGTGTCATGTGTGTGCGGGGGGCGTGTCCTCTGTGTGTGCGGGGGCGTGTCCTCTGTGTGCAGGGGGTGTCCTGTGTGTGTGCGGGGGCGTGTCCTCTGTGTGCGGGTGCATGTCCTGTGTGCGCGGGGGCGTGTCCTCTGTGCGGGGGGTGTCCTGTGTGTGTTTGCGGGGGCGTATCCTGTGTGTGTGTGTTTGCGGGGGCGTATCCTGTGTGTGTGTTTGCGGGGGCGTATCCTGTGTGTGTGCAGGGGGGTGTCCTGTGTGTGGGGGGGCGTGTCCTCTGTGTGGGGGGGCGTGTCCTCTGTGTGTGGGGGGGGCGTGTCCTCTGTGTGTGGGGGGGGCGTGTCCTCTGTGTGTGCTGGGGCGTGTCCTCTGTGTGTGGGGGGGGCGTGTCCTCTGTGTGTGCTGGGGCGTGTCCTCTGTGTACAGGGGGGTGTCCTGTGTGTGTGCGGGGGCGTGTCCTCTGTGTGCGGGTGCATGTCCTGTGTGCGCGGGGGCGTGTCCTGTGTGTGCTTGCGGGGGCGTATCCTGTGTGTGTGTGTGCGGGGGCGTGTCCTGTGTGTGTGCGGGGGCGTGTCCTCTGTGTGCGGGTGCATGTCCTGTGTGCGCGGGGGCGTGTCCTGTGTGTGTTTGCGGGGGCGTATCCTGTGTGTGTGTGTTTGCGGGGGCGTATCCTGTGTGTGTGTTTGCGGGGGCGTATCCTGTGTGTGTGCAGGGGGGTGTCCTGTGTGTGGGGGGGCGTGTCCTCTGTGTGGGGGGGCGTGTCCTCTGTGTGGGGGGGCGTGTCCTCTGTGTGGGGGGGCGTGTCCTCTGTGTGTGGGGGGGCGTGTCCTCTGTGTGTGGGGGGGGCGTGTCCTCTGTGTGTGGGGGGGGCGTGTCCTCTGTGTGTGCTGGGGCGTGTCCTCTGTGTGTGGGGGGGGCGTGTCCTCTGTGTGTGCTGGGGCGTGTCCTCTGTGTACAGGGGGGTGTCCTGTGTGTGTGCGGGGGCGTGTCCTCTGTGTGCGGGTGCATGTCCTGTGTGCGCGGGGGCGTGTCCTGTGTGTGCTTGCGGGGGCGTATCCTGTGTGTGTGTGTGCGGGGGCGTGTCCTGTGTGTGTGCGGGGGCGTGTCCTCTGTGTGCGGGTGCATGTCCTGTGTGCGCGGGGGCGTGTCCTGTGTGTGTTTGCGGGGGCGTATCCTGTGTGTGTGTGTTTGCGGGGGCGTATCCTGTGTGTGTGCGGGGGGGTGTCCTGTGTGTGTGCGGGGGTGTGTCGTGTGTGTGCGGGGGTGTGTCGTGTGTGTGCGGGGCGTGTCGTGTGTGTGCGGGGCGTGTCGTGTGTGTGCGGGGCGTGTCGTGTGTGTGCGGGGCGTGTCGTGTGTGTGCGGGGCGTGTCGTGTGTGTGCGGGGGCGTGTCGTGTGTGTGCGGGGGCGTGTCGTGTGTGTGCGGGGGCGTGTCCTGTGTGTGCGGGGGCGTGTCCTGTGTGTGCGGGGGCGTGTCCTGTGTGTGCGGGGGCGTGTCCTGTGTGTGCGGGGGCGTGTCCTCTGTGTGTGGGGGCGTGTCCTTTGTGTGCGGGGGCGTGTCCTCTGTGTGCAGGGGCGTGTCCTCTGTGTGTGCGGGGGCGTGTCCTCTGTGTGTGCGGGGGGCGTGTCCTCTGTGTGTGCGGGGGCGTGTCCTCTGTGTGCAGGGGGGTGTCCTGTGTGTGTTTGCGGGGGCGTGTCCTCTGTGTGCGGGGGTGTCCTCTCTGTGTGGGGGGGCGTGACCTTGGTGTGTGGGGCGTGTCCTGTGTGTGTGTGCGGGGGCGTGTCCTCTGTGTGTGCGGGGGGCGTGTCCTCTGTGTGTGCGGGGGCGTGTCCTCTGTGTGTGCGGGGGGCGTGTCCTCTGTGTGTGCGGGGGCGTGTCCTCTGTGTGCAGGGGGGTGTCCTGTGTGTGTTTGCAGGGGCGTGTCCTCTGTGTGCGGGGGGTGTCCTCTCTGTGTGGGGGGGCGTGACCTTGGTGTGTGGGGCGTGTCCTGTGTGGGGGCGTGTCCTCGGCGTGTATGATTTATGTTCGATGTTCATTGAAGAAGTGAAAAAATAGTTTGTGGAGGTGGCGCCCCCGTCAGAGCCGCAGGACTAATACTTCATCGTCCTCCACCTCCTTCTTGGCGCTGGGCAGGGATGTGCACACTGTATATACGCTGTGTATCATGTCCGTATACCGCTGCTGGTGATCGACGAGACATCAGCGACCGACACGTGGTATCAAACAGGAGAAGAAACCGAGGGTTTATTCCCACCGCGACCCACGAACACCGCGACCCCGAGACCTCGGGCACTGCGACCCTCGAGCACTGCGACCCTCGAGCACCGCGACCTCGAGCACCGCGACGCCCGAGAACCTCGACCTCGAGCACCGTGACACCGAGAACCGCAACCCCCGAGCACCGCGGCCCCAAGACCTCAAGCACCGAGACCTCGAGCACCGCGACACCGAGAACCGCAACCCCCGAGCACCACGGCCCCAAGACCTCAAGCACCGCGGCCTCGAGCACAGCGAACCCCGAGAATCGCGACCGCGACGCCCAAGAACGTCGACCTCGAGCACCGTGACACCGAGAACCGCAACCCCCGAGCACCACGGCCCCAAGACCTCAAGCACCGCGGCCTCGAGCACAGCGAACCCCGAGAATCGCGACCGCGACGCCCAAGAACCTCGACCTCGAGCACCGTGACACCGAGAACCGCAACCCCCGAGCACCACGGCCCCAAGACCTCAAGCACCACGGCCTCGAGCACAGCGAACCCCGAAAACCGCGACCTCGAGCACCGCGACGCCCTAGAACCTCGAGCACCGTGACACCGAGCACCGCGGCCCCAAGACCTCAAGCACCGAGACCTCGAGCACCGCGACACCGAGAACCGCAACCCCCGAGCACGACGACCCCAAGACCTCAAGCACCGCGGCCTCGAGCACAGCGAACCCCGAGAACCGAGACCTCGAGCACCGAGAACCGAGACCTCGAGCACCAAGACCCCGAGCACTGTGACCCCTGAGCACCGCGACCCCAAGACCTCGAGCACCGCGACCCCCAGCACCGCGACCTCGAGCACTGCTGCCCCGAGCACCGCGACCCTGAGCACCATGACCCCGAGTCACAGGGAAATAAACTCACAGACCGGACATTCAGTGTCTCCCACTCGCACACCACCTCTTCATCTCGCCCCCTATCTGTCGGTGTCCCCCAAGGTTCAGTTCTAGGACCCCTGCTCTTCTCCATCTACACCTTCGGCCTGGGACAGCTCATAGTCTCATGGCTTTCAGTATCACCTCTATGCTGATGACACACAGATCTACCTCTCCGGACCAGATATCTCCTCCCTACTAACCAGAATCCCATAATGTCTGTCCGCTATTTCATCCTTCTTCTCTGCCAGATTTCTAAAACTTAACATGGACAAAACAGAATTCATCATCTTTCCGCCATCTCATTCATCCCCCCCCATCTGACCTATCTATCATAGTCAATGGCTGCCCACTCTCCCCAGTAACACAAGCTCGCTGCCTTGGAGTAACCCTGGACTCAGAACTCTCCTTCAAACCTCATATCCAAGCCCTTTCCACTTCCTGCCGACTCCAACTCAAAAATATCTCCTGGATCCGCACATTCCTCAACCATGAATCTGCAAAAACACTGGTGCACGCCCTCATCATCTCCCGCCTTGACTACTGCAACCTCCTGCTCTGTGGCCTCCCCTCTAACACTCTCGCGCCCCTCCAATCTATCCTAAACTCTGCTGCTCGACTAATCCACCTGTCCCCCCGCTATTCCCCGGCCTCTCCCCTCTGTCAATCCCTTCACTGGCTCCCCATTGCTCAGAGACTCCAGTTCAAAACCCTAACCATGACATACAAAGCCATCCACAACCTGTCTCCTCTATATATCTGTGACCTAGTCTCCCGTTACATACCTGCACGCAGCCTCCGATCCTCACAAGATCTCCTTCTCTACTCCCCTCTTATCTCCTCTTCCCACAACCGTATACAAGATTTCTCCCGTGCTTCCGCCCTACTCTGGAACTCTCTACCCCAACACATCAGACTCTCGCCTACCGTGGAAACCTTCAAAAGGAACCTGAAGACCCACCTCTTCCGACAAGCCTACAACCTGCAGTAACCACCGCTGCACGACCAGCTCTACCCTCACCTACTGTATCCTCACCCATCCCCTGTAGACTTTGAGCCCTCGCGGGCAGGGTCCTCGCTCCACCATACCACTGCACGACCAGCTCTACCCTCACCTACTGTATCCTCATCCATCCCTTGTAGACTGTGAGCCCTCGCGGGCAGGGTCCTCGCTCCACCATACCGCTGCACGACCAGCTCTACCCTCACCTACTGTATCCTCACCCATCCCTTGTAGACTGTGAGCCCTCGCAGGCAGGGTCCTCGCTCCACCATACCGCTGCACGACCAGCTCTACCCTCACCTACTGTATCCTCACCCATCCCTCGTAGATTGTGAGCCCTCGCGGGCAGGGTCCTCGCTCCACCATACCGCTCCACGACCAGCTCTACCCTCACCTACTGTATCCTCACCCATCCCTTGTAGACTGTGAGCCCTCGCGGGCAGGGTCCTTACTCCACCATACCGCTGCACGACCACCTCTACCCTCACCTACTGTATCCTCACCCATCCCCTGTAGACTGTGAGCCCTCGGGGGCAGGGTCCTCGCTCCACTATACCGCTGCACGACCAGCTCTACCCTCACCTACTGTATCCTCACCCATCCCTTGTAGACTGTGAGCCCTCGCAGGCAGGGTCCTCGCTCCACCACACCGCTGCACGACCAGCTCTACCCTCACCTACTGTATCCTCACCCATCCCTCGTAGATTGTGAGCCCTCGCGGGCAGGGTCCTCGCTCCACCATACCGCTCCACGACCAGCTCTACCCTCACCTACTGTATCCTCACCCATCCCCTGTAGACTGTGAGCCCTCGCGGGCAGGGTCCTCGCTCCACCATACCGCTGCACGACCAGCTCTACCCTCACCTACTGTATCCTCACCCATCCCTCGTAGATTGTGAGCCCTCGCGGGCAGGGTCCTCGCTCCACCATACCGCTCCACGACCAGCTCTACCCTCACCTACTGTATCCTCACCCATCCCCTGTAGACTGTGAGCCCTCGCGGGCAGGGTCCTCGCTCCACCATACCGCTCCACGACCAGCTCTACCCTCACCTACTGTATCCTCACCCATCCCCTGTAGACTGTGAGCCCTCGCGGGCAGGGTCCTCGCTCCACCATACCGCTGCACGACCAGCTCTACCCTCACCTACTGTATCCTCACCCATCCCTCGTAGATTGTGAGCCCTCGCGGGCAGGGTCCTCGCTCCTCCTGTACCAGTCGCTGTCACATTGTGTTCAAGATTATTGTAATTGTTCTTGCATCATACCCCTTTTTCACATGTAAAGCGCCATGGAATAAATGGCGCTATAATAATAAATAATAATAAATAAATAATAAATTTATAATAAGCAGCTGTTCCGTTAGTTCACACTTCGCTCTGGTGATGTATCACTGACAGCGGATAATGCCTAAAACCGCTGACTGACCAGGAAGAAATCATTAACAACCAGGGACTTGTCCTGTACACCTGGTGATGTACAACTGTGGTCAGCAGAATAGTGAGTGCAGCTCTGGAGTATAATACAGGATGTAACTCAGGATCAGTAATGTAATGTATGTACATAGTGACTGCACCAGCAGAATAGTGAGTGCAGCTCTGGAGTATAATACAGGATGTAACTCAGGATCAGTAATGTAATGTATGTACATAGTGACTGCACCAGCAGAATAGTGAGTGCAGCTCTGGAGTATAATACAGGAGGTAACTCAGGATCAGTAATGTAATGTATGTACACAATGACTGCACCAGCAGAATAGTGAGTGCAGCTCTGGAGTATAATACAGGATGTAACTCAGGATCAGTAATGTAATGTATGTACACAGTGATTGCACCAGCAGAATAGTGAGTGCAGCTCTGGAGTATAATACAGGATGTAACTCAGGATCAGTAATGTAATGTATGTACACAGTGATTGCACCAGCAGAATAGTGAGTGCAGCTCTGGAGTATAATACAGGATGTAACTCAGGATCAGTAATGTAATGTATGTACACAGTGACTGCACCAGCAGAATAGTGAGTGCAGCTCTGGAGTATAATACAGGAGGTAACTGAGGATCAGTAATGTAATGTATGTACACAATGACTGCACCAGCAGAATAGTGAGTGCAGCTCTGGAGTATAATACAGGAGGTAACTCGGGATCAGTAATGTAATGTATGTACACAGTGACTCCACCAGCAGAATAGTGAGTGCAGCTCTGGGGTATAATACAGGAGGTATCTGCTTATTTCTCTGTGTATAATGGAGGTGGCCATTCATCTTCCCGTGTCCTGGCCTCTGTACTTCTCATTAGCGGTGCACTGTATGTGCTCGGTCCTTCTGTTGGCCGGCCCTTCTGTCTGTCTGTCGGCCGGCCCTTCTGTCTGTTTGCCTGTTGGCCGGCCGGCCCTTCTGTCTGCCTGTCTGTCTGCCTGTCGGCCGGCCGGCCCTTCTGTCTGTCTGCCTGTCGGCCGGCCGGCCCTTCTGCCTGTCGGCCGGCCGGCCCTTCTGCCTGTCGGCCGGCCGGCCGGCCCTTCTGCCTGTCGGCCGGCCGGCCCTTCTGCCTGTCGGCCGGCCCTTCTGCCTGTCGGCCGGCCGGCCGGCCCTTCTGCCTGTCGGCCGGCCGGCCGGCCCTTCTGCCTGTCGGCCGGCCGGCCGGCCCTTCTGCCTGTCGGCCGGCCGGCCGGCCCTTCTGCCTGTCGGCCGGCCGGCCGGCCCTTCTGCCTGTCGGCCGGCCGGCCGGCCCTTCTGCCTGTCGGCCGGCCGGCCGGCCCTTCTGCCTGTCGGCCGGCCGGCCGGCCCTTCTGCCTGTCGGCCGGCCGGCCGGCCCTTCTGCCTGTCGGCCGGCCGGCCGGCCCTTCTGCCTGTCGGCCGGCCGGCCGGCCCTTCTGCCTGTCGGCCGGCCGGCCGGCCCTTCTGCCTGTCGGCCGGCCGGCCGGCCCTTCTGCCTGTCGGCCGGCCGGCCGGCCCTTCTGCCTGTCGGCCGGCCGGCCGGCCCTTCTGCCTGTCGGCCGGCCGGCCGGCCCTTCTGCCTGTCGGCCGGCCGGCCCTTCTGCCTGTCGGCCGGCCGGCCGGCCCTTCTGCCTGTCGGCCGGCCGGCCCTTCTGCCTGTCGGCCGGCCGGCCCTTCTGTCTGTCGGCCGGCCGGCCCTTCTGTCTGTCTGCCTGTCGGCCGGCCGGCCCTTCTGTCTGTCTGCCTGTCGGCCGGCCGGCCCTTCTGTCTGTCTGCCTGTCGGCCGGCCGGCCCTTCTGTCTGTCGGCCGGCCGGCCCTTCTGTCTGTCGGCCGGCCGGCCCTTCTGTCTGTCGGCCGGCCGGCCCTTCTGTCTGTCGGCCGGCCGGCCCTTCTGTCTGTCGGCCGGCCGGCCCTTCTGTCTGTCGGCCGGCCGGCCCTTCTGTCTGTCTGTCGGCCGGCCGGCCCTTCTGTCTGTCTGTCGGCCGGCCGGCCCTTCTGTCTGTCTGCCTGTCGGCCGGCCCTTCTGTCTGTCTGCCTGTCGGCCGGCCGGCCCTTCTGTCTGTCTGCCTGTCGGCCGGCCGGCCCTTCTGTCTGTCGGCCGGCCGGCCCTTCTGCCTGTCGGCCGGCCGGCCCTTCTGTCTGTCGGCCGGCCGGCCCTTCTGCCTGTCGGCCGGCCGGCCCTTCTGCCTGTCGGCCGGCCGGCCCTTCTGCCTGTCGGCCGGCCGGCCCTTCTGCCTGTCGGCCGGCCGGCCCTTCTGCCTGTCGGCCGGCCGGCCCTTCTGCCTGTCGGCCGGCCGGCCCTTCTGCCTGTCGGCCGGCCGGCCCTTCTGCCTGTCGGCCGGCCGGCCCTTCTGCCTGTCGGCCGGCCGGCCCTTCTGCCTGTCGGCCGGCCGGCCCTTCTGCCTGTCGGCCGGCCGGCCCTTCTGCCTGTCGGCCGGCCGGCCCTTCTGCCTGTCTGCCTGTCGGCCGGCCGGCCCTTCTGTCTGTCTGCCTGTTGCTCTGTCTGCCGGTCTGTCGGTCCTGCTCCATTATGAGCCGCTGTGGTTGTCCTGTTCTTGTCGCCGTCTTTCTCATCTCCAGTCCTTAGCTTGTTGTTAATGTCAGATTTCGGCGTTCTTCCGTCCTCTCCTCGTTGCGGTGGGGGAGGTTTATGGTCCCTGTAATGTCGCCCGGGTGCCCGTCGTCATCAGGGGTGAGCGCTTTATGGCGCTGTCTGGGCTCAGACTTTAGTTAATCAGCGGCTGTTTTGTCGGGACGTTTTCCCTTGTTCTATCGATCGTCGTTTTTCTGGTTTCGGCTTCTGGAAGACAATTAAGGATTTATCACTTCTTTATTGTGAGCCGCGTCGATCCAAGATCCGTTGCCTCTGGAGCCTCTCGTGCTGTAAATCAGCCGTGGCGGTGCCCGTATCGCCATCATTACACGCGGCCTCGTAGGGGATGATAAACTCGGGGCGGCGGCGGCGGCGCTCTCAGCTGCAGTTTCCTTTCTTCAGTCATTTTACTTCTGGGATTTTTGCAATAAAAATAATTCTGAGCAGCGAAAATCACATTGACAGCGAGGAATCCACGGGACGTAACGTTGGCGCTGGGGCGACGGCCCGGTAGAAATAAGGCGAGGAACGCGCTCCTTCCTCTGATACGGTTTGTGCCTCTTTGCCAGAACCGAATGCGGTAGCAAGAAATGCCGCTCTCTGCTTTATTTCACTCCATGTTTTACCTTGAAATGTAATGAATTTGTCAGAACGCGGCTTGTGGGAGGAGAGGAGTCGTTACAATGTATCCAGTGCAGCTGCTTCCGCTGATACAATGTAACACTGAGGTTTGTGTCCCTGGATACAATTGTTACAGCCCCAGGTATCTGAGCCGAGAGATTGAATACGTTTTTCACGTTAGCGATCATGTTTCCATTCACTGGCAGCAAACAGAAGATGAAACCTTCATATATTATTATATTACTGATATGATCTTATTAATATCATTCATATTCTATATCGTTTCCCTTTCTGGATGATTTCACTGCAGGCGCCTGATGGGTTTCATTAATTCATGAGATTTTCTTCTGCAGCTGCCGGTATAAAGCCGTTCACACCCCGGGAGGCGCGAGACCTGATCTTCGGTGCGACGTGTCCGGCGGTGGTCCTAGGTATGACCGGTGACTGGCCGGCATCTCGCTGGACCCTGCCCCACCTGGGTGATGTGTTACAGGAGCAGACGCTGAGATTCAGAATCGGAAAGAGGAAAATGGAGACAGGTAACGGATCCAGAAACCCAATCCAGTGACCTCTTCTGTCTCTGCGGCGCCACCGCTCACATCCAGAGCTGCATTCCCAATTCTGCTGCCTGGAAGGGACTTTATAAAGGATGTGACTCATTGCTATTAATGAGCTCCTTTACCAGAATATCTAATTGCCTCCTCTGTTCCCTGATCTGCAGCTCCGGAGCCATTAATGCCAGTACTGTCGCCTCCACCGCTAATGACAGGGTGTGACGGCAGATTAGAAGAGTTAAGCTGCTCCAGAGAACACATTGTAACGGCGGCGTCAGACTGCGGAGGGATTACAGCGCCGATCCCCTCTACTGCCGTCTCCAGCTTAATACGGATTCGAGATTCTGGTCAAGGAGCCATTGATGGCGCTGAGATCCACCCGCTAATCGTCCCCATCTGTGCCGCTGGCGCAGGATTACAACTCTCAGCGGCCGGGATACTCTCAAGCCGGGAGCTGTAGTTCTGCGGTCGGGCTCAGTGATTATCTGTCTGACGCAGTTCTGTGCGGCACCATCAATAATAGAAATATCCTTAGGAAGAACCTTCATCAGGACAGATGGCCCTACTAATGGCACCCTGTGGCCCCGTGTCACCCACCACAGCAACGGCCCCATTTTCTGGCTCTTTATGTGGAGGATGTGTTGTCCCCTTGAAATGTGTAACACACCTTAGTTTGTTGACATACAACTTATTGAGGCTACTTCTCGGTAGTCGTACTTCTCCCCAGCACTGAGGTTTATCCCCAGTATTGAGGCTCCTTTGCCATATTTAATCTTCTCCACATTATCGAGTCTCTTCCTCCAGGGTCGGGGGGCTCCTCGCCTCTTCTTCCAGGGTCGGGAGGCTCCTCGCCTCTTCCTCCAGGGTTGGGGCGGGGTGCTCCTTGTCTTTTCTTCCAGGGGCGGGGTGCTCCTTGTCTCTTCCTCCAGGGTCGGGGTGCTCCTTGTCTCTTCCTCCAGGGTCGGGGCGGGGTGCTCCAAGTCTCTTCCTCCAGGGTCGGGGCAGTGGGCTGCTCGCCTCTTCCTCCAGGGTCAGGGCAGGGGGCTGCTCGCCTCTTCCTCCAGGGTCAGGGCAGGGGGCTGCTCGCCTCTTCCTCCAGGGTCAGGGCGGGGTGCTCCTCACCTCTTCCTCCAGGGTCAGGGCAGGGGGCTGCTAGCCTCTTCCTCCAGGGTCGGGGCGGGGGGCTCCTCGCCTCTTCCTCCAGGGTCAGGGCGGGGAGCTTCTCGTCTCTTCCTCCAGGGTCGGGGCGGGGAGCTTCTCGTCTCTTCCTCCAGGGTCGGGGCGGGGAGCTTCTCGTCTCTTCCTCCAGGGTCGGGGCGGGGAGCTTCTCGTCTCTTCCTCCAGGGTCGGGGCGGGGAGCTTTTCGTCTCTTCCTCCAGGGTCGGGGCGGGGGGCTCCTCGCCTCTTCCTCCAGGGTCGGGGCGGGGGGCTCCTCGCCTCTTCCTCCAGGGTCGGGACGGGGCCCTCCTCTTAGTCTATGTGCAGCACTTTCCTGATGATCTGCTGTTTTTCCCTGGGGGTTTACTTACCTGAACTCCTTACTGTGATGAATTTTCTGTGCTCAGATTCCTGATGATCTTTTGCTTATTCAGAAGAGACAATCTGAGAAAATAGAGCTGTAGTGTAAAGCATGAGGGAAAGAATAGAGAATCAAAAGTGGAGGTAGATTTTAGTCAACCTCAGGCTAAAATAGACAATGCAGCAAAGCCAAAGTCACTGATCCTATCCTGTGTGATACTGTCTGCTGAGCCGTGTATCTAATCCTATCATGTGTGATACTGTCTGCTGAGCCGTGTATCTAATCCTATCCTGTGTGATACTGTCTGCTGAGCTGTGTATCTAATCCTCTCCTGTGTGATACTGTCTGCTGAGCCGTGTATCTAATCCTATCCTGTGTGATACTGTCTGCTGAGCTGTGTATCTAATCCTATCCTGTGTATACTGTCTACTGAGCCATGTATCTAATCCTCTCCTGTGTGATACTGTCTGCTGAGCCGTGTATCTAATCCTATCCTGCGTGATACTGTCTGCTGAGCTGTGTATCTAATCCTCCCCTGTGTGATACTGTCTGCTGAGCCGTGTATCTAATCCTATCCTGCGTGATACTGTCTGCTGAGCTGTGTATCTAATCCTCCCCTGTGTGATACTGTCTGCGGAGCCGTGTATCTAATCCTGCCCTGTGTGATACTGTCTGCTGAGCTGTGAATCTAATCCTATCCTGTGTGATACTGTCTGCTGAGCTGTGTATCTAATCCTCCCCTGTGTGATACTGTCTGCTGTGCCGTGTATCTAATCCTATCCTGTGTGATACTGTCTGCTGAGCCGTGTATCTAATCCTATGCTGTGTGATACTGTCTGCTGAGCAGTGTATCTAATCCTCCCCTGTGTGATACTGTCTGCTGAGCCATGTATCTAATCCTCTCCTGTGTGATACTGTCTGCTGAGCTGTGTATCTAATCCTATGCTGTGTGATACTGTCTGCTGAGCCGTGTATCTAATCCTATGCTGTGTGATACTGTCTGCTGAGCAGTGTATCTAATCCTATCCTGTGTGATACTGTCTGCTGAGCTGTGTATCTAATCCTCTCCTGTGTGATACTGTCTGCTGAGCCGTGTATCTAATCCTATCCTGTGTGATACTGTCTGCTGAGCTGTGTATCTAATCCTCTCCTGTGTGATACTGTCTGCTGAGCCGTGTATCTAATCCTATCCTGTGTGATACTGTCTGCTGAGCCGTGTATCTAATCCTATCCTGTGTGATACTGTCTGCTGAGCCGTGTATCTAATCCTATCCTGTGTGATACTGTCTGCTGAGCTGTGTATCTAATCCTCTCCTGTGTGATACTGTCTGCTGAGCTGTGTATCTAATCCTCTCCTGTGTGATACTGTCTGCTGAGCTGTGTATCTAATCCTATCCTGTGTGATACTGACTGCTGAGCCGTGTATCTAATCCTCTCCTGTGTGATACTGTCTGCTGAGCTGTGTATCTAATCCTCTCCTGTGTGATACTGTCTGCTGAGCTGTGTATCTAATCCTATCCTGTGTGATACTGACTGCTGAGCCGTGTATCTAATCCTATCCTGTGTGATACTGTCTGCTGAGCCGTGTATCTAATCCTATCCTGTGTGATACTGTCTGCTGAGCTGTGTATCTAATCCTCTCCTGTGTGATACTGTCTGCTGAGCCGTGTATCTAATCCTATCCTGTGTGATACTGTCTGCTGAGCCGTGTATCTAATCCTATCCTGTGTGATACTGTCTGCTGAGCTGTGTATCTAATCCTATCCTGTGTGATACTGTCTGCTGAGCCGTGTATCTAATCCTATCCTGTGTGATACTGTCTGCTGAGCCGTGTATCTAATCCTATCCTGTGTGATACTGTCTGCTGAGCTGTGTATCTAATCCTCTCCTGTGTGATACTGTCTGCTGAGCTGTGTATCTAATCCTCTCCTGTGTGATACTGTCTGCTGAGCTGTGTATCTAATCCTATCCTGTGTGATACTGACTGCTGAGCCGTGTATCTAATCCTCTCCTGTGTGATACTGTCTGCTGAGCTGTGTATCTAATCCTCTCCTGTGTGATACTGTCTGCTGAGCTGTGTATCTAATCCTATCCTGTGTGATACTGACTGCTGAGCCGTGTATCTAATCCTATCCTGTGTGATACTGTCTGCTGAGCCGTGTATCTAATCCTATCCTGTGTGATACTGTCTGCTGAGCTGTGTATCTAATCCTCTCCTGTGTGATACTGTCTGCTGAGCCGTGTATCTAATCCTATCCTGTGTGATACTGTCTGCTGAGCTGTGTATCTAATCCTATCCTGTGTGATACTGACTGCTGAGCCGTGTATCTAATCCTATCCTGTGTGATACTGTCTGCTTAGCAGTGTATCTAATCCTATCCTGTGTGATACTGTCTGCTGAGCCGTGTATCTAATCCTATCCTGTGTGATACTGTCTGCTGAGCTGTGTATCTAATCCTCTCCTGTGTGATACTGTCTGCTGAGCAGTGTATCTAATCCTATCCTGTGTGATACTGTCTGCTGAGCCGTGTATCTAATCCTATCCTGTGTGATCCTGTCTGCTGAGCTGTATCTAATCCTCTCCTGTGTGATACTGTCTGCTGAGCCGTGTATCTAATCCACTCCTGTGTGATACTGTCTGCTGAGCCGTGTATCTAATCCACTCCTGTGTGATACTGTCTGCTGAGCCGTGTATCTAATCCTATCCTGTGTGATACTGTCTGCTGAGCCGTGTATCTAATCCTATCCTGTGTGATACAGTCTGCTGAGCCGTGTATCTAATCCTATCCTGTGTGATACTGTCTGCTGAGCCGTGTATCTAATCCACTCCTGTGTGATACTGTCTGCTGAGCCGTGTATCTAATCCTATCCTGTGTGATACTGTCTGCTGAGCCGTGTATCTAATCCTATCCTGTGTGATACAGTCTGCTGAGCCGTGTAGCTAATCCTATCCTGTGTGATACTGTCTGCTGAGCCGTGTATCTAATCCTATCCTGTGTGATACTGTCTGCTGAGCTGTGTATCTAATCCCATCCTGTGTGATACTGTCTGCTGAGCCGTGTATCTAATCCTATCCTGTGTGATACTGTCTGCTGAGCTGTGTATCTAATCCACTCCTGTGTGATACTGTCTGCTGAGCCGTGTATCTAATCCTATCCTGTGTGATACTGTCTGCTGAGCTGTGTATCTAATCCCATCCTGTGTGATACTGTCTGCTGAGCCGTGTATCTAATCCTATCCTGTGTGATACTGTCTGCTGAGCTGTGTATCTAATCCACTCCTGTGTGATACTGTCTGCTGAGCCGTGTATCTAATCCTATCCTGTGTGATACTGTCTGCTGAGCTGTGTATCTAATCCCATCCTGTGTGATACTGTCTGCTGAGCCGTGTATCTAATCCCATCCTGTGTGATACTGTCTGCTGAGCCGTGTATCTAATCCTATCCTGTGTGATACTGTCTGCTGAGCCGTGTATCTAATCCTATCCTGTGTGATACAGTCTGCTGAGCCGTGTATCTAATCCTATCCTGTGTGATACTGTCTGCTGAGCCGTGTATCTAATCCTATCCTGTGTGATACTGTCTGCTGAGCCGTGTATCTAATCCACTCCTGTGTGATACTGTCTGCTGAGCCGTGTATCTAATCCTATCCTGTGTGATACTGTCTGCTGAGCTGTGTATCTAATCCCATCCTGTGTGATACTGTCTGCTGAGCCGTGTATCTAATCCTATCCTGTGTGATACTGTCTGCTGAGCTGTGTATCTAATCCCATCCTGTGTGATACTGTCTGCTGAGCCGTGTATCTAATCCTATCCTGTGTGATACTGTCTGCTGAGCTGTGTATCTAATCCACTCCTGTGTGATACTGTCTGCTGAGCCGTGTATCTAATCCTATCCTGTGTGATACTGTCTGCTGAGCCGTGTATCTAATCCCATCCTGTGTGATACTGTCTGCTGAGCCGTGTATCTAATCCTATCCTGTGTGATGCTGTCTGCTGAGCTGTGTATCTAATCCCATCCTGTGTGATACTGTCTGCTGAGCCGTGTATCTAATCCTATCCTGTGTGATACTGTCTGCTGAGCTGTGTATCTAATCCACTCCTGTGTGATACTGTCTGCTGAGCCGTGTATCTAATCCTCTCCTGTGTGATACTGTCTGCAGAGCCGTGTATCTAATCCTATCCTGTGTGATACTGTCTGCTGAGCCGTGTATCTAATCCTATCCTGTGTGATACTGTCTGCTGAGCTGTGTATCTAATCCTCTCCTGTGTGATACTGTCTGCTGAGCTGTGTATCTAATCCTATCCTGTGTGATACTGACTGCTGAGCCGTGTATCTAATCCTATCCTGTGTGATACTGTCTGCTGAGCCGTGTATCTAATCCTATCCTGTGTGATACTGTCTGCTGAGCTGTGTATCTAATCCTCTCCTGTGTGATACTGTCTGCTGAGCCGTGTATCTAATCCTATCCTGTGTGATACTGTCTGCTGAGCCGTGTATCTAATCCTATCCTGTGTGATACTGTCTGCTGAGCTGTGTATCTAATCCTATCCTGTGTGATACTGTCTGCTGAGCCGTGTATCTAATCCTATCCTGTGTGATACTGTCTGCTGAGCCGTGTATCTAATCCTATCCTGTGTGATACTGTCTGCTGAGCTGTGTATCTAATCCTCTCCTGTGTGATACTGTCTGCTGAGCTGTGTATCTAATCCTCTCCTGTGTGATACTGTCTGCTGAGCTGTGTATCTAATCCTATCCTGTGTGATACTGACTGCTGAGCCGTGTATCTAATCCTCTCCTGTGTGATACTGTCTGCTGAGCTGTGTATCTAATCCTCTCCTGTGTGATACTGTCTGCTGAGCTGTGTATCTAATCCTATCCTGTGTGATACTGACTGCTGAGCCGTGTATCTAATCCTATCCTGTGTGATACTGTCTGCTGAGCCGTGTATCTAATCCTATCCTGTGTGATACTGTCTGCTGAGCTGTGTATCTAATCCTCTCCTGTGTGATACTGTCTGCTGAGCCGTGTATCTAATCCTATCCTGTGTGATACTGTCTGCTGAGCCGTGTATCTAATCCTATCCTGTGTGATACTGTCTGCTGAGCCGTGTATCTAATCCTATCCTGTGTGATACTGTCTGCTGAGCCGTGTATCTAATCCTATCCTGTGTGATACTGTCTGCTGAGCCGTGTATCTAATCCTATCCTGTGTGATACTGTCTGCTGAGCCGTGTATCTAATCCTATCCTGTGTGATACTGTCTGCTGAGCCGTGTATCTAATCCTATCCTGTGTGATACTGTCTGCTGAGCCGTGTATCTAATCCTATCCTGTGTGATACTGTCTGCTGAGCTGTGTATCTAATCCTCTCCTGTGTGATACTGTCTGCTGAGCCGTGTATCTAATCCTATCCTGTGTGATACTGTCTGCTGAGCCGTGTATCTAATCCTATCCTGTGTGATACTGTCTGCTGAGCCGTGTATCTAATCCTATCCTGTGTGATACTGTCTGCTGAGCCGTGTATCTAATCCTATCCTGTGTGATACTGTCTGCTGAGCCGTGTATCTAATCCTATCCTGTGTGATACTGTCTGCTGAGCCGTGTATCTAATCCTATCCTGTGTGATACTGTCTGCTGAGCCGTGTATCTAATCCTATCCTGTGTGATACTGTCTGCTGAGCTGTGTATCTAATCCTCTCCTGTGTGATACTGTCTGCTGAGCAGTGTATCTAATCCTATCCTGTGTGATACTGTCTGCTGAGCCGTGTATCTAATCCTATCCTGTGTGATCCTGTCTGCTGAGCTGTATCTAATCCTCTCCTGTGTGATACTGTCTGCTGAGCCGTGTATCTAATCCACTCCTGTGTGATACTGTCTGCTGAGCCGTGTATCTAATCCACTCCTGTGTGATACTGTCTGCTGAGCCGTGTATCTAATCCTATCCTGTGTGATACTGTCTGCTGAGCCGTGTATCTAATCCTATCCTGTGTGATACAGTCTGCTGAGCCGTGTATCTAATCCTATCCTGTGTGATACTGTCTGCTGAGCCGTGTATCTAATCCACTCCTGTGTGATACTGTCTGCTGAGCCGTGTATCTAATCCTATCCTGTGTGATACTGTCTGCTGAGCCGTGTATCTAATCCTATCCTGTGTGATACAGTCTGCTGAGCCGTGTATCTAATCCTATCCTGTGTGATACTGTCTGCTGAGCCGTGTATCTAATCCTATCCTGTGTGATACTGTCTGCTGAGCTGTGTATCTAATCCCATCCTGTGTGATACTGTCTGCTGAGCCGTGTATCTAATCCTATCCTGTGTGATACTGTCTGCTGAGCTGTGTATCTAATCCACTCCTGTGTGATACTGTCTGCTGAGCCGTGTATCTAATCCTATCCTGTGTGATACTGTCTGCTGAGCTGTGTATCTAATCCCATCCTGTGTGATACTGTCTGCTGAGCCGTGTATCTAATCCTATCCTGTGTGATACTGTCTGCTGAGCTGTGTATCTAATCCACTCCTGTGTGATACTGTCTGCTGAGCCGTGTATCTAATCCTATCCTGTGTGATACTGTCTGCTGAGCTGTGTATCTAATCCCATCCTGTGTGATACTGTCTGCTGAGCCGTGTATCTAATCCCATCCTGTGTGATACTGTCTGCTGAGCCGTGTATCTAATCCTATCCTGTGTGATACTGTCTGCTGAGCCGTGTATCTAATCCTATCCTGTGTGATACAGTCTGCTGAGCCGTGTATCTAATCCTATCCTGTGTGATACTGTCTGCTGAGCCGTGTATCTAATCCTATCCTGTGTGATACTGTCTGCTGAGCCGTGTATCTAATCCACTCCTGTGTGATACTGTCTGCTGAGCCGTGTATCTAATCCTATCCTGTGTGATACTGTCTGCTGAGCTGTGTATCTAATCCCATCCTGTGTGATACTGTCTGCTGAGCCGTGTATCTAATCCTATCCTGTGTGATACTGTCTGCTGAGCTGTGTATCTAATCCCATCCTGTGTGATACTGTCTGCTGAGCCGTGTATCTAATCCTATCCTGTGTGATACTGTCTGCTGAGCTGTGTATCTAATCCACTCCTGTGTGATACTGTCTGCTGAGCCGTGTATCTAATCCTATCCTGTGTGATACTGTCTGCTGAGCCGTGTATCTAATCCCATCCTGTGTGATACTGTCTGCTGAGCCGTGTATCTAATCCTATCCTGTGTGATGCTGTCTGCTGAGCTGTGTATCTAATCCCATCCTGTGTGATACTGTCTGCTGAGCCGTGTATCTAATCCTATCCTGTGTGATACTGTCTGCTGAGCTGTGTATCTAATCCACTCCTGTGTGATACTGTCTGCTGAGCCGTGTATCTAATCCTCTCCTGTGTGATACTGTCTGCAGAGCCGTGTATCTAATCCTATCCTGTGTGATACTGTCTGCTGAGCCGTGTATCTAATCCTATCCTGTGTGATACTGTCTGCTGAGCTGTGTATCTAATCCCATCCTGTGTGATACTGTCTGCTGAGCCGTGTATCTAATCCCATCCTGTGTGATACTGTCTGCGGAGCCGTGTATCTAATCCTATCCTGTGTGATACTGTCTGCTGAGCCGTGTATCTAATCCTATCCTGTGTGATACTGTCTGCTGAGCTGTGTATCTAATCCCATCCTGTGTGATACTGTCTGCTGAGCCGTGTATCTAATCCTATCCTGTGTGATACTGTCTGCTGAGCCGTGTATCTAATCCTATCCTGTGTGATACAGTCTGCTGAGCCGTGTATCTAATCCTATCCTGTGTGATACTGTCTGCTGAGCCGTGTATCTAATCCTATCCTGTGTGATACAGTCTGCTGAGCCGTGTATCTAATCCTATCCTGTGTGATACTGTCTGCTGAGCTGTATCTAATCCTATCCTGTGTGATACTGTCTTCTGAGCTGTGTATCTAATCCACTCCTGTGTGATACTGTCTGCTGAGCTGTATCTAATCCTATCCTGTGTGATACCGTCTGCTGAGCCGTGTATCTAATCCTATCCTGTGTGATACTGTCTGCTGAGCTGTATCTAATCCTATCATGTGATACTGTCTGCTGAGCTGTGTATCTAATCCACTCCTGTGTGATACTGTCTGCTGAGCTGTGTATCTAATCCTATCCTGTGTGATACTGTCTGCTGAGCTGTGTATCTAATCCTATCCTGTGTGATACTGTCTGCTGAGCTGTGTATCTAATCCTATCCTGTGTGATACTGTCTGCTGAGCCGTGTATCTAATCCTATCCTGTGTGATACTGTCTGCTGAGCCGTGTATCTAATCCTCTCCTGTGTGATACTGTCTGCTGAGCGTGTATCTAATCCTATACTGTATGATACTGTCTGCTGAGCAGTGTATCTAATCCTCTCCTGTGTGATACTGTCTGCTGAGCCGTGTATCTAATCCTATCCTGTGTGATACTGTCTGCTGAGCCGTGTATCTAATCCTATACTGTATGATACTGTCTGCTGAGCAGTGTATCTAATCCTATCCTGTGTGATACTGTCTGCTGAGCCGTGTATCTAATCCTATCCTGTGTGATACTGTCTGCTGAGCGTGTATCTAATCCTGTCGCCCCCTCCATCTTCTCTTAGAGCCGCAGTTTGAGACTCGCTGTGACTATGTGGACGGGACCCTTGGGCAGTTCCAGGACTGGGTCAGGGGGGCTTCTGAAGCTTCCGGACCCTTCGGCCGGTTCGATAGCGCAGACTCCTGGGCTTACGCGGACTACAAGTACTTGGCCCTTTTATTCAAGGACCGACCTAAAATGCTGCAGGTGAGCTCCATTATAATCCGGGTATATACATGTCATACGTCTGTGTCAGTCTTCACTGCAGCTCTCGCATGTTATTCATGGACCAGGAGGTGCAGGATCCTTTTTACTATGCGCCATCCTGACCGCTCTGGCACTTTGCTGCTCTGTCCTCTCACTGTCACTGTGTCGGCCTGTTACTCTGGTGGTCCACGGACCCTCCGAGCATCAGGTGAGTGCGATCGCTCCTGAGGAAGGAGCAGGTGACGGGGTCTTGTTAATCATGGAGCCACATGTCTGCCGCCTTGTCCCGGTGATGTTGGTGGCGGTGGAGGTGAGGCTAGTCAGCCATGTCTGATCCGTCCTGATTAATGGGGCCATTTGTGAGGAGCTGGCGGCGGCGATGTCTCCGTTTATCTTCGGCGCCTGCACCAGTCGAGGTAATGACTCCATTGTCCCTCTCGATGGCGCCGTCCTGCATGTTAATGCTTCTGCCGTCATTCGATCAGACCGGGCAGCGGCTGTTAACCCCTGCAGCTCCGGGACCCCTCATGGCCGCCTCCGCCGCTGTGCGGGATCCTGGGATGACTTTGGCCGTGCGCTGAACGTCGCGTTATCTGTCTCCGGAGGGGAATAAAAAGACGATTAGCCGCAGCACAGATCAGCGCGTTCCGGGCTGAGGATGACGAGCGCGACCTTGATCAATGACCGCAACGTCCCTCCTCCTTAATGCCTTTTCTTTTCTTTTCCTTCCATTGTCTCGGAGCGTTTTATCTCATCTGAAATTCTGGCGACAAAAACAAATCGGGAAGCAGAAATGATCTCAGCGTTTTTGGGGAAGGCGAGTCGGGGGCGACGCGTCACACAGGATCACTCCTCGTGGAGAAACTTTCAGAAAGTTTAGAAAACTATTGGAGAAGTTTTCCCACAGCCGTGATTGGTCGCTTCAGGCGGCGTTGCCACTCCGAATTCTTGGCAATCGTTGTAATAATCAGCTCCGATCCGCTCTGCCGTTATCATTATATTTCTGCGCAGAGTCCGGTGACTCCTGATGAAGATGGCGGGTGTGTGACATCATCACGGGGCGATCGATTCTGCTCCGGTGAACGGCCGTCACCTCCTGCTCCCGTCACTTCCATCCTATTTGTGCCGCGGCTGCTGTTCTCCTGCGCGTCGCTCGCTGTCTGCTCCGGTCTCTGACCCCGAACATTAATCTCCTTCCTGAACCGCCACCGATCCCCTAATGTCTCTACACTCCATTATGTTATTAGCGACTTCTCCGGAGACCGCTCCTTAATTACTGAGAGCCGAGGGACCGGATTAATGTGATATACAGGCTGCGTCCAGTGCACCACCGGTACTGAGGGCGAACTACAGAGCCCAGCTGGGAAGAGAGCTCTGCAGCCGGACAACTACAGTGACTGCACCAGCAGAACAGTGAGCGCAGCTCTGGAGTATAATACAGGAGGTAACTCAGGATCAGTAATGTATGTACACAGTGACTGCACCAGCAGAATAGTGAGTGCAGCTCTGGGGTATAATACAGGAGGTAACTCAGGATCAGTAATGTAATGTATGTACACAGTGACTGCACCAGCAGAATAGTGAGTGCAGCTCTGGAGTATAATACAGGATGTAACTCAGGATCAGTGATGTAATGTATGTACACAGTGACTGCACCAGCAGAATAGTGAGTGCAGCTCTGGAGTATAATACAGGAGGTAACTCAGGATCAGTAATGTAATGTATGTACACAGTGACTGCACCAGCAGAATAGTGAGTGCAGCTCTGGGGTATAATACAGGAGGTAACTCAGGATCAGTAATGTAATGTATGTACACAGTGACTGCACCAGCAGAATAGTGAGTGCAGCTCTGGAGTATAATACAGGATGTAACTCAGGATCAGTGATGTAATGTATGTGCACAGTGACTGCACCAGCAGAATAGTGAGTGCAGCTCTGGAGTATAATACAGGAGGTAACTCAGGATCAGTGATGTAATGTATGTACACAGTGACTGCACCAGCAGAATAGTGAGTGCAGCTCTGGAGTATAATACAGGATGTAACTCAGGATCAGTAATGTAATGTATGTACACAGTGACTGCACCAGCAGCATAGTGAGTGCAGCTCTGTGGTATAATACAGGATGTAACTCAGGATCAGTAATGCAATGTATGTACACAGTGACTGCACCAGCAGAATAGTGAGTGCAGCTCTGGAGTATAATACAGGATGTAACTCAGGATCAGTAATGTAATGTATGTGCACAGTGACTCCACCAGCAGAATAGTGAGTGCAGCTCTGGAGTATAATACAGGATGTAACTCAGGATCAGTAATGTAATGTATGTGCACAGTGACTGCACCAGCAGAATAGCGAGCGCAGCTCTGGAGTATAATACAGGATGTAACCCAGGATCAGTGATGTAATGTATGTACACAGTGGCTGCACCAGCAGAATAGTGAGTGCAGCTCTGGAGTATAATACAGGAGGTAACTCAGGATCAGTAATGTAATGTATGTACACAGTGACTGCACCAGCAGAATAGTGAGTGCAGCTCTGGAGTATAATACAGGATGTAACTCAGGATCAGTAATGTAATGTATGTACACAGTGACTGCACCAGCAGAATAGTGAGTGCAGCTCTGGAGTATAATACAGGATGTAACTCAGGATCAGTAATGTAATGTATGTACACAGTGACTCCACCAGCAGAATAGTGAGCGCAGCTCTGGATTCATTTTGGGTGTATGTGGCATTGATTTTGTAGGTGACTTTTGATGATTTTCTGGGGTGAATCCTCCTCTCTGCAGGGATCTCTAATGTCACCTTTGTGTTTCCGGGGTCTGGGGTCCTCCTCACACTTGTGCAGATCACTGACAGCAGTCGGGGCGACAGGTCGCAGATATTGATCATCAGTCGATGACCTTTCACATTTTGATTGGTCTTCGTGAACTTTATCAATCATGGAAGAAACAGGAAATCAAAGATGGTGACGAGCGAGAGATCAGCGGGGATTGGATCCGGGTATAGAGGTCCGGACCCCACAGATGATGATATTCACAATCCTGGACCCTCCTGGTGATATTACATATGACACCATGGAAGCGTTCGCCCCGGGAATCCACTGAAGGATCCTCCCCCGTCCACGTCACAGCGGCCGCGATGCTTCGCTGCTTTCCATCTGGGTTGTAGAGAATCGCGATCAGCGTGACGCCCCTTACTTTGATCATTATCCCCCCCCCATCCTCTGTGGGAAAGTGATCACATCTGTGATCTGTCACACGAGGCGACTGTGACTCTCCGCGAGATCCCGACGTTCTGCTCTTCAGGAGCCGTCGCTCCAAGTCTGCAATTACCACCGGGGAGGGGGAGGGGGCGCCTGCAGGATCCACTGGGGGGTTTGTGTTTCTAGTAATGGAGTGTGGCGAGGATGGGGTTAATTCCTTATTTGCCGTATAGGCTGTGTATATCTGTATATGCAGAGAAAGCTGTCATACATCAAAGGGTTAAAAAAAATGTTTTATGAAGGCAGAAACAGAAATGTAAATCCCATCAGTATCCGGTGATCGCCCGTCTCCTCCATCATCAGTATCTGGTGATCGCCCGTCTCCTCCATCATCAGTATCTGGTGACCGCATGTCTCCTCCATCATCAGTATCTGGTGACCGCCCGTCACCTCCATCATCAGTATCTGGTGACCGCCCGTCTCCTCCATCATCAGTATCTGGTGACCGCCCGTCTCCTCCATCATCAGTATCTGGTGACCGCCCGTCTCCTCCATCATCAGTATCTGGTGACCGCCCGTCTCCTCTATCATCAGTATCTGGTGACCGCCCGTCACCTCCATCATCAGTATCTGGTGACCGCCCGTCTCCTCCATCATCAGTATCTGGTGACCGCCCGTCTCCTCCATCATCAGTATCTGGTGACCGCCCGTCTCCTCCATCATCAGTATCTGGTGACCGCCCGTCGCCTCCATCATCAGTATCTGGTGACCGCCCGTCGCCTCCATCATCCGTATCTGGTGACCGCCCGTCTCCTCCATCATCAGTATCTGGTGACCGCCCGTCGCCTCCATCATCAGTATCTGGTGACCGCCCGTCTCCTCCATCATCAGTATCTGGTGACTGCCCGTCTCCTCCATCATTAGTATCTGGTGACTGCCCGTCTCCTCCATCATTAGTATCTGGTGACTGCCCGTCTCCTCCATCATTAGTATCTGGTGACCGCCCGTCGCCTCCATCATCAGTATCTGGTGACCGCCCGTCGCCTCCATCATCAGTATCTGGTAACTGCACGTCGCCTCCCTTCTTCTCGTCACTTGTACACTGGTTATGGAGGATCTCGGCAGGATCTTGTGCCAGACATCTTGGAGCACTGACCCCAGATCTTCTGTGTATGAGGCTTCTGCGGATCCTTCTGTCTCTTCTTGTGATCTCTGACAGACGGGATGATGGGAGATCAGGGATCTGTGGGGTCGGATCATCACCCCAGGTCTCCTCGTTCATACTGGCATGGGCTGGATGTTGGGGGTCGTTGTCCGGCTCCTGTTGGTGTCACATGATGGGGACAGATCCGCTTGTATAAAAATGAACACTTCTGTTTTGTAAAGTGTTTTTTCAGCATTTTCCTCACCTGTCTAATAGGACTGAGGATATAATATATACATCACCCCCCTCCTCTGTTCCTCCGGCAGGAGGTGTCCTGGGCTGATTTCGGGTTCCCGGGAAGAGACGGCCGGGACAGCACCTTGTGGATCGGAAGTCGAGGCGCAAACACCCCGTGTCACATCGACTCCTACGGCTGCAACCTGGTGCTACAAGTGCAAGGCAGGTAACGTGGAGCCCAGAGATCAGTGATATGATGATGACGGGGCTGAGGGACGTGCAGGCAGCGATACGGGGACGGTGCAGGCAGAGGTGCAGAGGGAGGGTGCAGGCAGAGGTACAGGGAGGGTGCAGAGAAGGTGCAGAGGGAGGGTGCAGGCAGAGGTACAGGGAGGGTGCAGAGAAGGTGCAGAGGGAGGGTGCAGGCAGAGGTACAGGGAGGGTGCAGAGAAGGTGCAGAGAAGGTGCAGAGGGAGGGTGCAGAGAAGGTGCAGAGGGAGGGTGCAGGCAGAGGTACAGGGAGGGTGCAGAGGGAGGGTGCAGAGAAGGTGCAGAGGGAGGGTGCAGGCAGAGGTACAGGGAGGGTGCAGAGGGAGGGTGCAGAGAAGGTGCAGAGGGAGGGTGCAGGCAGAGGTACAGGGAGGGTGCAGACAAGGTGCAGAGGGAGGGTGCAGGCAGAGGTACAGGGAGGGTGCAGAGAAGGTGCGGAGGGAGGGTGCAGGCAGAGGTACAGGGAGGGTGCAGAGAAGGTGCAGAGGGAGGGTGCAGGCAGAGGTACAGGGAGGGTGCAGAGAAGGTGCGGAGGGAGGGTGCAGGCAGAGGTACAGGGAGGGTGCAGAGAAGGTGCGGAGGGAGGGTGCAGGCAGAGGTACAGGGAGGGTGCAGGCAGAGGTACAGGGAGGGTGCAGGCAGAGGTACAGGGAGGGTGCAGAGAAGGTGCGGAGGGAGGGTGCAGGCAGAGGTACAGGGAGGGTGCAGAGGGAGGGTGCAGGCAGAGGTACAGGGAGGGTGCAGAGAGGGTGCAGAGAAGGTGCAGAGGGAGGGTGCAGGCAGAGGTACAGGGAGGGTGCAGAGAGGGTGCAGAGAAGGTGCAGAGGGAGGGTGCAGGCAGAGGTACAGGGAGGGTGCAGAGAAGGTGCAGAGGGAGGGTGCAGGCAGAGGTACAGGGAGGGTGCAGAGAAGGTGCGGAGGGAGGGTGCAGGCAGAGGTACAGGGAGGGTGCAGAGAAAGTGCGGAGGGAGGGTGCAGGCAGAGGTACAGGGAGGGTGCAGAGAAGGTGCAGAGGGAGGGTGCAGGCAGAGGTACAGGGAGGGTGCAGAGGGAGGGTGCAGAGAAGGTGCGGAGGGAGGGTGCAGGCAGAGGTACAGGGAGGGTGCAGGCAGAGGTACAGGGAGGGTGCAGGCAGAGATAAAGGGAGGGTGCAGAGAAGGTGCAGAGGGAGGGTGCAGGCAGAGGTACAGAGAGGGTGCAGAGAAGGTGCAGAGGGAGGGTGCAGAGAAGGTGCAGAGGGAGGGTGCAGGCAGAGGTACAGGGAGGGTGCAGGCAGAGGTACAGGGAGGGTGCAGGCAGAGGTACAGGGAGGGTGCAGGCAGAGATAAAGGGAGGGTGCAGGCAGAGATAAAGGGAGGGTGCAGGCAGAGATAAAGGGAGGGTGCAGAGAAGGTGCAGAGGTAGGGTGCAGGCAGAGGTACAGGGAGTGTGCAGGCAGAGATAGAGGGAGGGTGCAGGCAGAGGTACAGGGAGGGTGCAGAGAAGGTGCGGAGGTAGGGTGCAGGCAGAGATAAAGGGAGGGTGCAGGCAGAAGTACAGGGAGGGTGCGGAGGGAGGATGCAGGCAGAGATAAAGGGAGGGTGCAGGCAGAGGTACAGGGATGGTGCAGAGAAGGTGCGGAGGGAGGGTGCAGGCAGAGGTACAGGGAGGGTGCGGAGGGAGGATGCAGGCTGAGGTACAGGGAGGGTGCGGAGGGAGGGTGCAGGCGGAGGTACAGGGAGGGTGCAGAGAAGGTGCGGAGGGAGGGTGCAGGCTGAGGTACAGGGCGGGTGCAGGCAGAGGTACAGGGAGGGTGCAGAGAAGGTGCGGAGGGAGGGTGCAGGCTGAGGTACAGGGCGGGTGCAGGCAGAGGTACAGGGAGGGTGCGGAGGGAGGGTGCAGGCAGAGATAAAGGGAGGGTGCAGATGGAGGGTGCAGGCAGAGGTAGGTGGATGGTGCAGAGAAGGTGCAGGCAGAGATAAAGGGAGGGTGCAAGCAGCGATACGGGGACGATGCAGAGAAGGTGCAGGCTGAGATGGAGGGTGCAGAGGGAGGGTGTGGGCAGAGGTAGGTGGACGGTACAGAGAAGGTGCAGGCAGAGGTAGGTGGACGGTACAGAGAAGGTGCGGGCAGAGGTAGGTGGACGGTACAGAGAAAATGCGGGCAGAGGTAGGTGGACGGTACAGAGAAAGTGCGGGCAGAGGTAGGTGGACGGTACAGAGAAAGTGCGGGCAGAGGTAGGTGGACGGTACAGAGAAGGTGCGGGCAGAGGTAGGTGGACGGTACAGAGAAGGTGCGGGCAGAGGTAGGTGGACAGTACAGAGAAGGTGCGGGCAGAGGTAGGTGGACGGTACAGAGAAGGTGCGGGCAGAGGTAGGTGGACGGTACAGAGAAGGTGCGGGCAGAGGTAGGTGGACGGTACAGAGACATTCAGCTTTTCGTCCAGATTCGGAGACCTCTTCCTGATTTGATACTTTTCACAGCTGCGAGTCTGTTACATTTGCAGCGGAGCAGTCCTCTGTGATGTGGACACAAAGTACTTCAGAAGGCTGCAGAGCTTTTCATTGGTCGGACAGAGGGGTCTGGCTTAGTGGTTGATGTCAGCCGGCCCCCTTCATATCGCCGCTCTGTGTCCAGCACAGAACCTGAGGTCTGGGGATCGGCGCGATGATCTGCAGATGGCTTAGAAAGTAGCAATGTGCTGTCTTATCAAATACTAACCAAACTCCTTTAAGGCTTCGCGCATTTTCCTGTGGGTCGTTAGCTCAGAATATGATGTCCCCGCTGCGGTGTCGGTGCAGACATGGGGTGTGATGGTTAGACATTGAGCACCCGTGACCCCCTCCCGTGTGCGGCCCCCATTCCTCCCGCATGTGGCCCCCCTCCTCCCACGGCCCCTCCTTCCGCGTGCGGCCCCCCCCTCTTCCCGTGTGCGGCCCCCCCTCTTCCCGCGTGCGCCCCCCCCTCTTCCCGCATGCGCCCACCCCTTTCCCGCGTGCGGCCCGCTTCCTTCCTCGTGCGTCCCCCTTCCTCCCTCGTGCGCCCCCCCTCTTCCCACATGCGCCCCCCTTCCCGCGTGCGGCCCCCTTCCTCCGGTGTACGCCCCCCCTCTTCCCACACTGCGCCCCCCCTCCCGCGTGCGGCCCCCTTCCTCCGTCATGCGCCCCCCTTCTTCCAGCGTGCACTCCTCCCACGTGCCGCCCCCCCTTCCTTCCTCGTGCGTCCCCCTTCCTCCGGTGTGCGCCCCCCCTCTTCCCACACTGCGCCCCCCCTCCCGCGTGCGGCCCCCTTCCTCCGGTGTGCGCCCCCCCTCTTCCCACACTGCGCCCCCCCTCCCGCGTGCGTCCCCCTTCCTCCGGTGTGCGCCCCCCCTCTTCCCACACTGCGCCCCCCCTCCCGCGTGCGGCCCCCTTCCTCCGGTGTGCGCCCCCCCTCTTCCCACACTGCGCCCCCCCTCCCGCGTGCGGCCCCCTTCCTCCGGTGTGCGCCCCCCCTCTTCCCACACTGCGCCCCCCCTCCCGCTTGCGGCCCCCTTCCTCCAGTGTGCGCCCCCCCTCTTCCCACACTGCGCCCCCCCTCCCGCGTGCGGCCCCCTTCCTCCGGTGTGCGCCCCCCCTCTTCCCACACTGCGCCCCCCCTCCCGCGTGCGGCCCCCTTCCTCCGGTGTGCGCCCCCCCTCTTCCCACACTGCGCCCCCCCTCCCGCGTGCGGCCCCCTTCCTCCGGTGTGCGCCCCCCCTCTTCCCACACTGCGCCCCCCCTCCCGCGTGCGGCCCCCTTCCTCCGGTGTGCGCCCCCCCTCTTCCCACACTGCGCCCCCCCTCCCGTGTGCGGCCCCCTTCCTCCATCATGCGCCCCCGCGTGCGACCCCCCCTTCCTCCCGCGTGCTGCCCCCCTTCTTCCAGCGTGCACTCCTCCCGCGTGCCGCCCCCTTTCACGTGTCTCCCCCTCTTCCCACGTGCACCCCCCTCCTCCTGCGTGCGGCGCCCCTCCTCCTGTGTGCGGCCCCCTTCCTCCCGCGTGCGGACCCCTCCTCTGCCTTCGCTCCGTGCCGTCGGCTTCTCACTCTTCTGATTAGTTCCCCATTCGTGGCTGCAGGGGGCGCTGTACAGTGCAGCGCTCTATGGGACGCGGCTCATGCTGAGACTAATGGAGGACGGATCGATCACAGAAAAGAGACAAGTGCAAGATCATTATGGAGAACTGCCCACTGCCGAGACCCCCAGCGCAGCCCCCCTGGCCTCATGCATCCGTACCCCTCCTCCGCACTAACTCCCCCCGTCCCCCACTCCCATCATCCCATGAGGTTACCACTCCCTACAGCATCTGTACACTCCTCTCCTGAAATACTCTGTGCTGCCAGTGAGCCCCTGCCTCATAACTATTGTGAGACCTTTCAAAAAATCAGCAAACTCTTCTGAAATACTCTGTGCTGCTCATGAGACCCTACCCCCTCCACTGTGTAACCTCCCACAAGGCCAGAATTCTCTTCTCCTGAAATACTCTGTGCTGCACCAGCTCCTATCATGAAGTAACAGCTTTATTTCCCATGAGATGAGAGCACACTCCTCCTGAAACCCTCTGTGCTGCTGATGACCCTGTTCCATCCAGTTAGTAATTATAGTGTGAACTCTTAGAAGATGAGAACACTTCTCTCCTGAAATCCTCTGTGCTGCCCTCTCCTCTCCTGAAACCCTCTGTGCTGCTGTGGGCTCGGTGGCTGAGGCGCGCACCGTTGTATCTCTGCTCCGCACGCTTTGTGTTCCTCTTTCGTGTCGTTATTTGGGGCTTGTCTTTGTTTTCAGGAAGAAGTGGCGCTTGTTTCCCCCCGAGGACACGGCGTATCTGTACCCCACCCGCATCCCGTACGAGGAGTCCAGCGTCTTCAGTAGGGTCAACGTGGTGAACCCTGACGGGCGGCGTCACCCGGCGTTCTCCAGGGCTCGTCCACACGTGGTCACCTTACACCCAGGCCAGGTATACAGCACGTGACCGCACAATATACTCCCCCCACAACCAGTGCCGCACCAGGTCTCCCAACATTCTCCTGACATTATGCCACCTGAGCGCTGCAGCCGATCAGCTGCCACTAACAGACTGCAGCGCTCACACCTCCCCCAAAGTCTGAGATCTGTTCAACTGAAGCGTCAGGGCTGCGGAACAATAGCAGTCGCTGATGATTGGCTGCAGACCAATAGCAGCCGCTGATGATTGGCTGCGGACCAATAGCGGCCGCTGATGATTGGCTGCGGACCAATAGCGGCCGCTGATGATTGGCTGCGGACCAATAGCGGCCGCTGATGATTGGCTGCGGACCAATAGCGGCCGCTGATGATTGGCTGCAACACTCGTGGCCCAACAATGTCATGTAACTTTTGGGAAACCCTGTACAGACATCGCTGGAGCGGTGCGGGAGGTGAATGTACGATATTTTTCTTTTTTTCTGTCATTTACCCCCGCGGGTGGTTTGCACGTTAATGACCAGGCCAATTTTTACAATTCTGACCACTGTCACTTTATGAGGTAATACCTCTGGAGCTTCACCGGATCCCCCTGATTCTGAGACTGTTTTTTCGTGACATATTGTACTTCATGATAGTGGTAACATTTCTTCGATATCACTTGCGTTTATTTGTGAAAAAAACGGAAATTTGGTGAAAATTTTGCAATTTTCAAAATTTGAATTTCCATGCCCTTAAATCAGAGCGATATGTCACATAAAAGAGTCAATAAATAACATTTCCCACATGTCTACTTTACATCAGAACAATTTTGGAACCAAAATTTTTTTTTGTTAGGAAGCTATAAGGGTTAAAAGTTGACCAGCGATTTCTCATTTTTCCAACAAAATTTACAGAACCATTTTTTTAGGGACCACATCACATTTGAAGTCACTTTGAAGGGTCTATATGACAGAAAATACCCAAAAGTGACACCATTCTAAAAACTGCACCCCTCAAGGTGCTCAAAACCACATTCAAGAACTTTATTAACCCTTCAGGTGCTTCACAGGAATTTTTGGAATGTGGAAGAAAAAAATTAACGTTTAACTTTTTTCACAAAAATGTTACTTTAGACCCAATTTTTCTTATTTTCGCAGGGGTAACAAGAAAAAATGGACCCCAAAATTTGTTGTCTAATTTCTCCTGAGCACGCAGATACCCAATATGTGAGGGAAAACCACTGTTTAGGCTTGAATAATTAGCGGACTCCATGTTGCATTTGGGGAGCCCCTGATGTGCCTAAACAGTGTAAACCCCCCACAAGTGACCCCATTTTGGAAACTAGACCCCTCAGGGAACGTATTTAGATGTGTGGTGAGCACCTTGAACCCCCAAGTCCTTTACAGAAGTTTATAACATGAAGCCGTGAAAGTAAAAAAATCAAACTTTTTCCACAAAAATGATGTTTTAGCCCCATTTTTTTTATTTTCACAAGGGTAAGAGGAGAAAGTGGACCCCAAAAACTTTTGTGCAATTTCTCCTGAGTACGCCGATACCCCTTATGTGGGGAAAATACACTTTGGGCGCACGTCAGGGTTCAGAAGGGAAGGAGCACTGTGTGACTTTTTGAACACAAAATCGGCTGGAATCGAGAGCGGACACCATGTTGCGTTTGGGGAGCCCCTGATTTGCCTAAATAGTGGAAACCCCCCCACAATTGACTCCATTTTGGAGACTAGACCCCTCAAGGATTTTATCAAGGTGTATAGTGATCATTTTGAACCCAGAGGTACGGCACAGAATTTGATCACATTAGGTCATCATATTGAATAAGTTGTCATTAGTCTTGAGCGCAAGTGCTCGCTACTTGAGTTTGCATCAGATACTCTGGTATGCACCATGTACAGCGTGTGCTCGAGTGACATGCTCGAGTCCCCGCCCGCATGTTTCACGGTTGTTAGACACCCAAAAAAAAACATACGGGGATCGCTCATGCATGGCAGGCAATCCCCGCGAGTTTTCTTTGGCCGCGAAGCATATGGGGCGGAGACTCGAGCACCCGCGATACTCAATGCATACCCGAGCACCCGATGCAAACTCAAGTAGCGAGCACTTGCGCTCAACACTAGTCGCCATATCGTCATCTTTTTTTTTTTTTTTTTTTTTTTTTTACTTTTGAAAAAATCCCAACCCGAGCCCTAGCGTTTATTTTTTACGCTGTTCCTCGTGCGGTATAAGTGATTAGACGACTTTATTCTTCAGGTCGGTGTGATTACAGAGATACCAGAATCATATGGGGTTTTATGACTGACAGCTGTCACACACTAAGAGACGCATTTTTTGTAAAATCTAGTTTTTGCATCGCCATATTTTGAGAGCTATAATTTTTCCAGATTTTGGCAGACAGTCATGTGACGACTTGTTTTTTGCGGGATGAGTTGACGTTTTTATTGGTGCCATTTTCAGGCACGTGACATTTTTTGATCGCTTTCTATTCCAGCTTTTGGGAGGCAGAATAAACAAAAACCAACAATTCAGGAATTGTGTTTTTTTACATTTTTTTATTCTGTTCCGCGTGTGGTAAAATTGATGAGGTAGCTTTATTCTTCGGGTTAGTACATTTACAGCGGTACCACATTTATATCGTTTTTCTATGTTTTGACGCTTTTACATAATAAAAGCTATTTTATAGAAAAAAATATTTTTTTTTTATCACTTTATTGTGAGAGCTATAACTATTTTATTTTTCGGCTGATGGAGCTGTATGGCGGCTTGTTTTTTGCGGGACAAGATGACGTTTTCAGCGGTACCATTTTTATTTATATTCGTCTTTTTGATCGCGTGTTATTCCATTTTTTGTTTGGCAGTATGATAAAGCATGTTTTTTTGCTTTGTTTTTTATTTATTTTTTTACTGTGTTTACTGAAAGGGTTAACTAGTGGAACAGTTTTATAGGTCGGGTCGTTCTGGACGCGGCGATACCAAATATGTGTACTTATATTGTTTGTTGTTGTTTTTTTTTTATAATAATAATTATTGATGGGTACATTATATTTTTATTTTTGGTGGATTCTTTTTTTATTTTTTTTTACAACTTTTTTTTTTTTTTTTTTTTTTTCACTTTCTGATACTTTTTTTACTTTTATACTTTGTCCCACTCTGGGACTTTCACTTTTTTTTATTCTGATCACCTGTATAGCACAGGAATGCGGCACCATCCCTGTGTCATGCAGGCTGTCAGCGCTGCAGATGCAGAAGATACTTTGGAGATGTACTTCGTATGACCAAAAAAATCTTCCTGCTGTCTGGTGACCCGGATGTCGTCATGACGACATCGGGACGTCATGGCAACATCCAGGAAGCCGCGGCAGACAGCGCTGGAGGCCGGAAGAGGAGGTGAGTATTGTGATCACCTCCCCTTAGCCATCGCAATGCTGCGATCGACTTCGATCGCAGCATTGCGGGGGTTAATGTGCCGGGAGCGGTGTGGGACCGCTCCCTGCACATAGCACCGGGTGTCAGCTGTGACAATCAGCTGACACCCGGCGGCGATCGCGTCTGCGCAGCCTGTGTGTGCGCGTGATCGCCATGACGTACTAATACGGGTCAGGCTCTTAAAGCCCAGGGCGCAGAGGCGTATTAGTACATCATGGGCTGTAAAGGGGTTAAGAAGCATTTGGCCGAGTGGTGGACGCCCCTATATACATTGTGCATACCCCGATATAGTCACTGTATAGAACTCCGGTAACTTTCACTCCATTCATTGTGTTTTGTTCCTAGTTCACTCCTAAATCTCTACCTCTTATTACCAAAAACCTCCAAAATATTCTGCTCATTAATAATAAATATTTATAGGAGGTAAAACAGTGACAGCAATGCATAGTGGTGACTGCAGAGTATCTCTGTATACAGGGAGCTCCCCCTAGTGGTGACTGCAGAGTATCTCTGTATACAGGGAGCTCCCCCTAGTGGTGACTGCAGAGTAGCTCTGTATACAGGGAGCTCCCCCTAGTGGTGACTGCAGAGTAGCTCTGTATACAGGGAGCTCCCCTAGTGGTGACTGCAGAGTAGCTCTGTATACAGGGAGCTCCCCTAGTGGTGACTGCAGAGTATCTCTGTATACAGGGAGCTCCCCCTAGTGGTCGCTGCAGACATGATCTTATCATGTATCTCTGTATACAGGGAGCTCCCCCTAGTGGTGACTGCAGACAGAATCTTATCATGTATCTCTGTATACAGGGAGCTCCCCCTAGTGGTGACTGCAGAGTATCTCTGTATACAGGGAGCTCCCCTAGTGGTGACTGCAGACAGAATCTTATCATGTATCTCTGTATACAGGGAGCTCCCCCTAGTGGTCGCTGCAGACATGATCTTATCATGTATCTCTGTACACAGGGAGCTCCCCCTAGTGGTGGCTGCAGACAGGATCTTATCATGTATCTCTGTATATAGGGAGCTCCCCCTAGTGGTGACTGCAGAGTATCTCTGTATACAGGGAGCTCCCCCTAGTGGTGACTGCAGAGTATCTCTGTATACAGGGAGCTCCCCTAGTGGTGACTGCAGAGTATCTCTGTATACCGGGGGCTCACCCTAGTGGTGACTGCAGAGTATCTCTATACAGGGAGCTCCCCCTAGTGGTGACTGCAGAGTATCTCTGTATACAGGGAGCTCCCCCTAGTGGTGACTGCAGAGTATCTCTGTAAACAGGGAGCTCCCCCTAGTGGTTACTGCAGAGTATCTCTGTATACAGGGAGCTCCCCCTAGTGGTGACTGCAGAGTATCTCTGTATACAGGGAGCTCCCCCTAGTGGTGACTGCAGAGTATCTCTGTATACTGGGAGCTCCCCCTAGTGGTGACTGCAGAGTATCTCTGTATACAGGGAGCTCCCCCTAGTGGTGGCTGCAGACAGAATCTTATCATGTATCTCTGTATACAGGGAGCTCCCCCTAGTGGTGACTGCAGACGGAATCTTATCATGTATCTCTGTATACAGGGAGCTTCCCCTAGTGGTGGCTGCAGACAGAATCTTATCATGTATCTCTGTATACAGGGAGCTCCCCCTAGTGGTGGCTGCAGACAGGATCTTATCATGTATCTCTGTACACAGGGAGCTCCCCGCTAGTGGTGGCTGCAGACAGGATCTTATCATCTATCTCTGTATACAGGGAGCTCCCCGCTAGTGGTGGCTGCAGACAGAATCTTATCATGTATCGCTGTATACAGAGAGCTCCCCCTAGTGGTGGCTGCAGAGAGAATCTTATCATGTATCTCTATATACAGGGTGCTCCCCCTAGTGGTGGCTGCAGACAGAATCTTATCATGTATCTCTGTATACAGGGAGCTCCCCCTAGTGGTGGCTGCAGACATGATCTTATCATGTATCTCTGTATACAGGGTGCTCCCCCTAGTGGTGGCTGCAGACAGAATCTTATGATGTATTTCTGTATACAGGGAGCTCCCCTAGTGGTGGCTGCAGACAGGATCTTATGTATTTCTGTATACAGGGAGCTCCCCCTAGTGGTGTCTGCAGACAGAATCTTATCATGTATCTGTATACAGGGAGCTCCCCCTAGTGGTGGCTGCAGACAGAATCTTATCATGCATCTCTGTATACAGGGAGCTCCCCCTAGTGGTGGCTGCAGACAGAATCTTATGATGTATTTCTGTATACAGGGAGCTCCCCCTAGTGGTGGCTGCAGACAGGATCTTATGTATTTCTGTATACAGGGAGCTCCCCCTAGTGGTGTCTGCAGACAGAATCTTATCATGCATCTCTGTATACAGGGAGCTCCCCCTAGTGGTGGCTGCGGACAGAATCTTATCATGCATCTTGCCTTTCTTCCCTTTGTCCCCCCCGCTCTTCCTTTTGTCCCCCCCGCTCTTCCCTTTGTCCCCCCCCGCTCTTCCCTTTGTCCCCCCCGCTCTTCCCTTTGTCCCCCCCGCTCTTCCCTTTGTCCCCCCCGCTCTTCCCTTTTTGTCCCCCCCGCTCTTCCCTTTTTGTCCCCCCCGCTCTTCCCTTTTTGTCCCCCCCGCTCTTCCCTTTTTGTCCCCCCGCTCTTCCCTTTTTGTCCCCCCCGCTCTTCCCTTTTTGTCCCCCCCCGCTCTTCCCTTTTTGTCCCCCCCGCTCTTCCCTTTTTGTCCCCCCCGCTCTTCCCTTTTTGTCCCCCCCGCTCTTCCCTTTTTGTCCCCCCGCTCTTCCCTTTTTGTCCCCCCCGCTCTTCCCTTTTTGTCCCCCCGCTCTTCCCTTTTTGTCCCCCCCGCTCTTCCCTTTTTGTCCCCCCCGCTCTTCCCTTTTTGTCCCCCCGCTCTTCGCTTTTTGTCCCCCCCGCTGTTCCCTTTTTGTCCCCCCTCCCGCTGTTCCCTTTGTCCCCCCTCCCGCTGTTCCCTTTGTCCCCCCTCCCGCTGTTCCCTTTGTCCCCCCTCCCGCTGTTCCCTTTGTCCCCCCTCCCGCTGTTCCCTTTGTCCCCCCTCCCGCTGTTCCCTTTGTCCCCCCTCCCGCTGTTCCCTTTGTCCCCCTCCCGCTGTTCCCTTTGTCCCCCCTCCCGCTGTTCCCTTTGTCCCCCCTCCCGCTGTTCCCTTTGTCCCCCCTCCCGCTGTTCCCTTTGTCCCCCCTCCCGCTGTTCCCTTTGTTCCCCCCTCCCGCTGTTCCCTTTGTTCCCCCCTCCCGCTGTTCCCTTTGTTCCCGCCTCCCGCTCTTCCTTTTGTTCCCGCCTCCCGCTCTTCCTTTTTTCTTTTTGTTCCCCCCTCCCGCTCTTCCCTTTGTTCCCCCCTCCCGCTCTTCCCTTTGTTCCCCCCTCCCGCTCTTCCCTTTGTTCCCCCCTCCCGCTCTTCCCTTTGTTCCCCCCTCCCGCTCTTCCCTTTGTTCCCCCCTCCCGCTCTTCCCTTTGTTCCCCCCTCCCGCTCTTCCCTTTGTTCCCCCCTCCCGCTCTTCCCTTTGTTCCCCCCTCCCGCTCTTCCCTTTGTTCCCCCCTCCCGCTCTTCCCTTTGTTCCCCCCTCCCGCTCTTCCCTTTGTTCCCCCCTCCCGCTCTTCCCTTTGTCGTCCCCCCCGCTCTTCCCTTTGTCGTCCCCCCCGCTCTTCCCTTTGTCGTCCCCCCCCCGGCTGTTGTGAAGAGCAGCTCACTCTGAGAACGATGAATGCAGCGGTAAGCTAAAATAGCGCAGGGGGTCCCATCTCGGGCAGCTGGGGGACCACTAATATACCCCCCTGCAGCCACTGATCTGGCCCCGCAGTGCGGCTGTAATCTGTATAATGTGCTATATGTGGTCCTGTGTCTGATGTATAACGCCCGCTCTTTACTGCCCCCTGCAGGTTCTTGTGGTCCCGCGGCGATGGTGGCATTACGTGGAATCCGTGGATGACGTCACCGTTAGCATCAACTCCTGGCTGGAGCTGGTAAAGCCGCATCATTGATAATGGGATAGTGGGGGTGGGTGGGGCGTTATATCCGGAGCTGGAGATTATATGTATAATGAGTCTGGCGCAGATTACCGCCCATGAAACCTCTGGGATGAGAGCGGATCAGGGCCCATCAGGGAGTAGTGGGAGATTCTCTGTGATGATTATCGCCATCCGAGTCATATATCACTGTGTGAATGGCGAATGGTCCGTAATAAGTGATAGCACGCGCTGTATAATAGATATCGGACCTGAGCCTCTGTATAGAGCAGCTGTATAAACAGTGACATCACTGATAATTTACGATGATGTCACTGATAATATATGGTGATGTCACTGATAATACAGTATGTTATGATGTCACTGATAATGGGGTGCCATTGCTGTCACTGCTGATATCTGATGACATCACTGTACACAGTCACGTGACTAGCGCGGTCGTGCTCTCTCCTCTGCTCCAGGCTGTATGTCATATCGCCATTACGCTTCCTGACGGGGCAGACTTGGCGTCACAGCCGGCATTGAACTGAGATATTGCCCCCCCCCCAGTTGTTATGCGCTCTATGCCGCAGTCAGGGTCGGTCACTATAATAAGTATATTGCAGCGTTGACCTGGGCGCGCTCTGTATCCGCTCCGCTCTGACTCTGTTCCCTGATGAGATAAATGTGAGAGATTTGTTCCTGCTCTTTGAAGCCGCGCTGCTGCTGCGTATCCTCCATGTATTTGGGTATCTGCTGCTCTGCGCTGGAGGGATGATTGGATATTCCCGCCGGTCAATCATAGACTCGTCCAGTGATTACGAGCAGCGAGGGCTGCATTGTGTTGGCTGGGTAGGGTGCCGACCTCCGCGGATAGGTGGGTCCTTGTCATCTGTTAGGGGGATGTATTCGTCCCCTCCCTGCAGGATGAGCCTGCTCTGCCCTTCAGGATGAGCCTGCTCCGCACTGCGTTCCTGCTCCGCCCTGCAGGATGAGCCTGCTCCGCACTGCGTTCCTGCTCCGGCCTGCAGGATGAGCCTGCTCCGGCCTGCAGGATGAGCCTGCTCCGCACTGCGTTCCTGCTCCGCCCTGCAGGATGAGCCTGCTCCGCCCTGCAGGATGAGCCTGCTCCGCCCTGCAGGATGAGCCTGCTCCGGCCTGCAGGATGAGCCTGCTCCGGCCTGCAGGATGAGCCTGCTCCGGCCTGCAGGATGAGCCTGCTCCGCCCTGCAGGATGAGCCTGCTCCGCCCTGCAGGATGAGCCTGCTCCGCCCTGCAGGATGAGCCTGCTCCGCCCTGCGTTCCTGCTCCGGCCTGCAGGATGAGCCTGCTCCACACTGCGTTCCTGCTCCGGCCTGCAGGATGAGCCTGCTCCGCACTGCATTCCTGCTCCGGCCTGCAGGATGAGCCTGCTCCGCCCTGCAGGATGAGCCTGCTCCGGCCTGCAGGATGAGCCTGCTCCGCCCTGCAGGATGAGCCTGCTCCGCTCTGCAGGATGAGGCTGCTCCGCACTGCAGGATGAGGCTGCTCCGCCCTGCAGGATGAGCCTGCTCCGCCCTGCAGGATGAGCCTGCTCCGCACTGCGTTCCTGCTCCGGCCTGCAGGATGAGCCTGCTCCGGCCTGCAGGATGAGCCTGCTCCGCCCTGCAGGATGAGCCTGCTCCGCCCTGCGTTCCTGCTCCGGCCTGCAGGATGAGCCTGCTCCGGCCTGCAGGATGAGCCTGCTCCGCCCTGCAGGATGAGCCTGCTCCGCTCTGCAGGATGAGCCTGCTCCGCCCTGCAGGATGAGCCTGCTCCGCCCTGCAGGATGAGCCTGCTCCGCACTGCGTTCCTGCTCCGGCCTGCAGGATGAGCCTGCTCCGCTCTGCAGGATGAGCCTGCTCCGCCCTGCAGGATGAGCCTGCTCCGCACTGCGTTCCTGCTCCGCTCTTCAGGATGAGCCTGCTCCGCTCTACAGGCAGCCGCGTTCTGCTCCGCTCGGCGTTCTGCTCCGCTCGGCGCCTTCTCTCTTGCTGCTTTTAGTAAGTAATTAATAATATTAGCTTTTTTAGATTTGCCAGGTTGCTTTCATCAGTATGAGGCCTCCAGCAGCCCCATGTAAGGGTTCTAGGATCCGTCCTGCAGTCATGGAGCTGCGGTCGGACCGTGCGATGCTCGTCTTGCTGCGATCAATACAAGTAAAGAGAAATTCATTTTCTGGAGGCGCGAGACAGTAACTATTTATATACAAGTGATAGAACGGCGCGGCTCCGCCAGCAGCGATCGATGGCCGCCGGATAGAGACGTGTGCAATATCAGGACGTGCCGATCTGACACAAAGTAACGAGAGAACACCACAGGGACCCTCCGATCTCAGCTCACGAGTATCTACTGCAGGGGGTTCAGCGCTACCCCAGAGCTGCACTCACAATTCTGCTGCGATGTCTCCTGCCGCAGCCACATACATGCTGGGATATGAATGAGATGATGGGGGGAGTAGTTCAGCCCCTGATGGCGGCTTCCTGAACGATCTCACATGGCCGTGAATAGAAAACGGAGAAATAATTTGCCGGCAGATTTATTCCATTGTAATATAATTAAATTCAGAAGGCGCCGACCATCATCAGCCGCTCATTAAATATGTATCGTGATAATGGAGCAAACGCCGACCTCCGCGAGATCGTCCTGCGGGAAACGTGGGACCGCCCGACTACAGGAAAGCTGGGAAAGGCATCGGCAAACTGTCCAGACTCATAAGTGTACCTGCAGTCCTATGTAACACCACAGATAACACAGTAGATGTCACCTGCAGTCCTATGTAACACCACAGATAACACAGTAGATGTCACCTGCAGTCCTATGTAACACCACAGATAACACAGTAGATGTCACCTGCAGTCCTCAGTCCCTGAGTACAGATAATGTAGTAGATGTCACCTGCAGTCCTATGTAACACCACAGATAACACAGTGATCACTCTCTGAGTACAGATAATGTAGTAGATGTCACCTGCAGTCCTATGTAACACCACAGATAACACAGTGATAACTCTCTGAGTACAGATAATGTAGTAGATGTCACCTGCAGTCCTATGTAACACCACAGACAACACAGTGATAACTCTCTGAGTACAGATAATGTAGTAGATATCACCTGCAGTCCTATGTAACACCACAGATAACACAGTGATATCTCTCTGAGTACAGATAATGTAGTAGATGTCACCTGCAGTCCTATGTAACACCACAGATAACACAGTGATATCTCTCTGAGTACAGATAATGTAGTAGATGTCACCTGCAGTCCTATGTAACACCACAGATAACACAGTGATAACTCTCTGAGTACAGATAATGTAGTAGATATCACCTGCAGTCCTATGTAACACCACAGATAACACAGTGATATCTCTCTGAGTACAGATAATGTAGTAGATATCACCTGCAGTCCTATGTAACACCACAGATAACACAGTGATATCTCTCTGAGTACAGATAATGTAGTAGATGTCACCTGCAGTCCTATGTAACACCACAGATAACACAGTGATAACTCTCTGAGTACAGATAATGTAGCAGATGTTACCTGCAGTCCTATGTAACACCACAGATAACACAGTGATAACTCTCTGAGTACAGATAATGTAGTAGATGTCACCTGCAGTCCTATGTAACACCACAGATAACACAGTGATAACTCTCTGAGTACAGATAATGTAGTAGATATCACCTGCAGTCCTATGTAACACCACAGATAACACAGTGATATCTCTCTGAGTACAGATAATGTAGTAGATGTCACCTGCAGTCCTATGTAACACCACAGATAACACAGTGATATCTCTCTGAGTACAGATAATGTAGCAGATGTTACCTGCAGTCCTATGTAACACCACAGATAACACAGTGATAACTCTCTGAGTACAGATAATGTAGTAGATGTCACCTGCAGTCCTATGTAACACCACAGATAACACAGTGATAACTCCCTGAGTACAGATAATGTAGTAGATGTCACCTGCAGTCCTATGTAACACCACTGTCGTGTTTGTGCTGTGCAGGGCTCGGACCATGCGGCTCGGGTGGAGGAGGCCATAACCAGGACGGTGGTTTGTGCCTTTAAGTCTGCGGAGGGCGCAGAGAGCTCCGGCGATTGGCTGAACCCAACGGAGGTGAGTGCAGGGTGCGAAATACTGACGGCCCCGAGCGCTGCTGACAGTCGAGCTCTATGAACACAATCCGGGCGGCTCGTCCTTAGCAGCCGCTGTCTGTCACCCGCTGATGTACGATCGGCCGAAAACCACCGAAGGTTCCTTTAATCCGGAATGATCAGGAGCCGAAATGTCCGGAGTCCCGGACTGGGAGGTGCAGATTCATAGTTTACAACAAAGGAGCAACACGCCTCTTAATCCGGCATCTAATAATTCAGAAATTAGATAAAAAGAGGAGGAGGACTGGGGAGGAGTCCGAATGGAGGTGTCCAGAGGGAGGAGGAGGACTGGGGAGGAGTCCGAAGGGAGGGGTCCAGAGGGAGGAGGAGGACTGGGGAGGAGTCCGAAGGGAGGGGTCCAGAGGGAGGAGGAGGACTGGGGAGGAGTCCGAAGGGAGGGGTCCAGAGGGAGGAGGAGGACTGGGGAGGAGTCCGAAGGGAGGTGTCCAGAGGGAGGAGGAGGACTGGGGAGGAGTCCGAAGGGAGGTGTCCAGAGGGAGGAGGAGGACTGGGGAGGAGTCCGAAGAGAGGTGTCCAGAGTGAGGAGCAGGACTGGGGAGGAGTCCAAAGGGAGAGGTCCAGAGGGAGGAGCAGGACTGGGGAGGAGTCCAAAGGGAGAGGTCCAGAGGGATGAGGAGGACTGGGGAGGAGTCCAAAGGGAGGTTTCCTGAGGGAGGAGGAGGACTGGGGAGGAGTCCGAAGGGAGGGGTCCAGAGGGAGGAGGGGGACTGGGGAGGAGTCCAGAGGAAGGGGGGGGCAGTCCGGAGGAAGGTGTTCAGAGGGAGGAGGAGGAGGACTGGGGAGGAGTCCAGAGGGAGGAGGAGGACTGGGAAGGAGTCCGAAGGGAGGGGTCCAGAGGGAGGAGGAGGACTGGGGAGGAGTCCGAAGGGAGGTGTCCAGAGGGAGGAGGAGGACTGGGGAGGAGTCCGAAGGGAGGTGTCCAGAGGGAGGAGGAGGAGGACTGGGGAGGAGTCCAGAGGGAGGAGGAGAACTGGGAAGGAGTCCGAAGGGAGGGGTCCAGAGGGAGGAGGAGGACTGGGGAAGAGTCCAGAGGGAGGAGGAGGACTGGGGAGGAGTCCGAAAGGAGGGGTCCAGAGGGAGGAGGAGGACTGGGGAGGAGTCCGAAGGGAGGTGTCCAGAGGGAAGAGGAGGACTGGGGAGGAGTCCGAAGGGAGGTGTCCAGAGGGAGGAGGAGGACTGGGGAGGAGTCCGAAGAGAGGTGTCCAGAGGGAGGAGCAGGACTGGGGAGGAGTCCAAAGGGAGAGGTCCAGAGGGAGGAGCAGGACTGGGGAGGAGTCCAAAGGGAGAGGTCCAGAGGGAGGAGGAGGACTGGGGAGGAGTCCGAAGGGAGGTGTCCAGAGGGATGAGGAGGACTGTGGAGGAGTCCAAAGGGAGGTTTCCTGAGGGAGGAGGAGGACTGGGGAGGAGTCCGAAGGGAGGGGTCCAGAGGGAGGAGGGGGACTGGGGAGGAGTCCAGAGGAAGGGGGGGGGGAGTCCGGAGGAAGGTGTTCAGAGGGAGGAGGAGGAGGACTGGGGAGGAGTCCAGAGGGAGGAGGAGGACTGGGAAGGAGTCTGGAGGAACGGGGGAGTAGTGAGGAAGGGGGACGACGGGAGGAGGAGGACTGGAGAGGAGTCTGGAGGGAGGAGGAGGACTGGGGAGGAGTCTGGAGGAAGGGAAGAGGGAGGGACGGGGGAGTCCGGAGGAGGATGGGGGAGTCCGGCAATGACTCTCATAGAGCCGAGCGTTCCTGTGTATCGGGGAGAGAGTTGAGTGACTGCTCGGCTGACGGCGTCTGTTGTGTTTGGCGGTCTGTCTGTCGGTCTCTGTCTGTCTGTCGGTCTCTGTCTGTCTGTCGGTCTCTGTCTGTCTGACGGTCTCTGTCTGTCTGTCTGTCTCTCTCTGTAACGAACATTCGGTTGTTACTTTGGACCCTGTTCCATGACCATCCAATAATCCAGAATATCTGATAATCTGGAGATTATTTCCAGCACAGAAGTAGATGACTGTCTGGAATAAGAAGGAACCAATTGTAATTCTCCGCTGATTGATGACAATTGTGAGTTTACATTGTATCCACTTCTATTTCTGTCCAATAATCCGGAATATCTGATAATCTGGATTTTTCTGCATAGCTGTGTTGATCAGAGGAGCCTCGTTATTGCTTCTCCACTTCTGCCGGACTATCGGATTTTGTTTCCGGCGTCTCACAAGGTGTAAATCACGGCTCCTGCGTCTCTTTTGCTTACGTGGGACTGCAGAGAAATGTGATTGCTGCTGTGAAGGATGGAATCTGCTGACGACTCTGGAGGGATAGAAATATTACAGGAGAAGTCGCCGTCTCCGCAGTTTTTCCTGAATAATATGAGGTCAGCGACGTCTGCCGATCATTAACCCTTCGGTGACTCTCCTTGTGTTTTGCAGGACGAGGCGACGACTCACGAAACGAACCTCCAATATTTGAATCTGGCGGTTTCTGCCTTCACGGAGCACAAGATGGCGGCGAACGAGACGGAAAACGCCGCTGAAAAAGATGAACCGGAAATGAAGCGGAGGAGGGAGGATGAGGAGCGTCAGGGCCGGTCCAGCAGCCGCGCTCCGGTCAGTCAGTGCTTCGTCCCTGTGTTACCTTCATTAACTAACGAGGAGTCTGGAGAAAAAGAGGTGAAACATCCGAGACCAGACAGGGAAACGGGCGCCATAACCAGCGACGAGCTGCTGGACTGCCTGCTGCACCCGCGGGTCCTCACCATGGTCGCCCAGCTCCTGGTGAACAGGAGGTGAGGAAAGAGTTAACCTCAAAATGCAGCTCGAGCTAAAGGGCCACGAACCCCAAAATCTGATGTTGATACCGGAGCAGATGAGCGGCTGATAACAGAGAGTAATAGAGGGTATAGGTATAATAACCTGGCCTACAGTTGGCCTCTACGCTGCCTTAAATGGCTGATAACAGGCGGTAATAGATAACTGAAAGGCGGCTTTTGTACAGTTCATGTTCAGTCTCCAGAAAATCTTTATTTTTATTACTTGTTTGTTTATTGTTAAAAATAAAAACATAACAAAGTTTTAAATAGTGACGTTCTCTTCTCATTGTCTTCGCTCCTGTTATTCGCCTCTATGGGGCGGCAGCGCTGACGGGGGAACCGTCCAGAAACACCGCCGGTTCTTACCTATAGTAGGCCGTCCTTCTGCAGCCTCGACAGACCACTCCTGCCCTCTCTTCCTCCTGCCCTCTCCTCCTTCCGCCCTCTCCTCATCCCACGTTCTTCTACTCCTCTTCTCCTCCTCCCGCGCTCTTCTCCTCCTGCCCTCTTCTCCTCCTCCCGCGCTCTTCTCCTCCTGCCTTTTCTCCTCTTGCCCTCTCCTCCTCCCGTTCTCTTCTCCTCCTGCCTTTTATCCTCTCGCCCTCTCCTCCTCCCGCTCTCTTCTCCTCCTGCCCTCTCCTCCTGCCTTTTCTCCTCTCGCCCTCTCCTCCTCCCGTTCTCTTCTCCTCCTGCCTTTTCTCCTCTCGCCCTCTCCTCCTCCCGCTCTCTTCTCCTCCTGCCCTCTCCTCCTGCCTTTTCTCCTCTCGCCCTCTCCTCCTCCCGTTCTCTTCTCCTCCTGCCTTTTCTCCTCTCGCCCTCTCCTCCTCACGCCCTCTCCTCCTCTCGCCCTCTCCTGCTCCCGCTCTCTCCTCCTCCTGCCCTCTCCTCCTCCTGCCTTTTCTCCTCTCGCCCTCTTCTCCTCCTGCCCTCTCCCACCCTCTTCTCCTCATGCCTTTTCTCCTCTCTCCCTCTCCTAATCCCGCCTTCTCCTCCTCCTGCCCTCTCCTCCTGTTCTATGTCTCCAGTCCACTCCTTTACTTATAGGTACGTCGGCCATTCCCTGTCCTGTCTTAGGGTTTCCTCCTGTTTAATATTCAGACGTCCACATAACAGCCCACATTCTCCCTGAGAGCAGCACTATAAACTCCTCACAGGGCTGCTATATACTATGGTGGCGGTCACAAGTGCATCTCACAAAATTAGAATATCATCAAAAAGTTAATTTATTTCAGTTTTTCAATATAAAAAGTGAAACTCATATATTATATAGAGTCATTACACACAGAGGGATCTATTATATAGTCATTACACAGAGGGATCTGTTATATAGAATCATTACACGCAGAGGGATCTATTATATAGAGTCATTACACACAGAGGGATCTATTATATAGAGTCATTACACACAGAGGGATCTATTATATAGAGTCATTACACGCAGAGGGATCTATTATATAGAGTCATTACACACAGAGGGATCTATTATATAGTCATTACACGCAGAGGGATCTATTATATAGAGTCATTACACGAGTGATCTATTATATAGAGTCATTACACACAGAGGGATCTATTATATAGAGTCATTACACACAGAGGGATCTATTATATAGAGTCATTACACACAGAGGGATCTATTAGATAGAGACATTACACACAGAGCGATCTATTATATAGAGCCATTACACACAGAGGGATCTATTATATAGAGTCATTACACACAGAGGGATCTATTATATAGAGTCATTACACACAGAGGGATCTATTATATAGAGTCATTACACACTGTTCTATTATATAGTCATTACACACAGTGATCTATTATATAGAGTCATTACACACAGAGGGATCTATTATATAGAGACATTACTCACAGAGGGATCTATTATATAGAGTCATTACACGCAGAGGGATCTATTATATAGAGTCATTACACACAGAGGGATCTATTATATAGAGTCATTACACACAGAGTGATCTATTATATAGAGTCATTACACACAGAGGGATCTATTATATAGATACACACAGGGATCTATTATATAGTCATTACACACAGAGGGATCTATTATATAGTCATTACACACAGAGGGATCTATTCTATAGAGTCATTACACAGAGTGATCTATTATAAAGAGTCATTACACACAGAGGGATCTATTATATAGAGCCATTACACACAGGGATCTATTATATAGAGTCATTACACACAGAGTGATCTATTATATAGAGTCATTACACACAGAGGGATCTATTATATAGAGTCATTTCACACAGAGGGATCTATTATATAGAGCCATTACACACAGAGGGATCTATTATATAGAGTCATTACACACAGAGGGATCTATTATATAGACTCATTACACACAGGGATCTATTATATAGAGTCATTACACACAGAGCGATCTATTATATAGAGTCATTACACACAGAGGGATATATTATATAGAGTCATTACACACAGAGGGATCTATTATATAGAGCCATTACACACAGAGGGATCTATTATATAGAGTCATTACACACAGAGCGATCTATTATATAGAGTCATTACACACAGAGGGATCTATTATATAGAGTCATTACACGCAGAGGGGTCTATTATATAGAGTCATTACACGCAGAGGGATCTATTATATAGAGTCATTACACGCAGAGGGATCTATTATATAGAGTCATTGCACACAGAGGGATCTATTATATAGAGTCATTGCACACAGGGATCTATTATATAGTCATTGCACACAGAGGGATCTATTATATAGAGTCATTACACAGAGGGATCTATTATATAGTCATTACACGCAGAGGGATCTATTATATAGAGTCATTACACGCAGAGGGATCTATTATATAGAGTCATTACACGCAGAGGGATCTATTATATAGAGTCATTACACGCAGAGCGATCTATTATATAGAGTCATTACACACAGTGATCTATTATATAGAGTCATTACACACAGAGGGATCTATTATATAGAGTCATTACACACAGAGGGATCTATTATATAGAGTCATTACACGGAGAGGGATCTATTATATAGAGTCATTACACGGAGAGGGATCTATTATATAGAGTCATTACACACAGCGATCTATTATATAGAGTCATTACACACAGAGGGATCTATTATATAGAGTCATTACACACAGAGTGATCTATTATATAGAGTCATTACACACAGAGGGATCTATTATGTAAAGTCATTACACACAGAGTGATCTATTATATAGAGTCATTACACACAGAGGGATCTATTATATAGAGTCATTACACACAGAGGGATCTATTATATAGTCATAACACACAGAGTGATCTATTATATAGAGTCATTACACACAGAGGGATCTATTATATAGAGTCATTACACACAGAGGGATCTATTATATAGAGTCATTACACACAGAGGGATCTATTTCACGTGTTTATTTCTGTTAAAGTTGATGATTATGGCTTACAGCCAATGAAAACACAGAAACAAACACGTGAAATAGATCACTCTGTGTGTAATGACTGTATATAATAGATCCATCTGTGTGTAATGACTGTATATAATAGATCCCTCTGTGTGTAATGACTATATAATAGATCCATCTGTGTGTAATGACTATATAATAGATCCCTCTATGTGTAATGACTCTATATAATAGATCCATCTGTGTGTAATGACTCTATATAATAGATCACTCTGTGTGTAATGACTCTATATAATAGATCACTCTGTGTGTTATGACTCTATATAATAGATCACTCTGTGTGTAATGACTCTATATAATAGATCACTCTGTGTGTAATGACTCTATATAATAGATCCCTCTGTGTGAAATGACTCTATATAATAGATCCCTCTGTGTGTAATGAGTCTATATAATAGATCCCTCTGTGTGTAATGACTCTATATAATAGATCCCTCTGTGTGTAATGACTCTACATAATAGATCACTCTGTGTGTAATGACTCTATATAATAGATCCCTCTGTGTGTAATGACTATATAATAGATCACTCTGTGTGTAATGACTCTATATAATAGATCCCTCTGCGTGTAATGACTATATAATAGATCCCTCTGTGTGTAATGACTCTATATAATAGATCCCTCTGCGTGTAATGACTCTATATAATAGATCCCTCTGTGTAATGACTCTATATAATAGATCCCTCTGCGTGTAATGACTCTATATAATAGATCCCTCTGTGTGTAATGACTCAATATAATAGATCCCTCTGCGTGTAATGACTCTATATAATAGATCCCTCTGTGTGTAATGACTATATAATAGATCCTTCTGTGTGTAATGACTCTATATAATAGATCCCTCTGTGTGTAATGACTCTATATAATAGATCCCTCTGTGTGTAATGACTCTATATAATAGATCCCTCTGCGTGTAATGACTCTATATAATAGATCCCTCTGCGTGTAATGACTCTATATAATAGATCCCTCTGCGTGTAATGACTCTATATAATAGATCCCTCTGCGTGTAATGACTCTATATAATAGGTCCCTCTGCGTGTAATGACTCTATATAATAGATCCATCTGTGTGTAATGACTCTATATAATAGATCCATCTCCGTGTAATGACTCTATATAATAGGTCCCTCTGTGTGTAATGACTCTATATAATAGATCCCTCTGTATGTAATGACTCTATATAATAGATCCCTCTGCGTGTAATGACTCTATATAATAGATCCCTCTGTGTGTAATGACTCTATATAATAGATCCCTCTGCGTGTAATGACTCTATATAATAGATCCCTCTGTGTGTAATGACTCTATATAATAGATCCCTCTGCGTGTAATGACTCTATATAATAGATCGCTCTGCGTGTAATGACTCTATATAATAGATCCTTCTGCGTGCAATGACTCTATATAATAGATCCCTCTGCGTGTAATGACTCTATATAATAGATCCCTCTGTGTGTAATGACTCTATATAATAGATCCCTCTGCGTGTAATGACTCTATATAATAGATCCTTCTGTGTGCAATGACTCTATATAATAGATCCCTCTGCGTGTAATGACTCTATATAATAGATCCCTCTGCGTGTAATGACTATATAATAGGTCCCTCTGCGTGTAATGACTCTATATAATAGATCCCTCTGTGTGTAATGACTCTATATAATAGATCCCTCTGCGTGTAATGACTCTATATAATAGGTCCCTCTGTGTGTAATGACTCTATATAATAGATCCCTCTGTGTGTAATGACTCTATATAATAGATCCCTCTGCGTGTAATGACTCTATATAATAGATCCCTCTGCGTGTAATGACTCTATATAATAGATCCCTCTGTGTGTAATGACTCTATATAATAGATCCCTCTGTGTGTAATGACTCTATATAATAGATCCCTCTGTGTGTAATGACTCTATATAATAGATCCCTCTGCGTGTAATGACTCTATATAATAGATCCCTCTGCGTGTAATAACTCTATATAATAGATCCCTCTGTGTGTAATGACTCTATATAATAGATCGCTCTGTGTGTAATTACTCTATATAATAGATCCCTCTGCGTGTAATGACTCTATATAATAGATCCCTCTGCGTGTAATAACTCTATATAATAGATCCCTCTGTGTGTAATGACTCTATAATAGATCGCTCTGCGTGTAATGACTCTATATAATAGATCCCTCTGCGTGTAATGACTCTATATAATAGATCCCTCTGTGTGTAATGACTCTATATGATAGATCCCTCTGTGTGGAATGACTCTATATAATAGATCCCTCTGTGTGGAATGACTCTATATAATAGATCCCTCTGCGTGTAATGACTCTATATAATAGATCCCTCTGCGTGTAATGACTATATAATAGATCCCTCTGTGTGTAATGACTCTATATAATAGATCCCTCTGTGTGTAATGACTCTATATAATAGATCCCTCTGTGTGTAATGACTCTATATAATAGATCCCTCTGTGTGTAATGACTCTATATAATAGATCCCTCTGTGTGTAATGACTCTATATAATAGATCCCTCTGAGTGTAATGACTCTATATAATAGATCCCTCTGTGTGTAATGACTCTATATAATAGATCCCTCTGCGTGTAATGACTCTATATAATAGATCCCTCTGCGTGTAATGACTCTATATAATAGATCCCTCTGTGTGTAATGACTCTATATAATAGATCCCTCTGTGTGTAATGACTCTATATAATAGATCCCTCTGCGTGTAATGACTATAGAATAGATCCCTCTGTGTGTAATGACTCTATATAATAGATCCCTCTGTGTGTACTGACTCTATATAATAGATCACTCTGTGTGTAATGTGTTATGCACACGCCCGGGCTAAGCGGCGTGTGCGTGTGATTGGTAGTGATTCCACTGGACCGTGCCGAAGAGTGAATGCCTGGAGGGGCGTGACTAAGTATTCACCCGATCCGACCAGGGTCGCACGACGGCATACGACGCCAGTGCACCAAGGAGGAACCGAGCAGAGGGACCAGGTGCTACTCCAGGACAGACCCCGGACACGGCTGTTGACCCACACAGGGAAATACAGGAACAGGCTGGTAGGCTGGCACACAGACTGGAGGGTATAGGCAGGCACGACTGGTATGCAGGCAGGGGGGTAAAGGCAAGCACAGCTAGAGTGCAGACAGGGAGGCACTAGCAGGTAGGAACACAGGCGGGATAGGACCCAGTACACACCGGGACTCAGGAACAATACAGGCAGAGGGTTACAGGCAAGCACAGCTAGAGTGCAGACAAGGCTGAGCAGGGCAGGACAGGACTGCCGGAGCAGCGGGCAGAAGCAGGGCAGGACAGGACTGCCGGAGCAGCGGGCAGAAGCAGGGCAGGACAGGACTGCCGGAGCAGCGGGCAGAAGCAGGGCAGGACAGGACTGCCGGAGCAGCGGGCAGAAGCAGGGCAGGACAGGACTGCCGGAGCAGCGGGCAGAAGCAGGGCAGGACAGGACTGCCGGAGCAGCGGGCAGAAGCAGGGCAGGACAGGACTGCCAGAGCAGCGGGCAGAAGCAGGGCAGGACAGGACTCTGTTCACACGGAACAGACAGGAAGGGAAAGACAGAGCCAGACACCCACAGGGTACTTGCAGTGAAGTAGCGAGTGGACCACAAACTCACAAACGGGAGTACAAAGACAACAGGCAGGAGTTAGGTACGAGTTCAGACTCTGCAGAAAAAGGAAGGGAACGGACATAGAGGCAAAACAGGTAAAGGATAGGAGAGAGTTCAGACTGGAACTGAGTGTACGGAGGAGACCGACACTGCAGCAGGATACAGGAGCAGGTCTGGGAATACTGCCCCCAGAGAGGCGGGACGAACAGGCAAGGAGCGTGTTCAGACAGGACAGACAAGATACAGGAGCGGGTCTAGGTAATCGGCCCCTAGAAGGCGGGAGGAACAGGCTAGGAGCGTGTTCAGACAGGACAGACAAGATACACAGAAAGGACTCAGTTCAGACACGGGAACTAATACCGCAAAGCAGGAGACATACAGGACTCAGTTCAGACACGGGAGCTGATACCGCAAAGCAGGAGACATACAGGACACAGTTCAGACACGGGAGCTGATACCGCAAAGCAGGAGACATACAGGACTAAGTTCAGACAGGCCTGGAAATACAGCCTCCAGGAAAGGCAGACAAGGAAACAAAGACGGGACCTGGCACCTTCAGAATGCAAGCACACACTGAAGGAAACACTATGCTCAGGCAGGGATAGAAGGGAGCTGCTGAGCTATATACCAAGTGTCAGACAGCAATAGGCTGAGGACGCACAAGGGGTGTGACCCACAGCAGGTACAAAAAGCAGGAAGTGATCGGGCGCCGCCCTTAAGCAGCAGAGACAGACACAAACAGACAGCATGGAGGGAAGCCAGAGAGACACTCTGGACAGGAGATCAAGTGCGCTCTCTTGCACAGTGGGAGATGGACCACCATGCAAGGACGCCGCCAGGTATGTTACATAATGACTATATAATAGATCCCTCTGTGTGTAATGACTCTATATAATAGATCACTCTGTGTGTAATGACTCTATATAATAGATCCCTCTGCATGTAATGACTCTATATAATAGATCCCTCTGTGTGTAATGACTCTATATAATATAGGAGTGTCACTTTTTTCATTGAAGAACTGAAATAAATTAACTTTTTGATGTTATTGTAATTTAGTGAGAAGCACCTGTATGTGGCTGCTCCACCCAGGATTTGATGACACCAGGACAGGGGGGTGCAGGGGTTGCAGTCACACTGGATCCTGAGGAGGCCCAAAAGGGGTCCCTGTAGCCCAAGTGAGAAGTCCACTACTATTATAGACCTGTGACCGTGGAGGGTCCGGGGGGCGCAGTCTGTGCTGACGACGTTGTCTGTGAACATTCACCTTTTATAGGAACTTGTAAAAGCTGCAACTATTGACGGTGAGCGAAATGGCCTTTCCTTCGTTTTTGACCCGTCGACCATTTCATCTTTTCTTTCTTTTCTTTTTCTCTCTCCCTTTTCCTTTTCTCCTTTCCTTCCTTCCTATTTCCCTTCCCTCTCTCCCTTCCTTTCCCTTCCCTCTCTTCCTTCTTTTCCCTTCCCTGTCTTCCTTCCTTTCCCTTCCCTGTCTTCCTTCCTTTCCCTTCCCTCTCTTCCTTCCTTTCCCTTCCCTCTCTTCCTTCCTTTCCCTTCCCTCTCTTCCTTCCCTTCCCTTCCCTCTCTTCCTTCCTTTCCCTTCCCTCTCTTCCTTCCTTTCCCTTCCCTCTCTTCCTTCCTTTCCCTTCCCTCTCTTCCTTCCCTTCCCTTCCCTCTCTTCCTTCCTTTCCCTTCCCTCTCTTCCTTCCTTTCCCTTCCCTCTCTTCCTTCCTTTCCCTTCCCTCTCTTCCTTCCTTTCCCTTCCCTCTCTTCCTCCCTTTCCCTTCCCTCTCTTCCTTCCTTTCCCTTTCTCTCCTCCTTCCCTTTCATACTTCATCTTGATATTTTGTATCCTCATATTCTACAAGACAAAGTATCCACACACAATGCAGCTATTAAACGCTATCCCACACAACTGGCCCTGTGTAAAAAAAAAAAAAGTAATTGCCCCCTGATCTGTGCAGCCATGTAATTAACCAGATATGCTATAATTGGGTGTAATTAGCCTGAACGCGCCCAGGTGTAATCAGTGCGGAGCATTAAACCCCTCGTTATAACCTTCTCCGCAATGTGAAAAGCCATAAAGTGATCACACAAACTGTCCCGAACTCATCTCATATCCCACCCCCATATAGTGCCCAATAAATGTCCATATAATGTTACTTTACAGTCAGCGCTGTGATCGCCAGCGGTGCCGTCTGGAAGGAAAATACCCACAGTTACCGAAACTTGAATATATAGATCATATTCACAGGAACAACTAATGATATATAAAGACTATGATTACTGTAAAAGGTGGTGACGTACGGAGCGTGCCGACACCGGAGCATCAAACGCGGGTCACACAATATTTATTCTGATAAAGTAAAAAATAATCAACTTAATAAAAGAAAAAGAAGAAAATGTAACAGACACTTTCATATAATGAAAAAACAGTGAAAAAGTTTTGGTGACGCATGTGAAAGTGTGTGCAAACACATGAATTAGGAAGACAACGAATATATGTTGAAAGAATTAAATAAGTTTAATCACATATGAAAAAGTGTAAAACATAATGTGTCATACTTTACCTATACAATACCACCATATATATAGTACACCCATAACCTTGTCTTACACTTTACTTACATAATACCACCTGATTTCTTATTCTTTTGCATGTTTGGCACTTACATGTTTCAGATCATAAAAAAAAACAATTGGAAATATAAGACAAAGATAACACAAGTCAAAACGAAATGCAGTCTTTAAACGAAGGTCTTTATTATTAAGGGAAAAAGAAATCCAAACCTACAAGATCCTGTGTGAAAAAGTGATTGCCCCCTCCACCTTAAAACATAAATTAACTGTGGTTTATCACATCTTTGGGAAGCTGAGTTCACTCTCCTCAGCCGCACACAGGCCTGATTACTGCCACACCTGTTCTCAATCAAGAAATCACTTAAATAGGACCTGCCTGACAAAGTGAAGTAGACCAAAAGCTAGACATCAGGCTGCGATCCAAAGAAATTCAGGAGCAAATGAGAAACAAAGTAATTGAAATTTATCAGTCTGGAGAAGGTTATAAAGCCAGTCCTAAAGCTTTGTGACTGCAACAAACCACAGTGAGAGCCATTATCCACAAATGGCGAAAACATGGAACAGTGGTGAACTTTCCCAGGAGTGGCCAGCCGACCAAAATTACCCCAAGAGTGCAGAGACGACTCATCCAAGAGGTCACAAAAGACCCCACAACAACATCCAAAGAAGTGCGGACCTCACTTGTCTCAGTTAAGGTCAGTGTTCATGACTCCACCACAAGAAACAGACTGGGCAAAAATGGCATGCATGGCAGAGTTTCAAGACGAAAACCACTGCTGAGCAAACGAGCATAAAGGCTCATCTCAGTTTTGCCAGAAAACATCTTGATTATCATCAAGATTTTTGGGAGAATACTCTGTGGACTGACGATACAAAAGTTTAACTATTTGTAAGGTGTATGTCCCATTACATCTGGCGTAGAAGTAACACAGCATTTCAGAAAAGGAACATCATACCAACAGTAAAATATGGTGGTAGTGTGATGGTCTGGGGCTGTTTTGCTGCTTCAGGACTTGGAAGACTTGCTGTGGTAAATGGAACCATGAATTCTGCTGTCTACCAAAAAATCCTGAAGGAGAATGTCCGGCCATCTGTTCGTAACCTCAAGCTGAAGCGCACTTGGGTTATGCAGCAGGACAATGATCCAAAACACACCAGCAAGTCCACCTCTAATGGATTAAGAAAAGCAAAATTAAGACTTTGGAGTGGCTGAGTCAAAGTCCTGACCTTAATCCGATTGAGATGCTGTAGCCGGACCTGAAAAAGGCGGTTCATGCTCGGAAACCTCCAATGTGGCTGAATTACAACAATCCTGCAAAGATGAGCGGCCAAAATTCCTCCAGAGCGTTGTAAAGACTCATTGCCAGTTATCACAAACGCTTGATTGCAGTTGTTGCTGCTAAGGGCCCAACCTGTTATTAGGTTCACTTTGTCACACATGGCCCTGTGTAACATCCCTGGCGGCGTGCTGACATGGCTTACCACCTCCCACCATGCAAGACCGCCATCTTACTTATCAGTCCAGGCTGCACACTTTGCTCCAGTACCTGCTGTGTCTCTTGTCTGATTGCTTAGGGCGGCGGCGCGGTAACTGCCTGATTCTTATAGCTACTGTGTGCGCAGTCCTAATGCGTCCCCAGCCTATTGTTGTGAGTCACTGGATACTTAAACCCCCTCCACCCAGTAGGAGGTGCCTGAGCAACACGTTCTTTCAGTGTGTTCTGTTCAACTGAGTTGCCAGGTCCTGTCCTGTATCTTGTCTGTTTCCGCCACCTTGGGGGCAGAGTACCCAGGCCCATTACCTGTACCTGTGACTTCTAGTCTGTTTCCGCCACCCTGGGGGCTGTATACCCAGGCCCGTTATCTGTATCTGTGACTTCTAGTCTGTTTCCACCATCCTAGGGGCTGTATACCCAGGCTCGTTACCTGTATCTGTGACTTCTAGTCTGTTTCCGCCACCCTGGGGGCTGAGTTCCCAGGCTCTTTCCTGTATCTTGTTCCAGGTTCAGTTCCTGTCTGAACTGAGTCCTAGCCCGTTACCTGTTTGTCTCTATGTCCAATCCTTTCCTTTTCCTGCAGTGTCTGAACCTGCACCTAACTCCTACTCATTGTCTCTGTACTTTTGTTTGTAAGTTTGGTGTCCACTCGCTACTTCATTGCAAGTACCTTGCGTGTATCTGGTTCTGCTTGTCCTGTTTCCCTGCCTCCGTATCTACCTCCTGTGTTCTAGCTATCTTCCTGTGTTTGCCAGTCTGTTCCATGTGAACAGAGCCCTGTCCTCTCTGCCTGCACCTGCGGTTCCGCTCTGCTCTGCTTGTCCTCCTCGCCTGCGGTCCTGCTCTGCTCTGCTTGTCCTCTGCGCCTGCGGTTCTGCTCTGCTTGTCCTCCGTGCCTGCGGTTCTGCTCTGCTTGTCCTCCGCGCATGCGGTTCTGCTCTGCTCTGCTTGTCCTCCACGCCTGCGGTTCTGCTCTGCTCCGCTTGTCCTCTGCGTCTGTGGTTCTGCTTTTTCTCTGCTTCGCTTGTCCTCCGCGCCTGCGGTTCTGCTCTGCTCTGCTCCGCTTGTCCTCTGCGTCTGCGGTTCTGCTTCTTCTCTGCTTCGCTTGTCCTCCGCGCCTGCAGTTCTGCTCTGCTCTGCTCCGCTTGTCCTCTGCGCCTGCGGTTCTGCTCTGCTCTGCTCCGCTTGTCCTCTGCGCCTGCGGTTCTGCTCTGCTTGTCCTCCGCGCCTGCTGCTCTGCTCTGCTTGTCCACCGCACCTGCGGCTCTGTTCCTGTATCCCAGTCTGTACTGGTCCCTATCCATCCTGCTTTCCTACCTGCCAGTATTGGCCTGTCTTCATTCCTGCCGTGCCTGCCAGTACCCGCCTGTCTGCATGCCTGCCATGCCTGCCAATACCCGCCTGTCTGCATACCTGCGTGCCTGCCAGTACCCGCCTGTGACAGTGAGAAGATGCCTGTGTGAAGCTAATCTCTTACCAAGAAGTCCCCGCAAAGTCCCACTGTTAAAAGAAAGACATGAACTGAAGCGGATACAATTTGGCAAAGAACACATCAACTGGACTAAAGAGAAATGGAGAAACATTTTGTGGACTGATGAAAGTAAAATTGTTCTTTTTGGGTCCAAGGGCTGCAGACAGTTCATCAGACGACCCCCAAACTCTGCATTCTAGCCAGAGTACACCCTGCAGACAGTAAAGCATGGTGGAAGCATCATGATATGGACATGTTTCTCTTACTATTTGTGCCAGACCTATTTACCGCATACCAGGGATCATGGACCAGTTTGCAGATATTAAAATACCTGTAGAGGTCATGTTCCCTTACGCTGAAGGATATGCCCTTGAAATCGGTGTTTCAACAAGACAACAACTTTAAACACACTAGTAAACGAGCAAAATCTTGGTTCCAGTCCAACAAGATTGAGGTTCTGGAGTGGCCAGCCCAATCCCTGGATCTTAATCCGATAGAACACTTGTGGGGTGACATCAAAAATGACGTTTCTGAGACAAAGCCAACAAATGCCCAAAAAATTGTGGGATGTAGTGAAAGCGTCCTGGGCTGGAATAACAGGGTATAGGGGCCAGAAGTTGGTTGACTCTATGCAACATAGATGTGAAGCAGCTCTAAAAAACTGTGGGTAAAAACTAAATATTAGGTTAGTGATTCACAGGAATGCTGAATCCTCAAAAAAAAAAAGAGAAGAGACATATTGTGAGTTTGTAAAGACAAATGCAGACACTGATATTTTTTAGAACAGAACAATGTTCATGTTTGTTATTTTCTGTAAAGTAGTTACAAATTATCTACATTTCTCTTCATGTTTTGAATTATAAAACAGCGAGCAATGTTCCCAATGCTGGAAATAAAAACTAGTGGAAAGATTCTGTGCGTAAGTCATGTTTCTGAACACTACTGTATGTAATACCACCATATAGTATGCACATACTGCTATAGTGGATGCTGTGTGGTTGGGTCCTGGGCGGTGGGCATCTCCCAGATCTTGCCCCTTATTTTCCCTGACTGTTTATTAGGGGGTCGGTTCCTTCTCTGAATCTAGTTTGTGCTCCGGCAGAACTTTCCACCTCTGGATGTCGACAGTCGCTGACGCTGCAGTTTTTTGCAGGTTTGATGCTTTTGAGACAATAAATCTTCTGTAAATCAATTGGCGCGGAGACGAGCTGAGCGCCGGGGCTGCGACCGTGATTGATGGACCGTAGATTGTTACAGGACAGGACAAAGTCGCGTCGCCATAAATCAGATTTCAAAACAAAATTGTCTCTTCATATTCATCCAAAACACTAACACAGATGGAGCTGTGACCGCGGCTGCCAGGAGTGATGACGGGGAACAGGCCAGAAACACCGCCAGGATAAGTGCGGCGAGCGGCACTGGCGGCCACACTTACCAGGACGTCTCCATCTGCGCCATTACTCAAGCTTTGTATCTTCCAGATCAACTCAGAACCAGCAGCAAAAATGATGAGTCTGCAGTCAACTTCTATGGCTGTATGTACAGTGCCTACAAGTAGTATTCAACCCCCTGCAGATTTAGCTGGTTTGATAAGATGCAAATAAGTTCGAGCCTTCAAACTGCAAACGAGAGTAGGTTTTATGAACAGAAGCATAAATCTTACAAACCAAAAAGTTATGTTGCTCAGTTGAATTTTATTAAATTTTAAACATAAAAGTGTGGGTCAATTATTATTCAACCCCTATGTTTAATATTTTGTGGAATAACCCTTGTTTGCAATTACAGCTAATAATCGTCTTTTATAAGACCTGATCAGGCCGGCACAGGTCTGTGGAGTTATCTTGGCCCACTCCTCCATGCAGATCTTCTCCAAGTTATCTAGGTTCTTTGGGTGTCTCATGTGGACTTTATTCTTGAGCTCCTTCCACAAGTTTTCAATTGGGTTAAGGTCAGGAGACTGACTAGGCCACTCCAACACCTTGACTTTTTCCCTCTTGAACCAGGCCTTGGTTTTCTTGGCTGTGTGCTTTGGGTCGTTGTCTTGTTGGAAGATGAAATTACGACCCATCTTAAGATCCTTGATGGAGGAGCGGAGGTTCTTGGCCAAAATCTCCAGGTAGGCCGTGCTATCCATCTTCCCATGGATGCGGACCAGATGGCCAGGCCCCTTGGCAGAGAAACAGCCCCACAGCATGATGCTGCCACCACCATGCTTGACTGTAGGGATGGTATTCTTGGGGTCGTATGCAGTGCCATCCAGTCTCCAAACGTCACGTGTGTGGTTGGCACCAAAGATCTCGATCTTGGTCTCATCAGACCATAGAACCTTGAACCAGTCTGTCTCAGAGTCCTCCAAGTGATCATGAGCAAACTGTAGACGAGCCTTGACATGACGCTTTGAAAGTAAAGGTACCTTACAGGCTCGTCTGGAACGGAGACCATTGCGGTGGAGTACGTTACTTATGGTATTGACTGAAACCAATGTCCCCACTGCCATGAGATCTTCCCGGAGCTCCTTCCTTGTTGTCCTTGGGTTAGCCTTGACTCTTCGGACAAGCCTGGCCTCGGCACGGGAGGACACTTTCAAAGGCTGTCCAGGCCGTGGAAGGCTAACAGTAGTTCCATAAGCCTTCCACTTACGGATGATGCTCCCAACAGTGGAGACAGGTAGGCCCAACTCCTTGGAAAGGGTTTTGTACCCCTTGCCAGCCTTGTGACCCTCCACGATCTTGTCTCTGATGGCCTTGGAATGCTCCTTTGTCTTTCCCATGTTGACCATGTCTGAGTGCTGTTCACAAGTTTGGGGAGGGTCTTAAATAGTCAGAAAAGGCTGGCAAAAGAGATCTTTAATCCACACATGTGAAGCTCATTATTCTTGGTGCCTGAACTACTTCTTAATACTTTTGGGGGACCAAACAGAATTCTTGTGGTTTGAGGGGTTGAATAATAAATGACACTCTGAATTAACTTTTTACGCTTTTAAAAAAAAAAATAAAAATTTGCTGCAGTGCATTTCCCACTTCCAGGCTGATCTACAGTACAAATGTCACAATGCCAAGTTAATTCCGCATGTGTCAACCAGCTAAATCTGCAGGGGGTTGAATACTACTTGTAGGCACTGTATATGAAAAGTAACACCGGTGAGGTGCAGTACCTCTCATATCCTGCACTGATTGGGGGCACTATATCACATTGTACGGGGAGGAGCAGGGTGCAGTACCCCTTATATCCTGCACTGATAGGGGCGCTGTATCAACTTGTACAGAGAGCAGGGTGCAGTACCTCCTATATCCTGAACTGATGGGGGCGCTGTATTGCCTTGTACAAAGAGCAAGGTGCAGTACCCCTTATATCCTGCACTGATGGGGACACTGTATCAACTTGTATGGAGAGCAGAGTGCAGTACCCCTTATATCCTACACTGATAGGGGCGCTGTATCAGCTTGTACAGAGAGCAGGGTGCAGTACCTCCTATATCCTGAACTGATAGGGGCGCTGTATCAGCTTGTACAGAGAGCAGGGTGTAGTACCTCCTATATCCTGCACTGATGGGGGCGCTGTATCACCTTGTACAGAGAGCAGGATGCAGTACCTCCCATATCCTGCACTGATGGGGGCGCTGTATCACCTTGTACAGAGAGCAGGGTGCAGTACCTCCTATATCCTGCACTGATGGGGGCGCTGTATCACCTTGTACAGAGAGCAGGGTGGCATACCCCTTATATCCTGCACTGATGGGGGTGCTGTATCACCTTGTACAGAGAGCAGGGTGCAGTACCCCTTATATCCTGCACTGATAGGGGCGCTGTATCAGCTTGTACAGAGAGCAGGGTGCAGTACCCCTTATATCCTGCACTGATAGGGGCGCTGTATCAGCTTGTACAGAGAGCAGGGTGGCATACCTCCTATATCCTGAACTGATGGGGGCGCTGTATTACCTTGTACAGAGAGCAGGGTGCAGTACCTCCTATATCCTGAACTGATGGGGGCGCTGTATCGCCTTGTACAGAGAGCAGTGTGCAGTACCTCCTATATCCTGCACTGATGGGGGCACTGTATCAACTTGTATGGAGAGCAGAGTGCAGTACCCCTTATATCCTGAACTGATAGGGGCGCTGTATCAGCTTGTACAGAGAGGAGGGTGCAGTACCTCCTATATCCTGAACGGATTGGGGCACTGTATCAGCTTGTACAGAGAGCAGAGTGCAGTACTCATTATATCCTGCACTGATGGGGGCGCTGCATCACCTTGTACAGAGAGCAGGGTGTAGTACCTCCTATATCCTGCACTGATGGGGGCGCTGTATCAGTTTGTACAGAGAGCAGGGTGCAGTACCTCCTATATCCTGAACTGATGGGGGCGCTATATCACCTTGTACAGAGAGCAGGGTGGCATACCTCTTATATCCTGCACTGATGGGGGCGCTGTATCACCTTGTACAGAGAGCAGGGTGGCATACCCCTTATATCCTGAACTGATCGGGGCGCTGTATCAGCTTGTACAGAGAGCAGGATGCAGTACCTCCTATATCCTGAACTGATGGGGGCGCTGTATCGCTTTGTACAGAGAGCAGAGTGCAGTACCCCTTATATCCTGAACTGATGGGGGCGCTGTATCACCTTGTACAGAGAGCAGGGTGCAGTACCTCCTATATCCTGAACTGATGGGGGCGCTGTATCAGCTTGTACAGAGAGCAGAGTGCAGTACCCCTTATATCCTGCACTGATGGGGGCGCTCCATCACCTTGTACAGAGAGCAGGGTGCAGTGCCTTCTATATCCTGCACTGATGGGGGCGCTGTGTCGCCTTGTACAGAGAGCAGGGTGCAGTACCCCTTATATCCTGAACTGATGGGGGCGCTGTATCAGCTTGTACAGAGAGCAGGGTGCAGTACCTCCTATATCCTGCACTGATGGGGCGCTGCATCACCTTGTACAGAGAGCAGGGTGCAGCACCTCCTATATCCTGCACTGATGGGGGTGCTGTATCACCTTGTACAGACAGCAGGGTGCAGTACCTCCTATATCCTGCACTGATGGGGGCGCTGTATCACCTTGTGCAGACAGCAGGGTGCAGTACCTCCTATATCCTGCACTGATGGGGGCGCTGTATCATCTTGTACAGACAGCAGGGTGCAGTACCTCCTATATCCTGCACTGATGGGGCGCTGTGTCGCCTTGTACAGAGAGCAGGGTGCAGTACCTCCTATATCCTGCACTTATGGGGGCGCTGTATCACCTTGTACAGACAGCAGGGTAGTACCTCCTATATCCTGCACTGATGGGGGTGCTGTATCACCTTGTGCAGACAGCAGGGTGCAGTACCTCCTATATCCTGCACTGATGGGGGCGCTGTATCATATTGTACAGAGAGCAGGGTGCAGTACCCCTTATATCCTGCACTGATGGGGGCGCTGTATCGCCTTGTACAGAGAGCAGGGTGCAGTACCTCCTATATCCTGCACTGATGGGGGCGCTGTATCGCCTTGTACAGAGAGCAGGGTGCAGTACCTCCTATATCCTGCACTGATGGGGGCGCTGTATCGCCTTGTACAGAGAGCAGGGTGCAGTACCTCCTATATCCTGCACTGATGGGGGCGCTGTATCATCCTTTGTGGAATAGTTCAGCACTTTCAGTCATTTCATGAGGGGTCTCTCTTGGTACCCAGGTTTGTAGGGAGGTGGTTGTGATTCCTCCTTCACCTCTGCTGGAGATTTGTGACAATGTGTCGGCGCAGAGACCTCACCTCATTGTGTAGTAATTCTGTTTATTACCTGATTCATTGAGGGCCGGTGCGGATACGACCGGGGGTTAATAGAAAACCCAATTTGTGTCTGGATGAAGGATTCTCAGGGCGGACGGCGGGAGGCCGAGCAGCCATTATTACTGCGCCATTGTAATGTGTTTGTGCCTCGGGGGCTTCGGCTGAAACACCAGAATGAGACGCAGAGACCCCCCAACAGACATTCACTGCTCCCCTAATTAGAGCTGCATTTTCTGTGCTGGTTGATAATGGAGTCGGATCGTTTTAAGGATCAGGAGACCCCGGCAGCCCCTGTAGAACCCCCCACTCCCCCAATCACCATTGGACCTTTATTCTAGAAAGACGATTTAAAGGGGAACTCCACCAAAAAAGGAAGTCTGCTGTTAGTGAGTAGTGGTGGTCACCAGCCCCGGGGGTCCCCAGTCCTCAGGTTTGTCGGGGGTCTGACGTTTCATCATTTGCTCCCCGTTCAGATTTTTCTCTGCCTCAAACCTTCAACATCATAAAACTCTCATGGATTCATGGAAATTCTTTCTATTTTTTTCTATTTACAGAAAAAAAAGCCTAAAATGTTCCCGACTCTGTTACCATTGAAAAATGGGGGGAAAACGCAAAGGGACCTGTAAGGCTGATGTACACTTTGGGTTTAGGAGTCCAGGGACGTCCACTGGACTCCTAACCAAGGAGGCAGAGACTGGCAGACGTTCTGCTGAATCTATGACCTGGGCATCGCTCCTCCTGCTCCATCACATGCAGATCTGCCAGGGACCATAGTGGGCATCCTGCCTGCAGACCTACGGGGTCACACGAGGGTCCTCAGTTGGAGATTCCCGCAGTTAGGGTCCTATAGCGGAGGATATCCACATCTCCACTGACAGAGCCACTCCTGAGGGCCCCGGAGAGCCTGCCCTCCCATGGACAGCACTACCCATGTTGGCCCATCCGGTTGAGGCGGCTCATGGGTGGTCACATATATTTCAGGGTGCACCTGGCGCCCGTCAGGGTTTATAAATCAACCGGCTGGCGGCACAAGATCAGACCATTGATGGCTGAAATAGAAAGGATTCTGATGTCTGCAGAAAGGAATTGTCTCTGCGCTTCTCATCGGGCGAGGCCTCTTCTGATCGCGCCCTTTTGGTCCTCTCGGCTTTGACTCTTCTCGGTGTCAGACCGCAGGATTCTTCTGGAAGCTTAGAATGTCTTATCTAGACCAGTTTTATATGCCCAATTTTCCAGCCTCCATCGGCAGGCGAGGGACCACCATCTGCACCGGGGTTTGGAGGGACAGATACAGAACATCCCTTTGTGGGATATTCTAGAGTTTGGAGCTGTCCCCCTGAGCATTAAAGGTCCAGGTCTTGGGGACTTTGTTCTCACCATAGACCAGCAGCTTGTCCTTGGGTGGTGAGGTCCCCAAAAGCTTCTTTGGGATGTAGACCCTTCATGGTGAGTCCAGGCACTAGTCTGGTGGTAGACGCCCCCTTTGCCCCTTTGTGTTCGGTTTGCATATGGGTCCTTACTCTTAAGACCATCCAAGGAGGGTTGTGGCTACAGGTCGAACTGGTGAATCCTTTCTCTACAATTCTGGTGGACGGTGGTCACTAAACCGGACCTGATTTTCCTGCACAAAGTGAAGCAAAACGTCATTGGTCTGGAGGATTTACTCTCCACTGACTGCGATGATCTCAGAGCTGTAATATGAGGCGCGGCCCCTATAGGGTCCATTCCTAGGGGGGAGTGGGACTTCCATCACTTCTCGTTCTTCTGCTGATCCGGTTCCACCGCTGGGGGCGACGGCTCTCTCCACCATGACTATTCCACCATGACTATTGGGCAGCAGTGAGATGCCGCCGCTCCCCATCGGTTGCACGTGGGGTCTTTGGAGAGCAGCAGCGTTACGTGGCCCCTGCAGGCATGTGAACGCCCTGGTCCTCTCTGGCGCTGTCACGGGTGAACCGTAAAATGATGATTACTCTTAGCAGTAACTTGATTTTCTGGCACCGTTGACGCCGCCCTCCTAATTCGCTCTGTCCGGCTGTTGGTTCCGGTGTTTTCTTTCTTCACGTGGTCATACGGCAAAAAAATAGAAAAGGGGAGAAAATGTTGTAGAGTTTTATGGTAATTCTGTTACCTGTAATTGCACCGGAGACCTCCCGTGTGTGCGCTGCACCGAGGGGTCAGCAGAGGACCCCCCCTTGTTTTCCATTCTCTGAGGCCGATCAGCTCCTTCCCCGGCGTTGTCCTGGGTTCTGGAAAATCAGATTATCGCAGAGTGTAATTATCATTTTTCCATCCCGTGAAATTCTGTAAATCAGCAGAGACCGATAACTGGTTTCCATCGCTCACGCGGACAGCAGGAAAGTCCTAGAAAAGTGTAAAATGCCCATCCCCCCGCTGCCAACCGGTCACCGACACAAGGTGAGAGTCCTCGCGGACACGTGGAGCGTCAGCCGCACATATGTGATCCTGCACCGAATGTAGGGACCCAAAGCGCGACACCTCACCACGGCCTCAGGGGCTGCCGGATTGGTGGCTCCTCGCACCATAGAGGCGGCTGCTGGAGAGAGATGGCGCCCAGGATCTCGTAATTCGCTCCTGGGCCGAAGTCTCCACAGCTGTAAGCAAAAGACGCGGAAGCGGCAACTGGACGGATCCTGGGAGGGTGGAAATGTCTTGGTGTCCAGGGGCCGTATTCTTGTCCGTGCTGGGGGGATCCTGTGCATTGGACCCCAATAGACCATTAATGAGCAAAGCAGATATAGGTGATAGTTATCGTACAGCTGCTCCATTGCTGCAATGAGACAGGAATCTTCCTGGTTTCTCTTATCTGTTTCTGGGAATGTAGAGTGTTTTCCAATAATGTCAGCAGAGGGCAGAAAAGTCCCCACCGCTCTGCTGACCCCATAACCGCAGAGTCTAGACCTCCTCTGGTATCAGCACAAACACTGCGCCCCCGCCGGGAGCTTCATGGCCAAGCAGCTGCCTGCAGCCGTACATCACCAAGCACGATGTCGAGCGTCGGATGGAGTGGTGTAAAGTCTCCTCCAGAGTCCAGTGGTGGCGGCGTGTTCTGTGCAGCCACGGATCGCACTTCTCTATCTGCGTCTGATGGAGGAGTCTGGTGATTCCCGGAGGACGTTACCCCCCGACTGCATTGTGCCCCCTGTACAGATGGTGGAGGAGGATAATGCTATGGGCTGTTATCAGGGGGCAGCCGCGGCCCCTCAGCTCCAGTGATGGGAAATCCTAATCTTCAGCACAAGACATTGTGGACAATTGTAGCTTCAGCTTTGTGGGAACAGTTTAGGGAAGACCCTTATCTGCCCCCCATGACTGCGCCCAGTGCAGATGGATGACAAAGAAGCCCCCGGAGGTGGATGTGGGGGGCACATACTTTCTCCATATTAATGTCTATGGATGTAGATGAGGACAGAGAAGCCCCTGGAGGTGGATGTGGGGGGCACATACTTTCTCCATATTAATGTCTATGGATGTAGATGAGGATAGAGAAGCCCCTGGAGGTGGATGTGGGGGGCACATACTTTCTCCATATTAATGTCTATGGATGTAGATGAGGACAGAGAAGCCCCTGGAGGTGGATGTGGGGGGCACATACTTTCTCCATATTAATGTCTATGGATGTAGATGAGGACAGAGAAGCCCCTGGAGGTGGATGTGGGGGGCACATACTTTCTCCATATTAATGTCTATGGATGTAGATGAGGACAGAGAAGCCCCTGGATGTGGATGTGGGGGGCACATACTTTCCTCCATATTAATGTCTATGGCTGTAGATGAGGACAGAGAAGCCCCTGGAGGTGGATGTGGGGGGCACATACTTTCTCTATATTAATGTCTATGAATGTAGATGAGGACAGAGAAGCCCCCGGAGGTGGATATGGGGGGCACATACTTTTCTCCATATTAATGTCTATGGATGTAGATGAGGACAGAGAAGTCCCTGGAGGTGAATGTGGGGGGCACATACTTTCCTCCATATTAATGTCTATGGATGTAGATGAGGACAGAGAAGCCCCTGGAGGTGGATGTGGGGGGCACATACTTTCCTCCATATTAATGTCTATGGATGTAGATGAGGACAGAGAAGCCCCTGGAGGTGGATGTGGGGGGCACATACTTTTCTCCATATTAACGTCTATGGATGTAGATGAGGACAGAGAAGCCCCTGGAGGTGGATGTGGGGGGCACATACTTTTCTCCATATTAATGTCTATGGATGTAGATGAGGACAGTGAAGCCCCCGGTGTTGGATGTGGGGGGCACATACTTTCCTCTATATTAATGTCTATGGCTGTAGATGAGGACAGAGAAGCCCCTGGAGTTGGATGTGGGGGGCACATACTTTCCTCCATATTAATGTCTATGGCTGTAGATGAGGACAGAGAAGCCCCTGGAGGTGGATGCGGGGGGCACATACTTTTCTCCATATTAATGTCTATGGATGTAGATGAGGACAGAGAAGCCCCCGGAGGTGGATGTGGGGGGCACATACTTTCCTCCATATTAATGTCTATGGGTGTAGATGAGGACAGATAAGCCCCCGGAGGTGGATGTGGGGGGCACATACTTTCCTCCATATTAATGTCTATGGATGTAGATGGATGACAGTGAAGCCCCTGGAGGTGGATGTGGGGGGCACATACGTTCTCCATATTAATGTCTATGGATGTACATGAGGACAGAGAAGCCCCTGGAGGTGGATGTGGGGGGCACATACTTTTCTCCATATTAATGTCTATGGATGTAGATGAGGACAGAGAAGCCCCTGGAGGTGGATGTGGGGGGCACATACGTTCTCCATATTAATGTCTATGGATGTACATGAGGACAGAGAAGCCCCTGGAGGTGGATGTGGGGGGCACATACTTTTCTCCATATTAATGTCTATGGATGTAGATGAGGACAGAGAAGCCCCTGGAGGTGGATGTGGGGGGCACATACGTTCTCCATATTAATGTCTATGGATGTAGATGAGGACAGAGAAGCCCCTGGAGGTGGATGTGGGGGGCACATACTTTTCTCCATATTAATGTCTATGGATGTAGATGAGGACAGAGAAGCCCCTGGAGGTGGATGTGGGGGGCACATACTTTTCTCCATATTAATGTCTATGGATGTAGATGAGGACAGAGAAGCCCCTGGAGGTGGATGTGGGGGGCACATACTTTTCTCCATATTAATGTCTATGGATGTACATGAGGACAGAGAAGCCCCTGGAGGTGGATGTGGGGGGCACATACTTTCCTCCATATTAATGTCTATGGATGTAGATGAGGACAGAGAAGCCCCTGGAGGTGGATGTGGGGGGCACATACTTTTCTCCATATTAATGTCTATGGATGTACATGAGGACAGAGAAGCCCCTGGAGGTGGATGTGGGGGGCACATACTTTTCTCCATATTAATGTCTATGGATGTAGATGAGGACAGAGAAGCCCCTGGAGGTGGATGTGGGGGGCACATACTTTTCCCCATATTAATGTCTATGGATGTAGATGAGGACAGAGAAGCTCCCGGAGGTGGATGTGGGGGGCACATACTTTCCTCCATATTAATGTCTATGGATGTAGATGAGGACAGAGAAGCCCCTGGAGGTGGATGTGGGGGGCACATACTTTCCTCCATATTAATGTCTATGGATGTAGATGAGGACAGAGAAGCCCCCGGAGGTGGATGTGGGGGGGCACATACTTTCTCCAAATTAATGTCTATGGATGTAGATGAGGACAGAGAAGCCCCCGGAGGTGGATGTGGGGGGGCACATACTTTCTCCATATTAATGTCTATGGATGTAGATGAGGACAGAGAAGCCCCTGGAGGTGGATGTGGGGGGCACATACTTTTCCCCATATTAATGTCTATGGATGTAGATGAGGACAGAGAAGCTCCCGGAGGTGGATGTGGGGGGCACATACTTTCCTCCATATTAATGTCTATGGATGTAGATGAGGACAGAGAAGCCCCCGGAGGTGGATGTGGGGGGGCACATACTTTCTCCATATTAATGTCTATGGATGTAGATGAGGACAGAGAAGCCCCTGGAGGTGGATGTGGGGGGCACATACTTTTCTCCATATTAATGTCTATGGATGTAGATGAGGACAGAGAAGCCCCCGGAGGTGGATGTGGGGGGCACATACTTTCCTCCATATTAATGTCTATGGATGTAGATGAGGACAGATAAGCGCCTGGAGGTGGATGTGGGGGGCACATACTTTCCTCCATATTAATGTCTATGGATGTAGATGAGGACAGAGAAGCCCCTGGAGGTGGATGTGGGGGGCACATACTTTCCTCCATATTAATGTCTATGGATGTAGATGAGGACAGAGAAGCCCCTGGAGGTGGATGTGGGGGGCACATACTTTTCTCCATATTAATGTCTATGGATGTAGATGAGGACAGAGAAGCCCCTGGAGGTGGATGTGGGGGGCACATACTTTCTCCATATTAATGTCTATGGATGTGGATGAGGACAGAGAAGTCCCTGGAGATGGATGTGGGGGGCACATACTTTTCTCCATATTAACGTCTATGGATGTAGATGAGGACAGTGAAGCCCCCGGTGTTGGATGTGGGGGGCACATACTTTCTCCATATTAATGTCTGTGGATGTAGATGAGGACAGAGAAGCCCCCGGAGGTGGATGTGGGGGGCACATACTTTTCTCCATATTAATGTCTATGGATGTAGATGAGGACAGAGAAGCCCCTGGAGGTGGATGTGGGGGGCACATACTTTCTCCATATTAATGTCTGTGGATGTAGATGAGGACAGAGAAGCCCCCGGTGTTGGATGTGGGGGGCACATACTTTTCTCCATATTAATGTCTATGGATGTAGATGAGGACAGAGAAGCCCCTGGAGGTGGATGTGGGGGGCACATACTTTCTCCATATTAATGTCTGTGGATGTAGATGAGGACAAAGAAGCCCCTGGAGGTGGATGTGGGGGGCACATTCTTTCCTCCATATTAATGTCTATGGATGTAGATGAGGACAGAGAAGCCCCCGGAGGTGGATGTGGGGGGCACATACTTTTCTCCACATTAATGTCTATGGATGTAGATGAGGACAGAGAAGCCCCTGGAGGTGGATGTGGGGGGCACATTCTTTCCTCCATATTAATGTCTATGGATGTAGATGAGGACAGAGAAGCCCTCGGAGGTGGATGTGGGGGGCACATACTTTTCTCCACATTAATGTCTATGGATGTAGATGAGGACAGAGAAGCCCCTGGAGGTGGATGTGGGGGGCACATACTTTCTCCATATTAATGTCTGTGGATGTAGATGAGGACAAAGAAGCCCCTGGAGGTGGATGTGGGGGGCACATTCTTTCCTCCATATTAATGTCTATGGATGTAGATGAGGACAGAGAAGCCCCCGGAGGTGGATGTGGGGGGCACATACTTTTCTCCATATTAATGTCTATGGATGTAGATGAGGACAGAGAAGCCCCTGGAGGTGGATGTGGGGGGCACATTCTTTCCTCCATATTAATGTCTATGGATGTAGATGAGGACAGAGAAGCCCCCGGAGGTGGATGTGGGGGGGCACATACTTTCTCCATATTAATGTCTATGGATGTAGATGAGGACAGAGAAGCCCCCGGAGGTGGATGTGGGGGGCACATACTTTTCTCTATATTAATGTCTATGGATGTAGATGAGGACAGAGAAGCCCCCGGAGGTGGATGTGGGGGGCACATACTTTCCTCCATATTAATGTCTATGGATGTAGATGAGGACAGAGAAGCCCCTGGAGGTGGATGTGGGGGGCACATACTTTTCTCCATATTAATGTCTATGGATGTAGATGAGGACAGAGAAGCCCCTGGAGGTGGATGTGGGGGGCACATACTTTCTCCATATTAATGTCTGTGGATGTAGATGAGGACAGAGAAGCCCCCGGTGTTGGATGTGGGGGGCACATACTTTCTCCATATTAATGTCTGTGGATGTATATGAGGACAGAGAAGCCCCCGGAGGTGGATGTGGGGGGCACATACTTTTCTCTATATTAATGTCTATGGATGTAGATGAGGACAGAGAAGCCCCTGGAGGTGGATGTGGGGGGCACATACTTTCCTCCATATTAATGTCTATGGATGTAGATGAGGACAGAGAAGCCCCTGGAGGTGGATGTAGGGGGCACATACTTTCCTCCATATTAATGTCTGTGGATGTAGATGAGGACAGAGAAGCCCCCGGTGTTGGATGTGGGGGACACATACTTTCTCCATATTAATGTCTGTGGATGTATATGAGGACAGAGAAGCCCCCGGAGGTGGATGTGGGGGGCACATACTTTTCTCTATATTAATGTCTATAGATGTAGATGAGGACAGAGAAGCCCCCGGAGGTGGATGTGGGGGGCACATACTTTTCTCTATATTAATGTCTATGGATGTAGATGAGGACAGAGAAGCCCCTGGAGGTGGATGTGGGGGGCACATACTTTCCTCCATATTAATGTCTATGGATGTAGATGAGGACAGAGAAGCCCCCGGAGGTGGATGTGGGGGGCACATACTTTCCTCCATATTAATGTCTGTGGATGTAGATGAGGACAGAGAAGACCCCGGAGGTGGATGTGGGGGTCACATACTTTCCTCCATATTAATGTCTATGGATGTAGATGAGGACAGAGAAGCCCCCGGAGGTGGATGTGGGGGGCACATACTTTCCTCCATATTAATGTCTATGGATGTAGATGAGGACAGAGAAGCCCCCGGAGGTGGATGTGGGGGGCACATACTTTCCTCCATATTAATGTCTGTGGATGTAGATGAGGACAGAGAAGCCCCTGGAGGTGGATGTGGGGGGCACATACTTTCCTCCATATTAATGTCTATGGATGTAGATGAGGATAGAGAAGCCCCTGGAGGTGGATGTGGGGGGCACATACTTTCCTCCATATTAATGTCTATGGATGTGGATGAGGACAGAGAAGCCCCCGGAGTTGGATGTGGGGGGCACATACTTTTCTCCATATTAATGTCTGTGGATGTAGATGAGGACAGAGAAGACCCCGGTGTTGGATGTGGGGGGCACATACTTTCTCCATATTAATGTCTGTGGATGTAGATGAGGACAGAGAAGCCCCTGGAGGTGGATGTGGGGGGCACATACTTTCTCCATATTAATATCTGTGGATGTAGATGAGGACAGAGAAGCCCCTGGAGGTGGATGTGGGGGGCACATACTTTCTCCATATTAATATCTGTGGATGTAGATGAGGACAGAGAAGCCCCCGGTGTTGGATGTGGGGGGCACATACTTTCTCCATATTAATGTCTGTGGATGTAGATGAGGACAGAGAAGCCCCCGGAGGTGGATGTGGGGGGCACATACTTTCTCCATATTAATGTCTATGGATGTAGATGAGGACAGAGAAGCCCCCGGAGGTGGATGTGGGGGGCACATACTTTCTCCATATTAATGTCTGTGGATGTAGATGAGGACAGAGAAGCCCCCGGAGGTGGATGTGGGGGGCACATACCTTTCTCCATATTAATGTCTATGGATGTAGATGAGGACAGAGAAGCCCCTGGAGGTGGATGTGGGGGGCACATACTTTCCTCCATATTGATGTCTATGGATGTAGATGAGGACAGAGAAGCCCCTGGAGGTGGATGTGGGGGGCACATACTTTCCTCCATATTAATGTCTATGGATGTAGATGAGGATAGAGAAGCCCCCGGAGGTGGATGTGGGGGGCACATACTTTCCTCCATATTAATGTCTATGGATGTAGATGAGGACAGAGAAGCCCCTGGAGGTGGATGTGGGGGGCACATACTTTCCTCCATATTAATGTCTATGGATGTAGATGAGGACAGAGAAGACCCTGGAGGTGGATGTGGGGGGCACATACTTTTCTCTATATTAATGTCTATGGATGTAGATGAGGACAGAGAAGCCCCGGAGGTGGATGTGGGGGGCACATACTTTCCTCCATATTAATTTCTATGGATGTAGATGAGGACAGAGAAGCCCCCGGAGGTGGATGTGGGGGGCACATACTTTTCTCCATATAATATCTATGGATGTAGATGAGGACAGAGAAGCCCCCAGAGGTGGATGTGGGGGGCACATACTTTCCTCCATATTAATGTCTATGGATGTAGATGAGGACAGAGAAGCCCCCGGAGGTGGATGTGGGGGGCACATACTTTCCTCCATATTAATGTCTATGGATGTAGATGAGGACAGAGAAGCCCCCGGAGGTGGATGTGGGGGGCACATACTTTCTCCATATTAATGTCTATGGATGTAGATGAGGACAGAGCAGCCCCCGGAGGTGGATGTGGGGGGCACATACTTTCCTCCATATTAATGTCTATGGATGTAGATGAGGACAGAGAAGCCCCTGGAGGTGGATGTGGGGGGCACATACTTTCCTCCATATTAATGTCTATGGATGTAGATGAGGACAGAGAAGCCCCTGGAGGTGGATGTGGGGGGCACATACTTTCCTCCATATTAATGTCTATGGATGTTGATGAGGATAGAGAAGCCCCTGGAGGTGGATGTGGGGGGCACATACTTTCCTCCATATTAATGTCTATGGATGTGGATGAGGACAGAGAAGCCCCTGGAGGTGGATGTGGGGGGCACATACTTTTCTCCATATTAATGTCTATGGATGTGGATGAGGACAGAGAAGCCCCTGGAGCTGGATGTGGGGGGCACATACTTTCTCCATATTAATGTCTATGGATGTAGATGAGGATAGAGAAGCCCCCGGAGGTGGATGTGGGGGGCACATAGTTTCCTCCATATTAATGTCTGTGGATGTAGATGAGGACAGAGAAGCCCCCGGAGGTGGATGTGGGGGGCACATACTTTCCTCCATATTAATGTCTGTGGATGTAGATGAGGACAGAGAAGCCCCTGGAGGTGGATGTGGGGGGGCACATACTTTCCTCCATATTAATGTCTATGGATGTAGATGAGGACAGAGAAGCCCCTGGAGGTGGATGTGGGGGGGCACATACTTTCCTCCATATTAATGTCTGTGGATGTAGATGAGGACAGAGAAGCCCCTTGAGGTGGATGTGGGGGGCACATACTTTCCTCCATATTAATGTCTATGGATGTAGATGAGGACAGAGAAGCCCCTGGAGGTGGATGTGGGGGGCACATACTTTCCTCCATATTAATGTCTGTGGATGTAGATGAGGACAGAGAAGCACCTGGAGGTGGATGTGGGGGGCACATACTTTTCTCCATATTAATGTCTGTGGCTGTAGATGAGGACAGAGAAGCCCCTGGAGGTGGATGTGGGGGGCACATACTTTCCTCCATATTAATGTCTGTGGATGTAGATGAGGACAGAGAAGCCCCTGGAGGTGGATGTGGGGGGCACATACTTTTCTCCATATTAATGTCTGTGGCTGTAGATGAGGACAGAGAAGCCCCTGGAGGTGGATGTGGGGGGCACATACTTTCCTCCATATTAATGTCTGTGGATGTAGATGAGGACAGAGAAGCCCCTGGAGGTGGATGTGGGGGGCACATACTTTCCTCCATATTAATGTCTGTGGATGTAGATGAGGACAGAGAAGCCCCTGGAGGTGGATGTGGGGGGGGCACATACTTTCCTCCATATTAATGTCTATGGATGTAGATGAGGACAGAGAAGCCCCTGGAGGTGGATGTGGGGGGCACATACTTTCCTCCATATTAATGTCTATGGATGTAGATGAGGACAGAGAAGCCCCTGGAGGTGGATGTGGGGGGCACATACTTTCTCCATATTAATGTCTGTGGATGTAGATGAGGACAGAGAAGCCCCCGGTGTTGGATGTGGGGGGCACATACTTTCTCCATATTAATGTCTGTGGATGTATATGAGGACAGAGAAGCCCCCGGAGGTGGATGTGGGGGGCACATACTTTTCTCTATATTAATGTCTATGGATGTAGATGAGGACAGAGAAGCCCCTGGAGGTGGATGTGGGGGGCACATACTTTCCTCCATATTAATGTCTATGGATGGAGATGAGGACAGAGAAGCCCCTGGAGGTGGATGTAGGGGGCACATACTTTCCTCCATATTAATGTCTGTGGATGTAGATGAGGACAGAGAAGCCCCCGGAGGTGGATGTGGGGGGCACATACTTTTCTCTATATTAATGTCTATAGATGTAGATGAGGACAGAGAAGCCCCCGGAGGTGGATGTGGGGGGCACATACTTTTCTCTATATTAATGTCTATGGATGTAGATGAGGACAGAGAAGCCCCTGGAGGTGGATGTGGGGGGCACATACTTTCCTCCATATTAATGTCTATGGATGTAGATGAGGACAGAGAAGCCCCCGGAGGTGGATGTGGGGGGCACATACTTTCCTCCATATTAATGTCTGTGGATGTAGATGAGGACAGAGAAGACCCCGGAGGTGGATGTGGGGGTCACATACTTTCCTCCATATTAATGTCTGTGGATGTAGATGAGGACAGAGAAGCCCCCGGAGGTGGATGTGGGGGGCACATACTTTCCTCCATATTAATGTCTGTGGATGTAGATGAGGACAGAGAAGCCCCCGGAGGTGGATGTGGGGGGCACATAGTTTCCTCCATATTAATGTCTGTGGATGTAGATGAGGACAGAGAAGCCCCTGTAGGTGGATGTGGGGGCACATACTTTCCTCCATATTAATGTCTATGGATGTAGATGAGGACAGAGAAGCCCCCGGAGGTGGATGTGGGGGGCACATACTTTCCTCCATATTAATGTCTATGGATGTAGATGAGGATAGAGAAGCCCCTGGAGGTGGATGTGGGGGGCACATACTTTCCTCCATATTAATGTGTATGGATGTGGATGAGGACAGAGAAGCCCCCGGAGTTGGATGTGGGGGGCACATACTTTTCTCCATATTAATGTCTGTGGATGTAGATGAGGACAGAGAAGACCCCGGTGTTGGATGTGGGGGGCACATACTTTCTCCATATTAATGTCTGTGGATGTAGATGAGGACAGAGAAGCCCTCGGTGTTGGATGTGGGGGGCAAATACTTTCCTCCATATTAATGTCTATGGATGTAGATGAGGACAGAGAAGCCCCCGGAGGTGGATGTGGGGGGCACATACTTTCTCCATATTAATGTCTATGGATGTAGATGAGGACAGAGAAGCCCCTGGAGGTGGATGTGGGGGGCACATACTTTCTCCATATTAATATCTGTGGATGTAGATGAGGACAGAGAAGCCCCCGGTGTTGGATGTGGGGGGCACATACTTTCTCCATATTAATGTCTGTGGATGTAGATGAGGACAGAGAAGCCCCCGGAGGTGGATGTGGGGGGCACATACTTTCTCCATATTAATGTCTATGGATGTAGATGAGGACAGAGAAGCCCCCGGAGGTGGATGTGGGGGGCACATACTTTCTCCATATTAATGTCTGTGGATGTAGATGAGGACAGAGAAGCCCCCGGAGGTGGATGTGGGGGGCACATACCTTTCTCCATATTAATGTCTATGGATGTAGATGAGGACAGAGAAGCCCCTGGAGGTGGATGTGGGGGGCACATACTTTCCTCCATATTGATGTCTATGGATGTAGATGAGGACAGAGAAGCCCCTGGAGGTGGATGTGGGGGGCACATACTTTCCTCCATATTAATGTCTATGGATGTAGATGAGGATAGAGAAGCCCCCGGAGGTGGATGTGGGGGGCACATACTTTCCTCCATATTAATGTCTATGGATGTAGATGAGGACAGAGAAGACCCTGGAGGTGGATGTGGGGGGCACATACTTTTCTCTATATTAATGTCTATGGATGTAGATGAGGACAGAGAAGCCCCGGAGGTGGATGTGGGGGGCACATACTTTCCTCCATATTAATTTCTATGGATGTAGATGAGGACAGAGAAGCCCCCGGAGGTGGATGTGGGGGGCACATACTTTTCTCCATATAATATCTATGGATGTAGATGAGGACAGAGAAGCCCCCAGAGGTGGATGTGGGGGGCACATACTTTCCTCCATATTAATGTCTATGGATGTAGATGAGGACAGAGAAGCCCCCGGAGGTGGATGTGGGGGGCACATACTTTCCTCCATATTAATGTCTATGGATGTAGATGAGGACAGAGAAGCCCCTGGAGGTGGATGTGGGGGGCACATACTTTCCTCCATATTAATGTCTATGGATGTAGATGAGGACAGAGCAGCCCCCGGAGGTGGATGTGGGGGGCACATACTTTCCTCCATATTAATGTCTATGGATGTAGATGAGGACAGAGAAGCCCCTGGAGGTGGATGTGGGGGGCACATACTTTCTCCATATTAATGTCTATGGATGTAGATGAGGACAGAGCAGCCCCCGGAGGTGGATGTGGGGGGCACATACTTTCCTCCATATTAATGTCTATGGATGTTGATGAGGACAGAGAAGCCCCTGGAGGTGGATGTGGGGGGCACATACTTTCCTCCATATTAATGTCTATGGATGTTGATGAGGACAGAGAAGCCCCTGGAGGTGGATGTGGGGGGCACATACTTTCCTCCATATTAATGTCTATGGATGTTGATGAGGACAGAGCAGCCCCCGGAGGTGGATGTGGGGGGCACATACTTTCCTCCATATTAATGTCTATGGATGTAGATGAGGACAGAGAAGCCCCCGGAGGTGGATGTGGGGGGCACATACTTTCTCCATATTAATGTCTATGGATGTAGATGAGGACAGAGCAGCCCCCGGAGGTGGATGTGGGGGGCACATACTTTCCTCCATATTAATGTCTATGGATGTTGATGAGGACAGAGAAGCCCCTGGAGGTGGATGTGGGGGGCACATACTTTCCTCCATATTAATGTCTATGGATGTTGATGAGGACAGAGAAGCCCCTGGAGGTGGATGTGGGGGGCACATACTTTCCTCCATATTAATGTCTATGGATGTGGATGAGGACAGAGAAGCCCCTGGAGGTGGATGTGGGGGGCACATACTTTTCTCCATATTAATGTCTATGGATGTGGATGAGGACAGAGAAGCCCCTGGAGGTGGATGTGGGGGGCACATACTTTCTCCATATTAATGTCTATGGATGTAGATGAGGATAGAGAAGCCCCCGGAGGTGGATGTGGGGGGCACATAGTTTCCTCCATATTAATGTCTGTGGATGTAGATGAGGACAGAGAAGCCCCCGGAGGTGGATGTGGGGGGCACATACTTTCCTCCATATTAATGTCTGTGGATGTAGATGAGGACAGAGAAGCCCCTGGAGGTGGATGTGGGGGGGCACATACTTTCCTCCATATTAATGTCTATGGATGTAGATGAGGACAGAGAAGCCCCTGGAGGTGGATGTGGGGGGGCACATACTTTCCTCCATATTAATGTCTGTGGATGTAGATGAGGACAGAGAAGCCCCTGGAGGTGGATGTGGGGGGCACATACTTTCCTCCATATTAATGTCTATGGATGTAGATGAGGACAGAGAAGCCCCTGGAGGTGGATGTGGGGGGCACATACTTTTCTCCATATTAATGTCTGTGGCTGTAGATGAGGACAGAGAAGCCCCTGGAGGTGGATGTGGGGGGCACATACTTTCCTCCATATTAATGTCTGTGGATGTAGATGAGGACAGAGAAGCCCCTGGAGGTGGATGTGGGGGGCACATACTTTCCTTCATATTAATGTCTATGGATGTAGATGAGGACAGAGAAGCCCCCGGAGGTGGATGTGGGGGGCACATACTTTCTCCATATTAATGTCTGTGGATGTAGATGAGGACAGAGAAGCCCCCGGAGGTGGATGTGGGGGGCACATACCTTTCTCCATATTAATGTCTATGGATGTAGATGAGGACAGAGAAGCCCCTGGAGGTGGATGTGGGGGGCACATACTTTCCTCCATATTGATGTCTATGGATGTAGATGAGGACAGAGAAGCCCCCGGAGGTGGATGTGGGGGGCACATACTTTCTCCATATTAATGTCTGTGGATGTAGATGAGGACAGAGAAGCCCCCGGAGGTGGATGTGGGGGGCACATACCTTTCTCCATATTAATGTCTATGGATGTAGATGAGGACAGAGAAGCCCCTGGAGGTGGATGTGGGGGGCACATACTTTCCTCCATATTGATGTCTATGGATGTAGATGAGGACAGAGAAGCCCCTGGAGGTGGATGTGGGGGGCACATACTTTCCTCCATATTAATGTCTATGGATGTAGATGAGGATAGAGAAGCCCCCGGAGGTGGATGTGGGGGGCACATACTTTCCTCCATATTAATGTCTATGGATGTAGATGAGGACAGAGAAGACCCTGGAGGTGGATGTGGGGGGCACATACTTTTCTCTATATTAATGTCTATGGATGTAGATGAGGACAGAGAAGCCCCGGAGGTGGATGTGGGGGGCACATACTTTCCTCCATATTCATTTCTATGGATGTAGATGAGGACAGAGAAGCCCCCGGAGGTGGATGTGGGGGGCACATACTTTTCTCCATATAATATCTATGGATGTAGATGAGGACAGAGAAGCCCCCAGAGGTGGATGTGGGGGGCACATACTTTCCTCCATATTAATGTCTATGGATGTAGATGAGGACAGAGAAGCCCCCGGAGGTGGATGTGGGGGGCACATACTTTCCTCCATATTAATGTCTATGGATGTAGATGAGGACAGAGAAGCCCCCGGAGGTGGATGTGGGGGGCACATACTTTCTCCATATTAATGTCTATGGATGTAGATGAGGACAGAGCAGCCCCCGGAGGTGGATGTGGGGGGCACATACTTTCCTCCATATTAATGTCTATGGATGTTGATGAGGACAGAGAAGCCCCTGGAGGTGGATGTGGGGGGCACATACTTTCCTCCATATTAATGTCTATGGATGTTGATGAGGACAGAGAAGCCCCCGGAGGTGGATGTGGGGGGCACATACTTTCCTCCATATTAATGTCTGTGGATGTAGATGAGGACAGAGAAGCCCCTGGAGGTGGATGTGGGGGGCACATACTTTCCTCCATATTAATGTCTATGGATGTGGATGAGGACAGAGAAGCCCCTGGAGGTGGATGTGGGGGGCACATACTTTTCTCCATATTAATGTCTATGGATGTGGATGAGGACAGAGAAGCCCCTGGAGGTGGATGTGGGGGGCACATACTTTCTCCATATTAATGTCTATGGATGTAGATGAGGATAGAGAAGCCCCCGGAGGTGGATGTGGGGGGCACATAGTTTCCTCCATATTAATGTCTGTGGATGTAGATGAGGACAGAGAAGCCCCCGGAGGTGGATGTGGGGGGGGCACATACTTTCCTCCATATTAATGTCTGTGGATGTAGATGAGGACAGAGAAGCCCCTGGAGGTGGATGTGGGGGGGCACATACTTTCCTCCATATTAATGTCTATGGATGTAGATGAGGACAGAGAAGCCCCTGGAGGTGGATGTGGGGGGGCACATACTTTCCTCCATATTAATGTCTGTGGATGTAGATGAGGACAGAGAAGCCCCTGGAGGTGGATGTGGGGGGCACATACTTTCCTCCATATTAATGTCTATGGATGTAGATGAGGACAGAGAAGCCCCTGGAGGTGGATGTGGGGGGCACATACTTTTCTCCATATTAATGTCTGTGGCTGTAGATGAGGACAGAGAAGCCCCTGGAGGTGGATGTGGGGGGCACATACTTTCCTCCATATTAATGTCTGTGGATGTAGATGAGGACAGAGAAGCCCCCGGTGTTGGATGTGGGGGGCACATACTTTCTCCATATTAATGTCTATGGATGTAGATGAGGACAGAGAAGCCCCTGGAGGTGGATGTGGGGGGCACATACTTTCCTCCATATTAATGTCTGTGGATGTAGATGAGGACAGAGAAGCCCCTGGAGGTGGATGTGGGGGGGGCACATACTTTCCTCCATATTAATGTCTATGGATGTAGATGAGGACAGAGAAGCCCCTGGAGGTGGATGTGGGGGGCACATACTTTCCTCCATATTAATGTCTGTGGATGTAGATGAGGACAGAGAAGCCCCTGGAGGTGGATGTGGGGGGCACATACTTTCCTCCATATTAATGTCTGTGGATGTAGATGAGGACAGAGAAGCCCCTGGAGGTGGATGTGGGGGGGGCACATACTTTCCTCCATATTAATGTCTATGGATGTAGATGAGGACAGAGAAGCCCCTGGAGGTGGATGTGGGGGGCACATACTTTCCTCCTTGCAGTGTATATACTTGTATATCGGTGTCAGGAGCGGGTGATGCTTGGACCTGTCGTGGCAGTGTTGGGTGCGGTCCGGCCCCATTGTGTCCCCTTGTTGGGTACGTGCCGCTCTCTATGGGTCGCTGCCATCTTCGCTTCAGTTGTTTTGTGATTTATGTCGTCTTTATGGCGCGGACACGGAGGGTAATTTATCGTCTCGGCTTCTTTCTGCATCGTCTCCTGATGAAATCGATCATTTCTTTTTCCTCACTTCTGGTTCGGTGCCAGTGGGCACAGCGCTCGCCCACCACACAGGTACCCGCACCGTGTGCACAGGCTCCATTCACCCGCGAGCAGCTCCAGATATGAACACTTTTACATTCCTGTGTCATCGGCTCCCTGTCTCCTGAAATACTCTGTGCTACTGTGGACCTTGCTCTATTCACTATATACAGTGGCTATATACAGTGGCATGTAAAAGTTTGTGCACCCCTGGTCAAAATTCCTGTTATTGTGAACAGTGAAGCAAGTTGGAGATGAAATGATCTAAAAGGCCTAAAGTTACAGATGACACATCTCCTATTTCCTTTGCAAAAAAATTATATATTTTCATCTTTTACATTTTAAAATTGCAAAAAGGAAAATGGACCAATGCAAAAGTTTGTGCCCCCTGCATGGTTAGTACCTGGTAGCGCCCCCTTTTGAAAGTATCACAGCTTGTAAACGCTTTTTGTAGTCAGACAAGAGTCTTTCTGTTCTTGTCTGAGGGATTTTCCTCCATTCTTCCTTGGAGAATTCTTCCAGTTCTGTGAGATTCCTGGGGCGTCTTGCATGCTCTGCTATTTTGAGCTCTAGCCACAGATTTTCAATGATGTTCAGATCAGGGGACTGTGAGGGCCATTGTAAAACCTTCAGCTTGCGCCTTTTGAGGTCGTCTATTGTGGATGGTGACGTGTGTTTAGGATCATTATCCATTTGTAGAAGCCATCCTCTTCATCCTCTTTTCATCTTCAGCTTTTTTACAGATTGTGGTATATTTGCATCAACAATTTGTTGAAATTTCATTGAATCCATTCTTCCCTCTACCCAGGAAATGTTCCCCGTGCCATTGGATGTAACACAACCCCAAAGCAGGATTGATCCACCCCCATGCTTAATGGTTGGTGGGATGTTCTTTTCCTGGAATTCTGTGCCCTTTTTTTTCTCCACACATACCTGTGATCATTGTGGCCACAGAAATCTATTTTACCTCATCGGTCCACAGGACTTGTTTGCAAAATGCATCAGACTTGTTTAGATGTTCTTTTGCATATTTCTGAAGCTGAACTTTATGGTGAGGAAGCAGGAGAGGTTTTCTTCTGATGACTCTTCCATGAAGGCCATATTTGTGTAGGTGTCTCTGAATAGTAGAACAATGGACCACAGCTCCAGAGTCTGCTAAATCTTTCTGAAGGTCTTTTGCAGTCAAGGGGGGGGGGTTCTGATTTGCCTCTCTAGCAATCCCATGAGCAGCTCTCACTGACATTTTTCTTGGTCTTCCAGACCTTATCTTGACCTCCACTGTTCCTGGTAACTGACATTTCTTAATTACATTTCGAACTGAGGAAAGGGCAACTTGAAAACGCTTTACTATCTTCTTATAGCTTCTCCTTCTTTGTGGCCTCCACCATTGTCAGAGCTCGGCCACTGCTTAGAAGAACTCATGGCTGCTGTGTTTGGCAGAAGGTTAAAGGAGGGTGAGGTTTAATAAAACTGGAAATTTTCATCACCAACCAGGCCTAACGATGATAGTGAAAAAGTCATAACCCTAACAGGCTGATTAAGGTCTGAAGCCTGGGTCAGTTATCTGAGCATACACATCTCCTAGGGTGCACAAACTTTTACATGTCACTGTAGCTTTCAGTCTGTGATCAGTACGTTTGTATCCTGAAATACTTTGTGCTGCTGATGACTCTTCTCTTACCGCTGTATGTCTGTCACCATCCACAAGATAATCACACCCATCTCCTGGAATACTCTGTACTGCTGCTTTTTCCCCTATGCAACCCTCACTACGTGACACCTGTTTCCTTAAACTCTTCTGAATATAAACCTGAATCTGTTCACTGTCAGCAAGCAGAGATGTAGAGAATGATGAGGGATTAATGCACAAAGTCCATTAGGTGGTTGCAGAATTTTGCAGGGAGTGGGATGATGTATGTAACGCTGGGAGCGCCGTAGCCTCAGAGCTGAACTCCGCGGTCAGTATTTAATCATGGATTTTGCTCCGTTGTTTGTTCCATCACTGACATCGACAGGAGGCAATTTCTCCAAAACGTCTTCTCTCTCTTCTCTCTGCACAGCGGAGCGTCGCTCTCATTAATCGCTGAGGGTTTGTTCCTTTGTCTGCTGCTGCCAGCAGGTAAACCCGACCTTTCCGTGCGGTCACTGCGATTCATCAGAATATTGCGGAGCCTCGAGCAGATTTATGAGGCCGAAATTCTAGTCGCTTCTCCTGGCAACCAAATATATATCCTGACGCTCGAGAAGCAGCGTACAGAGTGGAGCGAGGGCGCGTACAGAGTGGAGCGAGGGCGCGTACAGAGTGGGGCGAGGGCGCGTACAGAGTGGGGAGAGGGCGCGTACAGAGTGGGGAGAGGGCGCGTACAGAGTGGGGGGAGGGCGCGTACAGAGTGGAGCGAGGGCGCGTACAGAGTGGGGCGAGGGCGCGTACAGGGTGGGGCGAGGGCGCGTACAGGGTGGGGCGAGGGCGCGTACAGAGTGGAGCGAGGGCGCGTACAGAGTGGGGCGAGGGCACGTACAGAGTGGGGCGAGGGCGCGTACAGAGTGGAGCGAGGGCGCGTACAGAGTGGGGCGAGGGCGCGTACAGAGTGGAGCGAGGGCGCGTACAGAGTGGAGCGAGGGCGCGTACAGAGTGGGGCGAGGGCGCGTACAGAGTGGAGCGAGGGCGCGTACAGAGTGGGGCGAGGGCACGTACAGAGTGGGGCGAGGGCACGTACAGAGTGGGGCGAGGGCGCGTACAGAGTGGAGCGAGGGCGCGTACAGAGTGGGGCGAGGGCGCGTACAGAGTGGAGCGAGGGCGCGTACAGAGTGGAGCGAGGGCACGTACAGAGTGGGGCGAGGGCGCGTACAGAGTGGAGCGAGGGCGCGTACAGAGTGGGGCGAGGGCACGTACAGGGTGGAGAGAGGGCACGTACAGAGTGGGGGGAGGACGGGTACAGAGTGGGGCGAGGGCGCGTACAGAGTGGAGCGAGGGCGCGTACAGAGTGGGGCGAGGGCACGTACAGGGTGGGGAGAGGGCGCGTACAGAGTGGAGCGAGGGCGCGTACAGAGTGGGGCGAGGGCACGTACAGGGTGGGGCGAGGGCGCGTACAGAGTGGAGCGAGGGCGCGTACAGAGTGGGGCGAGGGCATGTACAGGGTGGGGCGTGGGCGCGTACAGGGTGGGGAGAGGACGGGTACAGAGTGGGGCGAGGGAGCGTACAGAGTGGGGCGAGGGCACGTACAGGGTAGGGCGAGGGCGCGTACAGGGTGGGGAGAGGACGGGTACAGAGTGGGGCGAGGGAGCGTACAGAGTGGGGCGAGGGCACGTACAGGGTGGGGCGAGGGCGCGTACAGGGTGGGGCGAGGGCGCGTACAGAGTGGGGGGAGGGTGCGTACAGAGTGGAGCGAGGGCGCGTACAGAGTGGGGCGAGGGCACGTACAGGGTGGGGCGAGGGCGCGTACAGAGTGGGGCGGGGCGCGTACAGAGTGGGGCGAGGGCACGTACAGGGTGGGGCGTGGGCGCGTACAGGGTGGGGAGAGGACGGGTACAGAGTGGGGCGAGGGAGCGTACAGAGTGGAGCGAGGGCGCGTACAGAGTGGGGCGAGGCGCGTACAGAGTGGAGCGAGGGCGCGTACAGAGTGGGGCGAGGGCACGTACAGGGTGGGGAGAGGGCGCGTACAGAGTGGGGGGAGGGTGCGTACAGAGTGGAGCGAGGGCGCGTACAGAGTGGGGCGAGGGCACGTACAGGGTGGGGCGAGGGTGCGTACAGAGTGGGGCGGGGCGCGTACAGAGTGGGGCGAGGGCACGTACAGGGTGGGGCGTGGGCGCGTACAGGGTGGGGCGAGGGCGCATACAGAGTGGGGCGAGGGCACGTACAGGGTGGGGCGAGGGCGCGTACAGAGTGGGGCGGGGCGCGTACAGAGTGGGGCGAGGGCACGTACAGGGTGGGGCGTGGGCGCGTACAGGGTGGGGAGAGGACGGGTACAGAGTGGGGCGAGGGAGCGTACAGAGTGGGGCGAGGGCACGTACAGGGTGGGGCGAGGGCGCGTACAGGGTGGGGAGAGGACGGGTACAGAGTGGGGCGAGGGAGCGTACAGAGTGGGGAGAGGGCGCGTACAGGGTGGGGAGAGGGCGCGTACAGAGTGGGGAGAGGGCGCGTACAGAGTGGGGAGAGGGCGCGTACAGAGTGGGGCGAGGGCGCGTACAGAGTGGGGGGAGGGTGCGTATAGAGTGGGGGGAGGGTGCGTATAGAGTGGGGCGAGGGCGGGTACAGAGTGGGGCGAGGGCGCGTACAGAGTGGGGGATGGGTGCGTATAGAGTGGGGCGAGGGCGCGTACAGAGTGGGGCGAGGGCGCGTACAGGGTGGGGAGAGGGCGCGTACAGGGTGGGGCGAGGGCGCGTACAGGGTGGGGAGAGGGCGCGTACAGGGTAGGGCGAGGGCGCGTACAGGGTGGGGTGAGGGCGTGTACAGGGTAGGGAGAGGGCGCGTACAGAGTGGGGCGAGGGCGCGTACAGAGTGGGGAGAGGGCGCGTACAGGGTAGGGAGAGGGCGCGTACAGAGTGGGGCGAGGGCGCGTACAGAGTGGGGAGAGGGCGCGTACAGGGTGGGGAGAGGGCGCGTACAGAGTGGGGAGAGGGTGCCTACAGGGTGGGGAGAGGGCGCGTACAGAGTGGGGTGAGGGCGCGTACTGAGTGGGGAGAGGACGCGTACAGGGTGGGGAGAGGACGCGTACAGGGTGGGGAGAGGGCGCGTACAGGGTGGGGCGAGGGCGCGTACAGGGTGGGGAGAGGGCGCGTACAGGGTGGGGAGAGGGCGCGTACAGAGTGGGGTGAGGGCGCGTACTGGGTGGGGAGAGGACGCGTACAGGGTGGGGAGAGGGCGCGTACAGGGTGGGGCGAGGGCGCGTACAGGGTGGGGAGAGGGCGCGTACAGGGTGGGGAGAGGGCGCGTACAGAGTGGGGTGAGGGCGGGTACAGAGTGGGGAGAGGGCGCGTACAGGGTGGGGAGAGGGCGCGTACAGGGTGGGGAGAGGGCGCGTACAGAGTGGGGCGAGGGCGCGTACAGGGTGGGGAGAGGGCGCGTACAGGGTGGGGAGAGGGCGCCTACAGGGTGGGGCGAGGGCGCATACAGAGTGGAGCGAGTGCGCATACAGGGTGGGGAGAGAGCGCATACGGGGTGGGGCGAGGGCGCGTACAGAGTGGAGCGAGGGCGCGTACAGGGTGGGTCGAGGGCGCGTACAGGGTGGGTCGAGGGCGCGTACAGAGTGGGGCGTGGGCGCGTACAGGGTGGGGAGAGGGCGCGTACAGGGTGGGGAGAGGGCGCGTACAGGGTGGGTCGAGGGCGCGTACAGAGTGGGGCGAGGGCGCGTACAGGGTGGGGCGAGGGCGCATACAGAGTGGGGCGAGGGAGCGTACAGAGTTTGGCGAGGGCGCGTACAGATTGGGGAGAGGGCGCGTACAGAGTGGGGCGAGGGAGCGTACAGGGTGGGGCGAGGGAGCGTACAGAGTTTGGCGAGGGCGCGTACAGAGTGGGGCGAGGGCGCGTACAGAGTGGGACGAGGGCGTGTACAGAGAGGGCCGAGGGCGCATACAGAGTGGGTAGAGAGCGCGTACAGGGTGGGGAGAGGGCGCGTACAGAGTGGAGCGAGGGCGCGTACAGGGTGGGTCGAGGGCGCGTACAGGGTGGGGCGAGGGCGCGTACAGAGTGGGGCGAGGGCGCGTACAGGGTGGGGCGAGGGCGCGTACAGGGTGGGGAGAGGGCGCGTACAGAGTGGGGCGAGGGCGCGTACAGGGTGGGGCGAGGGCACGTACAGGGTGGTGCGAAGGCGCGTACAGGGTGGAACGAGGGCGCGTACAGGGTGGTGCGAGGGCGCGTATAGGGTGGGGCGAGGGCGCGTACAGAGTGGGGCGAGGGCGCGTACAGGGTGGGGCGAGGGCACGTACAGGGTGGTGCGAGGGCGTGTACAGGGTGGGGCGAGGGCGCGTACAGGGTGGAACGAGGGCGCGTACAGGGTGGTGCGAGGGCGCGTACAGGGTGGGGAAAGGGCGCGTACAGAGTGGGGCGAGAGCGCGTACAGGGTGGGGCGACTGCGCGTACAGAATGGGCCGAGGCCGTGTACAGAGGGGGCCGAGGGCGCGTACAGAGGGGGCCAAGGGCGCGTACAGAAGGGGCCAAGGGCGCGTACAAGGTGGGCCAAGGGGGCGTACAGAATGGGCTGAGACCGTGTACAGAGGGGGCCGAGGGTGCGTACAGAGGGGGCCGAGGGCGCATACAGGGTGGGGCAAGGGCGTGTACAGGGTGGGGAGAAGGCGCGTATAGGGTGAGCTGAGGCCGTGTACAGAGGGGGCCGAGGGCACGTACAGGGTGGGCCGCATACAGAGGGGGCCGAGGCCATGTACAGAATGGGCCGAGGCTGTGTACAGAGTGGGCCGCATACAGAGGGGGCCGAGGCGGCGCCTCCAGCAGCTCATGGAAAAATTAAAGGTGAGAAGCGGATCCTTACAACACATGGTGCCAATATTTCAACTGAACTCCCATCATCCTCGGCTGCTACTCATAGGTAGTTCTGCAAGTGAAGACTGTAATGCTTTATGGCACTGCTGCAAAATTGCATGCAGTAAGAAAGGGGGCGATAGCATAATTACTCAGGGGGCACTATCTGATGGTTCAGGGTAGAGCGCCCCTGTAAGGAAACCTTTACGTTTTACGCCTCTTTTCCTCATTGATCTCCGCTGCGGTTATCTCGCGGCTTCACCTTCTCCGAGTATTGACCTTCTTCCCCGTCGCTCGGATCCATCCTCCGATCCCGTATGATCTCACAATCTCGGGCTTTTTTGATTTTCTGCCTTTTTTTTTTTTTTTTTTTTTTAATAAACTTTATTTGATGAGACAGAATATTAATGATAACATTTGACAACGTGATATCAAGCACTGAACAATCAGAAATAAATCAGGATTAGCATTTTTGTAATCTTTGATTCTTTTTATTTTTTCTTACAGCTTTTATCTGAAGATATAATCGAATAAACCCAATCGAGAGCCCAGACGTTGTTACCTCTTTCTCTTACATAATCCCCCCAGTCTCTCCCCCTTATTATATCCTAAGTCTCCCTAATGTCCCTCCTAGTTCTTCAGCACTGGACCCAGACGTATATGATACATATAGATACGTCTCCATTATCTGGGGTCTCCTGACAGGGTGGATAAGAAACGTTTTATCTTGTGATAGATTATCAAAGGTTTTAATGTGTCGGTTATTTCTGATATCTGAGGAGTTTCTTTTTCTAACCAATTTCTTAACTACTAAAAGTATCACAGGAATCATGTTAGGTCCAAACACTTTTCCTCAATATCCAAAGATATAAATTGAGAAAGACAAGACTGTGGGGTTTGCGGAATTTAACTTTCCAAATTCTTCCTCTATATGAAGTAGATACATTGGATAGGCGGCAGCATTCCCACAGGGCATGTCATAACAACGCGTTTTGGGCATCTGGATAGGAAAGACTAAATGCCGAGATGGCTTTGTGCAGCAGCTTACCCCCAATTCCTCTCCATCGCTCATTGTTCTCTTTCTCTTTTCCTGGCTCATCAGTATTTTTTCTGATAACTCTGAGTTATTGATATAATTTCTAGTTGGGATAAAGTTATTTGCTTTCCATGTGACCTGCATTTTCTTGTGTAGACGGCCATAAATAACTGATAAAGAATCGTATCTGGAGCCTTTACCTATCAATCAATCAATCAATCAATCAATCAAAATTACTCTTTTTTTCCACCTTTCCCAAATCTTTTATTAACAAACTGTAATAAGGAGTCGCCTGTTAGTTTTGCAGAATTTGGTGATTTCCCAAGTTCTATAGAGAAGACAATTCCCGCCAGTTCATCCTTCTGCCTTCTTCAGTCTTTAACAAATCTTCCGGTCTCTGAATTCCCTTCTGCTTCCGTTCTGTAAATCGCTTCTTTTGATTTCCTCGGACAAAAACTGGATCCTTCAATATCCGGATATACTTGGACACGGAACGGAGCTTGTACATTTTCTTATGTCTCTCCATGTATCTGCAGCGTCTCTAAGTTTCACCTGTGATTGGATTTCTGTGGATTTCTAATGTAGTAACATTCGTAATCGTCGGGGCGGCCGATTCTCTTTCCAATGGTGTCATAGAAAAATAGTCCCATTAATCCGGTCCCTGATACATTTAGTGCGGGCAGATAACTCATCGCTCTGATAAGGGGCGTCTGTGTCCCTCCTCCTGATTTCTGGAGACATTTTATTATATGATATTCTTGGTCTTTCTTGTGCTGCAGGAATTTTACAAAAACTGATTGTAACTTTTTAACATCTGAATATTTCAGCATTAAGCGTCTAGTTTGCAGAGGATACAATAATCATTTTTCATCAGATGCATTCTTCCTAAAAGAGATAATGTTCATCTTCTCCGTTTGATTTTCTGCCTTTATTTATACACAGTATAATGTATCACAGTATTTATGGTAATGTACATGAATTACGACAGCACGGACCCCCGAGCGCGGCCCGGACCCCCGCGCTCCTCTGATTATAGGTGGTGAGACTGTCCAAAGTGCAGCAATCGGCCCCACGTGCCTTGATTGTTTGTGCTTCTAAAGTGGCATAAAATGGAGATTAGCGTCCCGGATAAGCGTCAATTCATTGCCAAAGTTCATCATAAGGAAGAGCTGAAGGAGAATCTCCGAGCCGGGAGGACGCAGCAATAAACATCACTAATCACGAGCCCCGAGTCCGCAGCGTCTGCCGCCTCCGCCCCTCTAGATCTTCGTCTTCTTCTCCACCATGTTCATATCTTGATTCATTTCGAAGAAGTCGGGGATCTTCTTCTTCTCCTCGTTCTCGTCCTTCTCGTCCTCGTCCTTCAGGTCGTCAGGATTTACAGGGATGTAGAAATAGCCCATAATGGAGAAGATGATGCTGACGGCGATCAGGAGAGCCCCAAAGAGGATGAACTCCGCCCACTGCGGGGTGAGAAACACGCGGTGTCAGTGCGCTGGGGTCTCCTCTGCTCGGTGCAGGGGCCCTATGAGTTATATCCTCATACCTGTTCCAGGGATCCAGCCTGGGCGACAATCAGTACTATCACGTTCCCAAAAGCGACGGTCAGCAGCCAGCCGGCCTGGAGGACGGACTTCATGCTGGTGGGAGCCTGCGGAGGGGGAGAAGTTACTCGTCTGTTCACGGAATGTTCTAGAGACGTCTGGACCAGTAATAACAGAGATGTAACCCCCCCAAATGTGCAACTCGTCCTGATACGTGGGCCGTCTGCCCCCCGCTCACACCCTGTTTACTGTCAATCTGACGCTGCAAGACCTCGGATGTATGACCACAACAACTACTACTCCCATCCTGAGAGTCAATGATGAGGAGTGGTACGGATACTGGGCGGACTGGCGCCAGACCACCCATAATACAACCCACCTCCAGATCTGAGAGTGCACCCATCTAATCTGATGTGATGCAGGAGCCCGAGGGCCCAGTCCAGCCCGGTGCACCCCAGTCCCGCCCGGTACGCCCTGGTACTGCATGGTACGCCCCGGTCCGGCCAGGCACGGCCAGGTCCTGCCTGGCACGCTCCAGTCCAGCCCGGCACGCCCCAGTCGGGCTCATCACACCCCGGCCCAGCACGCCCCACTCCTGCCTGGCACGCCCCAATCCGGCTCGTCACGTCCCGGCTTGGTATGCCTCGGCCCGGCACGCCCCAGCCCGGCATGCCCCAGTCCCACCTGGCACACCCCACTCCTGCCCACCACGCCCCAATCCTGCCTGGCACGCCCCACTCCTGCCCACCACGCCCCACTCCTGCCCACCACGCCCCAATCCGGCTCGGCACGCCCCGGCTCAGCACGCCCTGGCCCGGTAAGCCCCAGTCCCGCCTGGTACGCCCCACTCCAGCCTGGCACGCCCCACTCCTGCCTGGCACGCCCCAGTCCTGCCTGGCACGCCCCAGTCCCGCCCGGCACGGCCCAATCCTGCCTGGTACACAACCGCTCTTCTGGGCCATTACCTGGGAATATGAGAACTCCAGGCCGGTGACAGAAAACATGACTTCCCCGGCGCTGATCAGGAAGTACTGCGGCACCTGCCACGCCACGTGGAAGCTGTTTGCTGCCACGTCTTCTATCTTGACGACTTCAATCCTTTTATTTGCTTCGTCCCTCTATAAACAACAAAAAATAAACGTCCTACACAGGAATAATGAGGACGCCGTATACCGGAGCGGGGACGGAGGAGGCAGAATATCACCGCGTTCATCTCCTCCCAGGAACCCTAGAAGGAAGGTGCAGCGCCCAGCGTGGGCTGTCGTGCGGCCGTCCCTGCCTCCGTCTACTACATTAACAGGATAGAAGTAAAACAGGAAAGCTACAAAACAATAAAAACTGACAGAAGAGACTTGTGTAGCTGCCGGCTGCCCAAAACAAAGAGAATTCAAAATGGAAGTGCAGCTCTGAAGCACAAACTGCTGCTACAACAAAGTGAAATATTGTGCAGCCAACGGAAGGATTAATGGATTCTGCTTGTATCATGGCCGTCCTGCTATATACAGTGGTGGAGAGAGGAGTCTGGAAACCAAACAGAAAACTTACGCTTCTCAGTACGGCCGTATACGCTCCTCCGAAATCCAGCAGTCCCAAGTCAATGGAGTACTCTGTGTTTTCAATCCAACACGGCGCATTGATCCTGTAGAGAGGAGCAGATGATGAGGGGCTGCACAGCCCAGATACAGGGACCTCCGCCCCCGCCGCTATCACAGCAGTAGGATCTCACTTTACTGCTTCAAATTAAAGATGGAGGATTTTACAACAGCCAGAAAGTGAGACTCTGGAACAGTGCAGTGCATTACTTAGATTTTACTTGGGTGGTCTACAATTGTCTGCGCCCCCCAACTGTATTCAGCCGTTATGTGTATTAGTTTCTTAAAGGGATGGTTCACTTTAACAATAATCTTTTATAAGCAGGCGGTGAGCGAAGCAGTAATGGCATAACGCTGCAGCGGGCACAGAAGTCTCTGCAGTCGGGGCACATCCCGGACCCCCGGACTGGGAATATCTGCAGATTTCCCGGGATATAACGGGGTCCGGGAAGCTCCACGATGGACAATTAATCCTAGAGCCCACCTGGGGGGCACTTACTTTCCTCTCTTCAGTTGGGTTTCTTCTGAAACGGAGCCTGGATCAATCTTGTCATTGTCTCCTCCAATTGAAATGTTGACTGACACATCGAGCATATTGATGAACCTGGAGGAAATGATGACGCTGTCAGGTGTCAGGAAGGATAATGTGCTGAACGAGGGGCGACATCCCTGATTACAGTCACATTCTTTCCTGCTGCCCCGTGTCAGTCTTCACTGCAGCTCTGACATTGTATTCCTGACTTCTGAGGCTTAGAATGAGTAGATGGCAGAGCACTGAGCGGATGGATACATGATGTATACGTGCGGATACAATGTATGGAGCAGGGGAGATGCACCTACCTGACTGATGCCTGACCATTTGATGTTTTCACGTTTCGATCTCCAGTCTAAAAAAGAAGAATCAGTTGTAAATGTCTCAAAATCGACTCCCCCTCCCCCCACGTCTGCAGACGATCAGATCCGCAGCTAAATGGTGGTTCAGAGTCCTGAGGTTGTGATATTCAAAATGTCTGTCTGCTTTCTACCTATGTATAATCAGTATATCACCAGTGTATCACCTCTGTATATTCAGTGTATCACCTCTGTATATTCAGTGTATCACTTCTGTATATTCAGTATATCACCTCTGTATATTCAGTGTATCACTTCTGTATATTCAGTGTATCACCTCTGTATATTCAGTGTATCACCTCTGTATATTCAGTGTATCACTTCTGTATATTCAGTATATCACCTCTGTATATTCAGTGTATCACCTCTGTATATTCAGTGTATCACTTCTGTATATTCAGTATATCACCTCTGTATATTCAGTGTATCACTTCTGTATATTCAGTGTATCACCTCTGTATATTCAGTGTATCACTTCTGTATATTCAGTGTATCACTTCTGTATATTCAGTATATCACCTCTGTATATTCAGTGTATCACTTCTGTATATTCAGTGTATCACCTCTGTATATTCAGTGTATCACTTCTGTATATTCAGTATATCACCTCTGTATATTCAGTGTATCACTTCTGTATATTCAGTGTATCACCTCTGTATATTCAGTATATCACTTCTGTATATTCAGTATATCACCTCTGTATATTCAGTATATCACCTCTGTATATTCAGTATATCACTTCTGTATATTCAGTATATCACCTCTGTATATTCAGTGTATCACTTCTGTATATTCAGTGTATCACCTCTGTATATTCAGTGTATCACCTCTGTATATTCATTGTATCACTTCTGTATATTCAGTATATCACCTCTGTATATTCAGTGTATCACCTCTGTATATTCAGTGTATCACTTCTGTATATTCAGTATATCACCTCTGTATATTCAGTGTATCACTTCTGTATATTCAGTGTATCACTTCTGTATATTCAGTGTATCACCTCTGTATATTCAGTGTATCACTTCTGTATATTCAGTATATCACCTCTGTATATTCAGTGTATCACTTCTGTATATTCAGTGTATCACCTCTGTATATTCAGTGTATCACTTCTGTATATTCAGCGTATCACCTCTGTATATTCAGCGTATCACTTCTGTATATTCAGTGTATCACCTCTGTATATTTAGTATATCACTTCTGTATATTCAGTATATCACCTCTGTATATTCAGTGTATCACTTCTGTATATTCAGTGTATCACCTCTGTATATTCAGTGTATCACCTCTGTATATTCAGTGTATCACTTCTGTATATTTAGTGGATCACCTCTGTATATTCAGTGTATCACTTCTGTATATTCAGTGTATCACCTCTGTATATTCAGTGTATCACTTCTGTATATTCAGTGTATCACCTCTGTATATTCAGTGTATCACCTCTGTATATTCAGTGTATCACTTCTGTATATTCAGTGTGTCACCTCTGTATATTCAGTGTATCACCTCTGTATATTCAGTGTATCACTTCTGTATATTCAGTATATCACCTCTGTATATTCAGTGTATCACTTCTGTATATTCAGTGTATCACCTCTGTATATTCAGTATATCACTTCTGTATATTCAGTGTATCACCTCTGTATATTCAGTGTATGACCTCTGTATATTCAGTATATCACCTCTGTATATTCAGTGTATCACCTCTGTATATTCAGTATATCACCTCTGTATATTCAGTATATCACCTCTGTATATTCAGTGTATCACTTCTGTATATTCAGTGTATCACCTCTGTATATTCAGTGTATCACTTCTGTATATTCAGTGTATCACCTCTGTATATTCAGTGTATCACTTCTGTATATTCAGTGTATCACCTCTGTATATTCAGTGTATCACCTCTGTATATTCAGTATATCACCTCTGTATATTCAGTGTATGACCTCTGTATATTCAGTATATCACCTCTGTATATTCAGTGTATCACTTCTGTATATTCAGTGTATCACCTCTGTATATTCAGTGTATCACTTCTGTATATTCAGTGTATCACCTCTGTATATTCAGTGTATCACCTCTGTATATTCAGTATATCACCTCTGTATATTCAGTGTATCACTTCTGTATATTCAGTATATCACTTCTGTATATTCAGTGTATCACCTCTGTATATTCAGTGTATGACCTCTGTATATTCAGTGTATCACTTCTGTATATTCAGTGTATCACCTCTGTATATTCAGTGTATCACCTCTGTATATTCAGTATATCACCTCTGTATATTCAGTGTATGACCTCTGTATATTCAGTGTATCACCTCTGTATATTCAGTGTATCACTTCTGTATATTCAGTGTATCACCTCTGTATATTCAGTATATCGCTTCTGTATATTCAGTGTATCACCTCTGTATATTCAGTGTATGACCTCTGTATATTCAGTATATCGCTTCTGTATATTCAGTGTATCACCTCTGTATATTCAGTATATCGCTTCTGTATATTCAGTGTATCACCTCTGTATATTCAGTGTATGACCTCTGTATATTCAGTATATCACCTCTGTATATTCAGTGTATCACCTCTGTATATTCAGTATATCACCTCTGTATATTCAGTATATCACCTCTGTATATTCAGTATATCACCTCTGTATATTCAGTGTATCACCTCTGTATATTCAGTGTATCACCTCTGTATATTCAGTATATCACCTCTGTATATTCAGTATATCACCTCTGTATATTCAGTATATCACCTCTGTATATTCAGTGTATCACCTCTGTATATTCAGTGTATCACCTCTGTATATTCAGTGTATCACCTCTGTATATTCAGTATATCACCTCTGTATATTCAGTATATCACCTCTGTATATTCAGTATATCACCTCTGTATATTCAGTATATCACCTCTGTATATTCAGTATATCACCTCTGTATATTCAGTATAACACCTCTCTTCCTATTCTTCCACTTACTATTAAGCATTTGTTATTTTCTACAGCAACAGAATAAGAGGTTTTTGATGTAAGAAGAACGGTGCAGATCTCAATGTTTCCCCGACTGATGATCACCGGCTGTGTATCTGTGATATTCAACTTCAAGTATTCAGGATCCTGCAGAGAAAAACATAACGGTAAACATATGGTATAACCCGGGCATCTCCTGTATATAACTATATATGTACAGCTGGTATAACCCGGGCAACCCCTGTATATAATTATATATGTACAGCTGGTATAACCTGGGCATCTTCTGTATATAATTATATATGTACAGCTGGTATAACCTGGACATCTCCTGTATATAATTATATATGTACAGCTGATATAACCTGGACATCTCCTGTATATAATTATATATGTACAGCTGGTATAACCTGGGCATCTCCTGTATATAATTATATATGTACAGCTGGTATAACCTGGACATCTCCTGTATATAATTATATATGTACAGCTGGTATAACCTGGGCATCTCCTGTATATAATTATATATGTACAGCTAGTATAACCCGGGCAACCCCTGTATATAATTATATATGTACAGCTGGTATAACCCGGGCAACCCCTGTATATAATTATATATGTACAGCTGGTATAACCTGGGCCTCTCCTGTATATAATTATATATGTACAGCTGGTATAACCCGGGCATCTCCTGTATATAATTATATATGTACAGCTGGTATAACCCGGGCAACCCCTGTATATAATTATATATGTACAGCTGGTATAACCTGGTCATCTCCTGTATATAATTATATATGTACAGCTGGTATAACGTGGGCATCTCCTGTATATAACTATATATGTACAGCTGGTATAACCTGGGCATCTTCTGTATATAATTATATATGTACAGCTGGTATAACCTGGGCCTCTCCTGTATATAATTATATATGTACAGCTGGTATAACCCGGGCATCCCCTGTATATAATTATATATGTACAGCCGGTATAACCCGGGCATCTCCTGTATATAATTATATATGTACAGCTGGTATAACCTGGACATCTCCTGTATATAATTATATATGTACAGCTGGTATAACCCGGGCAACCCCTGTATATAATTATATATGTACAGCTGGTATAACCTGGGCCTCTCCTGTATATAATTATATATGTACAGCTGGTATAACCCGGGCATCCCCTGTATATAATTATATATGTACAGCCGGTATAACCCGGGCATCCCCTGTATATAATTATATATGTACAGCTGGTATAACCTGGGCATCTCCAGTATATAATTATATATGTACAGCTGGTATAACCTGGGCATCCCCTGTATATAACTATATATGTACAGCCGGTATAACCCGGGCATCCCCTGTATATAATTATATATGTACAGCTGGTATAACCTGGGTATCTTCTCTACAACTATAGATGTACTACAGGTATACAGTCATGGCTGAAAGTGTTGGCACCCTTAACGTAGTTCCAGAAAATGAAGTATTTCTCCCAGGACATTATTGCAATTACACATGTTTTGTTATACACAGGTTTATTTCCTTTGTGTGTATTGGAACAGCACAAAAAAAAACAAAGAAAAAAAGGAAAATTGGACATAATTTCACACAAAAGCCCAAAAGTGGGCCGGACAAAATTGTTCTCACAATTTCCAAAATTGCGAGTAAACAGCTTTGTTTCCAGCATGGGATGCTCGTTCACATTCACCTGTGGCAAGTAACAGGTGTGGGCAATATGAAAATCACACCTGACCCCAGATAAAAAGGGGAGAAGTTGACTTGATCTTTGCATCAAGCATGGAGAACAGAAAGAGGAGAAGAGAACTGTCTGAGGACTCGAGAACCAAAATTGATTAACAATATCAACAATTTCAAGGTTACAAGTCCATCTCCAGGGATCTTGATGTTCTTTTGTCCACAGTGCGCAGCATAATCAAGAAGTTTACAACCCATGGCACTGCAGCTAATCTCCCTGGACGTGGACAGCAGAGAAGAAATGATGAAAAGGATAGTCTGGATGTTGGATAAGCTGCCCCAATCAAGGTCCAAAGGTATACAAGCTGTCCTGCGGGCTCAGGGTGCATCAGTGTCAGCGCAAACCATCCGTCCACGTGTGAATGAAATGGAACTTAGGGCTCTTTCACACGTCGTCAGTATCTCCGGTACGAGTGGTGACAGTTTCCACACGTACCGGAGACACTGACACACGCAGACACATTACAATCTATGGGTCTGCGCACATTTCAGTGTGTTTCCACGGACTGTGTATCCATGTGCTCCACACGTTGTCATGTCCTTTTTTTGTGGATACACGGCCCGCAAAAGTGCTTCACGCTGTACACACACGGATGACATCCTGGGAATCAGTATACAGTTAGCGCTGTTCCCAAGCGCCGGTGCTGAACGCTACCCTCATCATGGTTCCCTGCCGGCGCTGCGTTCAGCACCAGCAGGGACAGTGATGAGGGTAGTAGTAGTCTGCTCCCACAGTATCCCCATCTGTAAAAATAAGAATAAAATAATAAAATCCATATACTCACCTGTCCTGAGTCTCCCCCACTGTATCCATGCCACTGCTGACGCCGAGGAGCCAGGGAGAATGCCGCTCCAGAGCTGAGCTCAGTGAGCCGCTCATTCTCCCCGGCTCATCTGTCAGCAGTCAGAGGATTACAGCGGGGGACACTTAGGAGAGGTGAGTACATGGATTTTATTATTTTATTCTTATTTTTACACAGGGACACTGCAGGAGCAGACACTACTACCCTCATCATTGTCCCTGCTGGTGCTGATGGCAGCGCTGACAGGGAACCATGATGAGGGTAGTGTTCAGCACCGACGCTTGGGAACAGCGCTAACTGTACACCGATTCCCAGGAGGCGCTGATCCGTGTGCTCCTGATGCGGCACACGGACGGCACACGTGTGACACATGGGACACGGATATTTCCGGTACCGGAAGTATCCGGACGTGTGAAACCAGCCTTAATGGCAGGAGACCCTGGAGGACCTCACTACTGACACACAGACATAAAAAAGCTAGACTGCAGTTTGCCAAAATGTACGTGAGTAACCAAACTCCTTCTCGGAAAGCGTCTTGTAGACAGAGGAGACTATGATATAGAGCTTTTTGGTAAAGCACATCATTCTACTGTTTACCGAAAACAGAATGAGGCCTACAAAGAAAATAACACAGGACCTACAGTCAAATATGGTGGAGGGTCACAGATGTTTTTGGGTTGTTTTGCTGCCTCTGGCACTGGGTGCCTTGACTGTGTGCAAGACATCATGAAATCTGAAGATTACCAAAGGATTTTGGGTGGCAATGTAGCGCCCAGTGTCAGAAAGCTGGGCTAATGTCCTAGGTCATGGGTCTTCCAGCAGGACAATGACCCCAAACAAACTTCAAGAAGCCCCCAGAAATGGATGGAAACCAAGCGCTGGAGAGTTCTGAAGAGGCAGCAATGAGTCCGGATCTAAATCCCATTGATCCCCTGTGGAGAGATCTTACAATTGCTGTTGGGAGAAGACGTCTTTACATCTGAGAGACCTGGAGCAGATTGTAAGAAGAGTCCAAGATCCCGGCTGAGGAGGAAGAAGCTGATGGTTATAGGAGGCGACTGATTGCAGGGATTTATTCCAAAGGGGGCGACCAAATATTAAGGAGGGGGCAACAATTCTGTCCGGCCCATTTTTTGGGGTTTTGTATGAAATTATCTCCAATTTCCTGATTTTCTGTTTTGTTTGTGCTGTTTCAATACACAAAGGAAATAAACCTGAGTATAACAAAACAGGTGGAATTGTGATAATGTTCTGGGAGAAATATTTTGTTTGGCACAATTTCAAGGGTGCCAACACTTTTGGCCGTGACTGTACATTTCTTCTCATTCTTACCTGAAAGTCCTGAGAGTTCAGCTCCGGCTGCTTCACTTCATTGTTTCCTGGAGCAATAATTGTAACTTCCTGACCTGCAAAATTCAGGACCTGCAGGAAACTTTCTCCGGCTTTTGGAGCAGCTGGAATTGTTTCCTGTGGACGACAGAACATAATGGTGACTTCACTCTGACACGTCAACCCTTCAAGACACCGCAGAGCTTAGATACAGCCGGCAGCAGACAGTATACGCAGGATAGGATTAGATACACAGCTCAGCAGGCAGTATACGCAGGATAGGATTAGATACATGGCTCAGCAGGCAGTATACGCAGGATAGGATTAGATACACAGCTCAGCAGGCAGTATACGCAGGATAGGATTAGATACATGGCTCAGCAGGCAGTATACGCAGGATAGGATTAGATACATGGCTCAGCAGGCAGTATACGCAGAATAGGATTAGATACATGGCTCAGCAGACAGTATCACACAGGGGAGGATTAGATACACGGCTCAGCAGACAGTATCACACAGGATAGGATTAGATACAGCTCAGCAGACAGGATCACACAGGATAGGATTAGATACACGGCTCAGCAGGCAGTATCACACAGGATAGGATTAGATACACGGCTCAGCAGACAGTATCACACAGGATAGGATTAGATACACGGCTCAGCAGACAGTATCACACAGGAGAGGATTAGATACACGGCTCAGCAGACAGTATCACACAGGATAGGGTTAGATACACGGCTCAGCAGACAGTATCACGCAGGATAGGATTAGATACACAGCTCAGCAGACAGTATCACGCAGGATAGGATTAGATACACGGCTCAGCAGGCAGTATCACACAGGATAGGATTAGATACACGGCTCAGCAGACAGTATACGCAGGATAGGATTAGATACATGGCTCAGCAGACAGTATCACACAGGATAGGGTTAGATACACGGCTCAGCAGACAGTATCACACAGGAGGGGATTAGATACACGGCTCAGCAGACAGTATCACACAGGAGAGGATTAGATACACGGCACAGCAGACAGTATCACACAGGAGAGGATTAGATACACGGCTCAGCAGTCAGTATCACACAGGAGAGGATTAGATACAGCCGGCAGCAGACAGTATCACACAGGAGAGGATTAGATACACGGCACAGCAGACAGTATCACACAGGATAGGATTAGATACACGGCACAGCAGACAGTATCACACAGGAGAGGATTAGATACACGGCACAGCAGACAGTATCACACAGGATAGGATTAGATACACGGCTCAGCAGACAGTATACGCAGGATAGGATTAGATACACGGCTCAGCAGACAGTATCACACAGGAGAGGATTAGATACACGGCTCAGCAGACAGTATCACACAGGATAGGATTAGATACACGGCTCAGCAGACAGTATCACACAGGGGAGGATTAGATACACGGCTCAGCAGACAGTATCACACAGGATAGGATTAGATACATGGCTCAGCAGACAGTATACGCAGGATAGGATTAGATACACGGCTCAGCAGGCAGTATCACACAGGATAGGATTAGATACACGGCTCAGCAGACAGTATACGCAGGATAGGATTAGATACACGGCTCAGCAGACAGTATCACACAGGAGAGGATTAGATACACGGCTCAGCAGACAGTATCACACAGGATAGGGTTAGATACACGGCTCAGCAGACAGTATCACGCAGGATAGGATTAGATACACAGCTCAGCAGACAGTATCACGCAGGATAGGATTAGATACACGGCTCAGCAGGCAGTATCACACAGGATAGGATTAGATACACGGCTCAGCAGACAGTATACGCAGGATAGGATTAGATACATGGCTCAGCAGACAGTATCACACAGGATAGGGTTAGATACACGGCTCAGCAGACAGTATCACACAGGAGGGGATTAGATACACGGCTCAGCAGACAGTATCACACAGGAGAGGATTAGATACACGGCACAGCAGATAGTATCACACAGGAGAGGATTAGATACACGGCTCAGCAGTCAGTATCACACAGGAGAGGATTAGATACACGGCACAGCAGATAGTATCACACAGGAGAGGATTAGATACACGGCTCAGCAGACAGTATCACACAGGAGAGGATTAGATACACGGCACAGCAGACAGTATCACACAGGATAGGATTAGATACACGGCACAGCAGACAGTATCACACAGGAGAGGATTAGATACACGGCACAGCAGACAGTATCACACAGGATAGGATTAGATACACGGCTCAGCAGACAGTATACGCAGGATAGGATTAGATACACGGCACAGCAGACAGTATCACACAGGAGAGGATTAGATACACGGCTCAGCAGACAGTATCACACAGGATAGGATTAGATACACGGCTCAGCAGACAGTATCACACAGGATAGGATTAGATACACGGCACAGCAGACAGTATCACACAGGATAGGATTAGATACACGGCTCAGCAGACAGTATCACACAGGAGAGGATTAGATACAGCCGGCAGCAGACAGTATACGCAGGATAGGATTAGATACACGGCACAGCAGACAGTATCACACAGGATAGGATTAGATACACGGCTCAGCAGACAGTATCACACAGGAGAGGATTAGATACAGCCGGCAGCAGACAGTATACGCAGGATAGGATTAGATACACGGCACAGCAGACAGTATCACACAGGATAGGATTAGATACACGGCACAGCAGACAGTATCACACAGGAGAGGATTAGATACACGGCACAGCAGACAGTATCACACAGGATAGGATTAGATACACGGCTCAGCAGACAGTATCACACAGGATAGGATTAGATACAGAGCTCAGCAGACAGTATCACACAGGATAGGATTAGATACACGGCTCAGCAGACAGTATCACACAGGATTAGATACACGGCTCAGCAGACAGTATCACACAGGAGAGGATTAGATACACGGCTCAGCAGACAGTATCACACAGGAGAGGATTAGATACACGGCTCAGCAGACAGTATCACACAGGAGAGGATTAGATACACGGCTCAGCAGACAGTATCACACAGGATAGGATTAGATACACGGCTCAGCAGACAGTATCACACATGATAGGATTAGATACACGGCTCAGCAGACAGTATCACACAGGAGAGGATTAGATACACAGCTCAGCAGACAGTATCACACAGGATAGGATTAGATACACGGCTCAGCAGACAGTATCACACAGGATAGGATTAGATACACGGCACAGCAGACAGTATCACACAGGATAGGATTAGATACACGGCTCAGCAGACAGTATCACACAGGACAGGATTAGATACACGGCACAGCAGACAGTATCACACATGATAGGATTAGATACAGAGCTCAGCAGACAGTATCACACAGGAGAGGATTAGATACACGGCTCAGCAGACAGTATCACACAGGAGAGGATTAGATACAGAGCTCAGCAGACAGTATCACACAGGAGAGGATTAGATACACGGCTGAGCAGACAGTATCACACAGGAGAGGATTAGATACACGGCTCAGCAGACAGTATCACACAGGAGAGGATTAGATACACGGCTCAGCAGACAGTATCACACAGGAGAGGATTAGATACACAGCTCAGCAGACAGTATCACACAGGAGAGGATTAGATACACAGCTCAGCAGACAGTATCACACAGGATAGGATTAGATACACGGCTCAGCAGACAGTATCACACAGGATAGGATTAGATACACGGCTCAGCAGACAGTATCACACAGGAGAGGATTAGATACACGGCTCAGCAGACAGTATCACACAGGATAGGATTAGATACACGGCTCAGCAGACAGTATCACACAGGATAGGCTTAGATACACGGCTCAGCAGACAGTATCACACAGGACAGGATTAGATACATGGCTCAGCAGACAATATCACACAGGAGAGGATTAGATACACGGCTCAGCAGACAGTATCACACAGGATAGGATTAGATACACGGCTCAGCAGACAGTATCACACAGGATAGGCTTAGATACACGGCTCAGCAGACAGTATCACACAGGATAGGATTAGATACACGGCTCAGCAGACAGTATCACACAGGATAGGATTAGATACACGGCTCAGCAGACAGTATCACACAGGATAGGATTAGATACACGGCTCAGCAGACAGTATCACACAGGATAGGCTTAGATACACAGCTCAGCAGACAGTATCACACAGGATAGGATTAGATACACGGCTCAGCAGACAGTATCACACAGGATAGGATTAGATACACGGCTCAGCAGACAGTATCATACAGGATAGGATTAGATACACGGCTCAGCAGACAGTATCACACAGGATAGGATTAGATACACAGCTCAGCAGACGGTATCACACAGGATAGGATTAGATACATGGCTCAGCAGACAGTATCACACAGGATAGGATTAGATACATGGCTCAGCAGACAGTATCACACAGGATAGGATTAGATACACGGCTCAGCAGACAGTATCACACAGGATAGGATTAGATACACGGCTCAGCAGACAATATCACACAGGATAGGATTAGATACACAGCTCAGCAGACAGTATCACACAGGATAGGATTAGATACACGGCTCAGCAGACAGTATCACACAGGATAGGATTAGATACACGGCTCAGCAGACAGTATCACAATGGATAGGATTAGATACACGGCTCAGCAGACAGTATCACACAGGATAGGATTAGATACACGGCTCAGCAGACAGTATCACACAGGAGAGGATTAGATACACGGCTCAGCAGACAGTATCACACAGGACAGGATTAGATACATGGAGCGCTGTCACTTACATTTGTCTTTATCTCTACAATTGTAGCCACTGCGAAGGCCAGGGCTGCCAGGATCATACCAATTGTCATTTTGGGAATAGGCCTGAGGATGATGAGAGTGATTGTTAGGCCTCGCTCACACTGACGCTCGCACCAGTGTTAATAAATGAGTCAGTGCTGATCTGCGAGTTTTTCTTCAGCTCAGAACGGACTGAGAAAATAATCTCGGCTGCTGCGAGTGGCCGCGAATATCGGACGAGACTCGGCAATGCAAATCAATGGGTGCGAGAGAATAAAATCACAGCGCACACGGACCATGCGAGTGTCGTCTGATTTTTACGCTCACATTTCAAAGGAAACCCGACATTTCATCAGCCAATTAAAGTAAATTCAAAGCTCGAGCTGATAGAATAGATAGATAGGTGTCAGTGAGATATATAATTAGTGCTATGCGTGTAGTTTTCTGTACTTGTATTTAGGTAGTAAATAAATTACTGCCGTTTCTCACACTGCGAGAGATGACATCATGAAGGTTAACGCAGTTCAGTGGCTGTGAACTGCAGTAACCTTAATGACGTCACCGCTCGTCACAGCAGCCGGGTTCTTGCGGAGCGCAGCACAACAAGCAACAGTAGCTGCAGATCCAGTCTATGGAGCTTCATTCTCTGAACGGGACTCCATAGACTGAACAAAGAGGACGGGGATTGTCGTGGGACCTCCATTTGGATTACGGCAGACCCTGTGGATTATTTTCTTATGGTAATAAATGGGTGAAAGAGGGAAATTGTCGGGCAGTGCCTTTTACAATTAAATGACTTTTGTGCGTGTTTCTTTCTTTTGACTATGGGTTTTGCTGACATCAACCCCAAAACCATTACCCCGATTGCCAATGCACTATGGCAAGAGGGAAGAGCTGAGGCTAAGCATCAGAATTGTCACACCTAATGGATGAGCCATGTCTGGAATGGATGAAGGCTGGTCTTATTAGGCTGGGAAGGGGCCAATATCCATGGACCTTCCCAGTCTATTAATATCAGCCCACAGCTGTCTGCTTTGCCTTTGCTGGTTATTAAAAATAGGTGGGACCCCACATAATTTTTTTTTAGGGTCCCCCTTTTTAATAACTAGTGAAGGCTAAGAAGACAGCTGGGGGCTAGTGTTGAGCGAGTATGTTCTGTCCGAGTATGCTCGGGCCGAGCTCTGAGTATTTACAGCTGCTCGGTGATATGATTAAATCGCTGCCGTGTGCATGATTTGCAACTGTATGACAGCTTTATTACATGTGAGCTGGGCCCGAGCATACTCAGCGAAAGGGTTAACAGAACATACTCGCTCAACACTACTGGGGGCTGATATTAATAGACTGGGAAGCTCCAGGGATATTTATCCCTTCCCAGACTAATAAGACCAGCTCACAGCTGTCTGCTTTCATTAAAAATATGGGGACTCCACATTGTTGGTTTTTTTTTTATATTTATTCCTAAAAAGCTGCCGGATAAACTCCACCGAGCTTATTAAATATCTGACAGCTATCTATCTCTATCTCTATCAATCTATCTATATCTGTATATAAGATTGATTTATTACTTAGCAAACGAACTTTAAATTACATAGAGATTACAGTGTGTAAAAGATGATGTTAAAAACGCATTGTGTAGGGATGTCCTACTGATGCTAGCTGAGGAAATCGCATTGTACCCGCAGGACACTCGTTCTACTCCGATCAACATTGGACCATGTTTTATGCGCTAGTGTGACCCCAGCCGAACTCCTTGTATCATAAATTCCCCCTCCCCATATCAGAACAGAGGATTAATAACTCGGTCCCTGCTCACTTAAAGTTGATCTTGCAGAGTTTGATCAGCGGGTAAATGCCGAGGTCGAAGATCGGGATCAGGATGAGAATGAGCAGAGGATTCAGGATCTGATAAAGAGGAAGGAAAGATTTATTGTCTTCTCATCATATACCAGTCTGTCAAGAATTACATCAGGTCTTATCCTCCAGTCACCTCCAGAGCTGCAGTCACTATTCTGCTGTTACATCAGGTCTTATCCTCCAGTCACCTTCAGAGCTGCGGTCACTATTCTGCTGTTACATTGTGTCTTATCCTCCAGTCACCTCCAGAGCTGCAGTCACTATTCTGCTGTTACATTGTGTCTTATCCTCCAGTCACTTCCAGAGCTGCACTAACTATTCTGCTGTTACATTGTGTCTTATCCTCCAGTCACCTCCAGAGCTGCGGTCATTAATCTGCTGTTACATTGTGCCTTATCTTCCAGTCACCTCCAGAGCTGCAGCAGCTATTCTGCTGTTACATCAAGTCTTATCCTCCAGTCACCTCCAGAGCTGCAGTCACTATTCTGCTGTTACATCAAGTCTTATCCTCCAGTCACCTCCAGAGCTGTACTCACTATTCTACTGTTACATTATGTCTTATCCTCCAGTCACCTCCAGAGCTGCGGTAACTATTCTGCTGTTACATCGTGTCTTATCTTCCAGTCACCTCCAGAGCTGCACTCACTATTCTGCTGTTACATTGTGTCTTATCCTCCAGTCACCTCCAGAGCTGCAGTCACTATTCTGCTGTTACATCAAGTCTTATCCTCCAGTCACCTCCAGAGCTGTACTCACTATTCTACTGTTACATTATGTCTTATCCTCCAGTCACCTCCAGAGCTGCGGTAACTATTCTGCTGTTACATCGTGTCTTATCTTCCAGTCACCTCCAGAGCTGCACTCACTATTCTGCTGTTACATCGTGTCTTATCCTCCAGTCACCTTCAGAGCTACGGTCACTATTCTGCTGTTACATCGTGTCTTATCCTCCAGTCACTTCCAGAGCTGTACTCACTATTCTGCTGTTACATCATGTCTTATCCTCCAGTCACCTCCAGAGCTGCGGTCACTATTCTGCTGTTACATCAGGTCTTATCCTCCAGTCACCTTCAGAGCTGCGGTCACTATTCTGCTGTTACATCGTGTCTTATCCTCCAGTCACTTCCAGAGCTGCAGTCACTATTCTGCTGTTACATCATGTCTTATCCTCCAGTCACCTCCAGAGCTGCGGTCACTATTCTGCTGTTACATTGTGTCTTATCCTCCAGTCACCTCCAGAGCTGCGGTCACTATTCTGCTGTTACATTGTGTCTTATCCTCCAGTCACCTCCAGAGCTGCAGTAGCTATTCTGCTGTTACATCGTGTCTTATCCTCCAGTCACCTCCAGAGCTGCAGTCACTATGCTCCTGTTACATCGTGTCTTATCCTCCAGTCACCTCCAGAGCTGCAGTAGCTATTCTGCTGTTACATCGTGTCTTATCCTCCAGTCACCTCCAGAGCTGCAGTAGCTATTCTGCTGTTACATCGTGTCTTATCCTCCAGTCACCTCCAGAGCTGCAGTAGCTATTCTGCTGTTACATCGTGTCTTATCCTCCAGTCACCTCCAGAGCTGCAGTAGCTATTCTGCTGTTACATTGTGTCTTATCCTCCAGTCATTTCCAGAGCTGCAGTCAAAATGTTGCGCTTGCAAATTAACCACAGTGTATCAGAATAGAATTGTGACCGCAGCTTTGGCTGTGAATGGAGTATAGCAGGTGAAGTACCTCCAGTTCAGTACAATCCTTGCTAATGTTCCGTCACCTATAATGTATACACCGGGCAGCACGGCGGAGCGTCACCACTGGCCGTATATACTATATACTGCTTACCTGCATCTGGTCCGGCTGAATCACAAATCCTCCCTGAAAAGAAACAGAAATCAGCGAAATCTACGGCCGAAAACGTCAGGAAGCCAAAATTCACAGGTAAAGTCTGCGTCTCATTGATGTAGAACAGGATCTCCAGCAAAACTACAACTCCCAACGTGCTCCAAGGTCAGAGGCCCTGATGTAAAAGGCAGAAAGTCCCGGAGCCATTGTACCAATGTGCAATCAGATGGTACAGAACATAGCGCCCCCTCCTGGAGATCGCACCCTCCATCCCTACACAGGGGAGGCATGAGCTGATCCCTCCACAAGGCCAGCAGGAGAGAAGGACCAGCTGCTGCATCTCTTCTTTACTGACAGGGAGGGCAATGATTGATGCTGACGCTCCACCGCAGAAACAATGGTAATAAATGAATGTAACCTGAGCCGGGGCCCCCGCAACTCGTTCCTCATAGGGCCCCATTGCAGATGAAGAAGGAAATGCCCGAACACATACAACAAGGAGCAAAACCAGACGCTGCATGGAAACTCAGCGAGCGAAGATCGGAGCCAAAGGAGAGTGCAAAAGACGAAACCCCCGAGAACAATCACTTACAAAGTCTGCGTTCATTCTTGTAGCTTGTAGAGTCCAACGAGACCCCTGAAACGAGAAGTAATGTCACTGCGAAAAGTCTCCTGCTGACAGTTTCCTTCTTATACATTCCTCATATATACCTGCTGGTCAAAGAGCGCCCAGAACATCGGCAGCGGGATGTACAGGAACAGCACTTTTGTCACCATCTTCACCTCTGTGATCAGTTTTTTCTGAAATGAAAATCAAAGATAGAATTAAAGCAGAAAAAGCAAATGACAAGACATGAAAGTGTGTGTTACATCCTGTATTATCCTCCAGAGCTGCACTCACTATTCTGCTGGTGCAGTCACTGTGTACATACATTACATTACTGATCCTGAGTTACCTCCTGTATTATACTCCAGAGCTGCACTCACTATTCTGCTGGTGCAGTCACTGTGTACATACATTACATTACTGATCCTGAGTTACATCCTGTATTATACTCCAGAGTTGCACTCACTATTCTGCTGGTGCAGTCACTGTGTACATACATTACATTACTGATCCTGAGTTACACCCTGTATTATACTCCAGAGCTGCACTCACTATTCTGCTGGTGCAGTCACTGTGTATATACATTGCATTACTGATCCTGAGTTATATCCTGTATTATACTCCAGAGCTGCACTCACTATTCTGCTGGTGCAGTCGCTGTGTACATACATTACATTACTGATCCTGAGTTACATCCTGTATTATACTCCAGAGCTGCACTCACTATTCTGCTGGTGCAGTCACTGTGTACATACATTACATTAGTGATCCTGAGTTACATCTAGTATTATACTCCATAGTTGCACTCACTATTCTGCTGGTGCAGTCACTGTGTATATACATTACATTACTGATCCTGAGTTACATCCTGTATTATACTCCAGAGCTGCACTCACTATTCTGCTGGTGCAGTCATTGTGTACATACATTACATTACTGATCCTGAGTTACATCCTGTATTATACTCCAGAGCTGCACTCACTATTCTGCTGGTGCAGTCACTGTGTACATACATTACATTACTGATCCTGAGTTACATCCTGTATTATACTCCAGAGCTGCACTCACTATTCTGCAGGTGCAGTCACTGTGTACATACATTACTGATCCTGAGTTACCTCCTGTATTATCCTCCAGAGCTGCACTCACTATTCTGCTGCTGCAGTCACTGTGTACATACATTACATTACTGATCCTGAGTTACCTCCTGTATTATACTCCAGAGCTGCACTCACTATTCTGCTGGTGCAGTCACTGTGTACATACATTACATTACTGATCCTGAGTTACATCCTGTATTATACTCCAGAGCTGCACTCACTATTCTGCAGGTGCAGTCACTGTGTACATACATTACTGATCCTGAGTTACATCCTGTATTATACTCCAGAGCTGCACTCACTATTCTGCTGCTGCAGTCACTGTGTTACATTACTGATCCTGAGTTACATCCTGTTTTATACTCCAGAGCTGCACTCACTATTCTGCTGGTGCAGTCATTGTGTACATACATTACATTATTGATCCTGAGTTACATCCTGTATTATACTCCAGAGCTGCACTCACTATTCTGCAGGAGCAGTCACTGTGTACATACATTACTGATCCTGAATTACATCCTGTATTATACTCCAGAGCTGCACTCACTATTCTGCTGCTGCAGTCACTGTGTACATACATTTCATTACTGATCACGAGTTACCTCCTGTATTATACTCCAGAGCTGCACTCACTATTCTGCTGGTGCAGTCACTGTGTACATACATTACATTACTGATCACGAGTTACCTCCTGTATTATACTCCAGAGCTGCACTCACTATTCTGAAGATGCAGTCACTGTGTACATACATTACTGATCCTGAGTTACCTCCTGTATTATACTCCAGAGCTGCACTCACTATTCTGCTGGTGCGGTCACTGTGTATATACATTACATTATTGATCCTGAGTTACATCCTGTTTTATACTTCAGAGCTGTACTCACTATTCTGCTGGTGCAGTCACTGTGTACATACATTACATTACTGATCCTGAGTTACATCCTGTATTATACTCCAGAGCTGCACTCACTATTCTGCTGGTGCAGTCACTGTGTACATACATTACATTACTGATCCTGAGTTACATCCTGTATTATACTCCAGAGCTGCACTCACTATTCTGCAGGAGCAGTCACTGTGTACATACATTACTGATCCTGAATTACATCCTGTATTATACTCCAGAGCTGCACTCACTATTCTGCTGGTGCCGTCACTGTGTACATACATTTCATTACTGATCCTGAGTTACCTCCTGTATTATACTCCAGAGCTGCACTCACTATTCTGCTGGTGCAGTCACTGTGTATATACATTACATTACTGATCCTGAGTTACATCCTGTATTATACTCCAGAGCTGCACTCACTATTCTGCTGGTGCAGTCACTGTGTACATACATTACATTACTGATCCTGAGTTACATCCTGTATTATACTCCAGAGCTGCACTCACTATTCTGCAGGTGCAGTCACTGTGTACATACATTACTGATCCTGAGTTACATCCTGTATTATACTCCAGAGCTGCACTCACTATTCTGCTGGTGCAGTCACTGTGTGCATACATTACATTACTGATCCTGAGTTACATCCTGTATTATACTCCAGAGCTGCACTCACTATTCTGCTGGTGCAGTCACTGTGTACATACATTACTGATCCTGAGTTACATCCTGTATTATACTCCAGAGCTGCACTCACTATTCTGCTGCTGCAGTCACTGTGTTACATTACTGATCCTGAGTTACATCCTGTTTTATACTCCAGAGCTGCACTCAATATTCTGCTGGTGCAGTCACTGTGTACATACATTACATTATTGATCCTGAGTTACATCCTGTATTATACTCCAGAGCTGCACTCACTATTCTGCAGGTGCAGTCACTGTGTACATACATTACTGATCCTGAATTACATCCTGTATTATACTCCAGAGCTGCACTCACTATTCTGCTGCTGCAGTCACTGTGTACATACATTTCATTACTGATCCTGAGTTACCTCCTGTATTATACTCCAGAGCTGCACTCACTATTCTGCTGGTGCAGTCACTGTGTACATACATTACTTTACAGATCCTGAGTTACATCCAGTATTATACTCCAGAGCTGCACTCACTATTCTGAAGGTGCAGTCACTGTGTACATACATTACTGATCCTGAGTTACATCCTGTATTATACTCCAGAGCTGCACTCACTATTCTGCTGGTGCAGTCACTGTGTACGTACATTACATTACTGATCCTGAGATACATCCTGTATTATACTCCAGAGCTGCACTCACTATTCTGCTGGTGCAGTCACTGTGTACGTACATTACATTACTGATCCTGAGTTACATCCTGTATTATACTCCAGAGCTGCACTCACTATTCTGCTGGTGCAGTCACTGTGTACATACATTACATTACTGAACCTGAGTTACCTCCTGTATTATCCTCCAGAGCTGCACTCACTATTCTGCTGGTGCAGTCACTGTGTACATACATTACATTACTGAACCTGAGTTACCTCCTGTATTATACTCCAGAGCTGCACTCACTATTCTGCTGGTGCAGTCACTGTGTACATACATTACATTACTGATCCTGAGTTACCTCCTGTATTATCCTCCAGAGCTGCACTCACTATTCTGCTGGTGCAGTCACTGTGTACATACATTACATTACTGAACCTGAGTTACCTCCTGTATTATCCTCCAGAGCTGCACTCACTATTCTGCTGGTGCAGTCACTGTGTACATACATTACATTACTGAACCTGAGTTACCTCCTGTATTATCCTCCAGAGCTGCACTCACTATTCTGCTGGTGCAGTCACTGTGTACATACATTACATTACTGAACCTGAGTTACCTCCTGTATTATCCTCCAGAGCTGCACTCACTATTCTGCTGGTGCAGTCACTGTGTACATACATTACATTACTGATCCTGAGTTACCTCCTGTATTATCCTCCAGAGCTGCACTCACTATTCTGCTGGTGCAGTCACTGTGTACATACATTACATTACTGAACCTGAGTTACCTCCTGTATTATCCTCCAGAGCTGCACTCACTATTCTGCTGGTGCAGTCACTGTGTACATACATTACATTACTGAACCTGAGTTACCTCCTGTATTATCCTCCAGAGCTGCACTCACTATTCTGCTGCTGCAGTCACTGTGTACATACATTACATTACTGATCCTGAGTTACCTCCTGTATTATACTCCAGAGCTGCACTCACTATTCTGCTGGTGCAGTCACTGTGTATATACATTACATTACTGATCCTGAGTTACATCCTGTATTATACTCCAGAGCTGCACTCACTATTCTGCTGGTGCAGTCACTGTGTATATACATTACATTACTGATCCTGAGTTACATCCTGTTTTATACTCCAGAGCTGCACTCACTATTCTGCTGGTGCAGTCACTGTGTACATACATTACATTACTGATCCTGAGTTACATCCTGTATTATACTCCAGAGCTGCACTCACTATTCTGCTGGTGCAGTCACTGTGTACATACATTACATTACTGATCCTGAGTTACATCCTGTATTATACTCCAGAGCTGCACTCACTATTCTGCAGGTGCAGTCACTGTGTACATACATTACTGATCCTGAGTTACATCCTGTATTATACTCCAGAGCTGCACTCACTATTCTGCTGGTGCAGTCACTGTGTACATACATTACATTACTGATCCTGAGTTACCTCCTGTATTATACTCCAGAGCTGCACTTACTATTCTGCTGGTGCAGTCACTGTGTAGATACATTACATTACTGATCCTGAGTTACACCCTGTATTATACTCCAGAGCTGCACTCACTATTTTGCTGCTGCAGTCACTGTGTACATACTTTACATTACTGATCCTGAGTTACATCCTGTATTATACTCCAGAGCTGCACTCACTATTCTGCTGGTGCAGTCACTGTGTACATACATTACATTACTGATCCTGAGTTACACCCTGTATTATACTCCAGAGCTGCACTCACTATTCTGCTGCAGTCACTGTGTACATACATTACATTACTGATCCTGAGTTACATCCTGTATTATACTCCAGAGCTGCACTCACTATTCTGCTGCTGCAGTCACTGTGTACATACATTACTGATCCTGAGTTACATCCTGTATTATACTCCAGAGCTGCACTCACTATTCTGCAGGTGCAGTCACTGTGTACATACATTACTGATCCTGAGTTACATCCTGTATTATTCTCCAGAGCTGCACTCACTATTCTGCTGGTGCAGTCACTGTGTACATACATTACTGATCCTGAGTTACATCCTGTATTATACTCCAGAGCTGCACTCACTATTCTGCTGGTGCAGTCACTGTGTATATACATTACATTACTGATCCTGAGTTACATCCTGTTTTATACTCCAGAGCTGCACTCACTATTCTGCAGGTGCAGTCACTGTGTACATACATTACTGATCCTGAGTTACATCCTGTATTATACTCCAGAGCTGCACTCACTATTCTGCTGGTGCAGTCACTGTGTACATACATTACATTACTGATCCTGAGTTACCTCCTGTATTATCCTTCAGAGCTGCACTCACTATTCTGCTGCTGCAGTCACTGTGTACATACATTACATTACTGATCCTGAGTTACCTCCTGTATTATACTCCAGAGCTGCACTCACTATTCTGCTGGTGCAGTCACTGTGTATATACATTACATTACTGATCCTGAGTTACATCCTGTAATATACTCCAGAGCTGCACTCACTATTCTGCTGGTGCAGTCACTGTGTACATACATTACATTACTGATCCTGAGTTACATCCTGTATTATACTCCAGAGCTGCACTCACTATTCTGCAGGTGCAGTCACTGTGTACATACATTACTGATCCTGAGTTACATCCTGTATTATACTCCAGAGCTGCACTCACTATTCTGCTGGTGCAGTCACTGTGTACGTACATTACATTACTGATCCTGAGTTACATCCTGTATTATACTCCAGAGCTGCACTCACTATTCTGCTGGTGCAGTCACTGTGTACATACATTACTGATCCTGAGTTACATCCTGTATTATACTCCAGAGTTGCACTCACTATTCTGCTGGTGCAGTCACTGTGTATATACATTACATTACTGATCCTGAGTTAAATCCTGTTTTATACTCCAGAGCTGCACTCACTATTCTGCTGGTGCAGTCACTGTGTACATACATTACATTACTGATCCTGAGTTACATCCTGTATTATACTCCAGAGCTGCACTCACTATTCTGCTAGTGCAGTCACTGTGTACATACATTACATTAATGATCCTGAGTTACATCCTGTATTATACTCCAGAGCTGCACTCACTATTCTGCAGGTGCAGTCACTGTGTACATACATTACTGATCCTGAGTTACATCCTGTATTATACTCCAGAGCTGCACTCACTATTCTGCTGGTGCAGTCACTGTGTACATACATTACATTACTGATCCTGAGTTACCTCCTGTATTATCCTCCAGAGCTGCACTCACTATTCTGCTGCTGCAGTCACTGTGTACATACATTACATTACTGATCCTGAGTTACCTCCTGTATTATACTCCAGAGCTGCACTCACTATTCTGCTGGTGCAGTCACTGTGTATATACATTACATTACTGATCCTGAGTTACATCCTGTATTATACTCCAGAGCTGCACTCACTATTCTGCTGGTGCAGTCACTGTGTACATACATTACATTACTGATCCTGAGTTACATCCTGTATTATACTCCAGAGCTGCACTCACTATTCTGCAGGTGCAGTCACTGTGTACATACATTACTGATCCTGAGTTACATCCTGTATTATACTCCAGAGCTGCACTCACTATTCTGCTGGTGCAGTCACTGTGTACGTACATTACATGACTGATCCTGAGTTACATCCTGTATTATACTCCAGAGCTGCACTCAATATTCTGCTGGTGCAGTCACTGTGTACATACATTACATTATTGATCCTGAGTTACATCCTGTATTATACTCCAGAGCTGCACTCACTATTCTGCAGGTGCAGTCACTGTGTACATACATTACTGATCCTGAATTACATCCTGTATTATACTCCAGAGCTGCACTCACTATTCTGCTGCTGCAGTCACTGTGTACATACATTTCATTACTGATCCTGAGTTACCTCCTGTATTATACTCCAGAGCTGCACTCACTATTCTGCTGGTGCAGTCACTGTGTACATACATTACTTTACAGATCCTGAGTTACATCCAGTATTATACTCCAGAGCTGCACTCACTATTCTGAAGGTGCAGTCACTGTGTACATACATTACTGATCCTGAGTTACATCCTGTATTATACTCCAGAGCTGCACTCACTATTCTGCTGGTGCAGTCACTGTGTACGTACATTACATTACTGATCCTGAGATACATCCTGTATTATACTCCAGAGCTGCACTCACTATTCTGCTGGTGCAGTCACTGTGTACATACATTACTGATCCTGAGTTACATCCTGTATTATACTCCAGAGCTGCACTCACTATTCTGCTGGTGCAGTCACTGTGTATATACATTACATTACTGATCCTGAGTTACATCCTGTTTTATACTCCAGAGCTGCACTCACTATTCTGCTGGTGCAGTCACTGTGTACATACATTACATTACTGATCCTGAGTTACATCCTGTATTATACTCCAGAGCTGCACTCACTATTCTGCTAGTGCAGTCACTGTGTACATACATTACATTACTGATCCTGAGTTACATCCTGTATTATACTCCAGAGCTGCACTCACTATTCTGCAGGTGCAGTCACTGTGTACATACATTACTGATCCTGAGTTACATCCTGTATTATACTCCAGAGCTGCACTCACTATTCTGCTGGTGCAGTCACTGTGTACATACATTACATTACTGATTCTGAGTTACCTCCTGTATTATCCTTCAGAGCTGCACTCACTATTCTGCTGCTGCAGTCACTGTGTACATACATTACATTACTGATCCTGAGTTACCTCCTGTATTATACTCCAGAGCTGCACTCACTATTCTGCTGGTGCAGTCACTGTGTATATACATTACATTACTGATCCTGAGTTACTTCCTGTATTATACTCCAGAGCTGCACTCACTATTCTGCTGGTGCAGTCACTGTGTACATACATTACATTACTGATCCTGAGTTACATCCTGTATTATACTCCAGAGCTGCACTCACTATTCTGCAGGTGCAGTCACTGTGTACATACATTACTGATCCTGAGTTACATCCTGTATTATACTCCAGAGCTGCACTCACTATTCTGCTGGTGCAGTCACTGTGTACGTACATTACATTACTGATCCTGAGTTACATCCTGTATTATACTCCAGAGCTGCACTCACTATTCTGCTGGTGCAGTCTCTGTGTACATACATTACTGATCCTGAGTTACATCCTGTATTATACTCCAGAGCTGCACTCACTATTCTGCTGGTGCAGTCACTGTGTATATACATTACATTACTGATCCTGAGTTACATCCTGTTTTATACTCCAGAGCTGCACTCACTATTCTGCTGGTGCAGTCACTGTGTACATACATTACATTACTGATCCTGAGTTACATCCTGTATTATACTCCAGAGCTGCACTCACTATTCTGCTAGTGCAGTCACTGTGTACATACATTACATTAATGATCCTGAGTTACATCCTGTATTATACTCCAGAGCTGCACTCACTATTCTGCAGGTGCAGTCACTGTGTACATACATTACTGATCCTGAGTTACATCCTGTATTATACTCCAGAGCTGCACTCACTATTCTGCTGGTGCAGTCACTGTGTACATACATTACATTACTGATCCTGAGTTACCTCCTGTATTATCCTCCAGAGCTGCACTCACTATTCTGCTGCTGCAGTCACTGTGTACATACATTACATTACTGATCCTGAGTTACCTCCTGTATTATACTCCAGAGCTGCACTCACTATTCTGCTGGTGCAGTCACTGTGTATATACATTACATTACTGATCCTGAGTTACATCCTGTATTATACTCCAGAGCTGCACTCACTATTCTGCTGGTGCAGTCACTGTGTACATACATTACATTACTGATCCTGAGTTACATCCTGTATTATACTCCAGAGCTGCACTCACTATTCTGCAGGTGCAGTCACTGTGTACATACATTACTGATCCTGAGTTACATCCTGTATTATACTCCAGAGCTGCACTCACTATTCTGCTGGTGCAGTCACTGTGTACGTACATTACATGACTGATCCTGAGTTACATCCTGTATTATACTCCAGAGCTGCACTCACTATTCTGCTGGTGCAGTCACTGTGTACATACATTACTGATCCTGAGTTAAATCCTGTATTATACTCCAGAGCTGCACTCACTATTCTGCTGGTGCAGTCACTGTGTACATACATTACATTATTGATCCTGAGTTACATCCTCTATTATACTCCAGAGCTGCACTCACTATTCTGCAGGTGCAGTCACTGTGTACATACATTACTGATCCTGAATTACATCCTGTATTATACTCCAGAGCTGCACTCACTATTCTGCTGCTGCAGTCACTGTGTACATACATTTCATTACTGATCCTGAGTTACATCCTGTATTATACTCCAGAGCTGCACTCACTATTCTGCTGGTGCAGTCACTGTGTACATACATTACATTGCTGATCCTGAGTTACATTCTGTATTATACTCCAGAGCTGCACTCACTATTCTGCTGGTGCAGTCACTGTGTACATACATTACTGATCCTGAGTTACATCCTGTATTATACTCCAGAGCTGCACTCACTATTCTGCTGGTGCAGTCACTGTGTATATACATTACATTACTGATCCTGAGTTACATCCTGTTTTATACTCCAGAGCTGCACTCACTATTCTGCTGGTGCAGTCACTGTGTACATACATTACATTACTGATCCTGAGTTACATCCTGTATTATACTCCAGAGCTGCACTCACTATTCTGCTAGTGCAGTCACTGTGTACATACATTACATTAATGATCCTGAGTTACATCCTGTATTATACTCCAGAGCTGCACTCACTATTCTGCAGGTGCAGTCACTGTGTACATACATTACTGATCCTGAGTTACATCCTGTATTATACTCCAGAGCTGCACTCACTATTCTGCTGGTGCAGTCACTGTGTACATACATTACATTACTGATCCTGAGTTACCTCCTGTATTATCCTCCAGAGCTGCACTCACTATTCTGCTGCTGCAGTCACTGTGTACATACATTACATTACTGATCCTGAGTTACCTCCTGTATTATACTCCAGAGCTGCACTCACTATTCTGCTGGTGCAGTCACTGTGTATATACATTACATTACTGATCCTGAGTTACATCCTGTATTATACTCCAGAGCTGCACTCACTATTCTGCTGGTGCAGTCACTGTGTACATACATTACATTACTGATCCTGAGTTACATCCTGTATTATACTCCAGAGCTGCACTCACTATTCTGCAGGTGCAGTCACTGTGTACATACATTACTGATCCTGAGTTACATCCTGTATTATACTCCAGAGCTGCACTCACTATTCTGCTGGTGCAGTCACTGTGTACGTACATTACATGACTGATCCTGAGTTACATCCTGTATTATACTCCAGAGCTGCACTCACTATTCTGCTGGTGCAGTCACTGTGTACATACATTACTGATCCTGAGTTAAATCCTGTATTATACTCCAGAGCTGCACTCACTATTCTGCTGGTGCAGTCACTGTGTACATACATTACATTATTGATCCTGAGTTACATCCTCTATTATACTCCAGAGCTGCACTCACTATTCTGCAGGTGCAGTCACTGTGTACATACATTACTGATCCTGAATTACATCCTGTATTATACTCCAGAGCTGCACTCACTATTCTGCTGCTGCAGTCACTGTGTACATACATTTCATTACTGATCCTGAGTTACATCCTGTATTATACTCCAGAGCTGCACTCACTATTCTGCTGGTGCAGTCACTGTGTACATACATTACATTGCTGATCCTGAGTTACATTCTGTATTATACTCCAGAGCTGCACTCACTATTCTGCTGGTGCAGTCACTGTGTATATACATTACATTACTGATCCTGAGTTACATCCTGTTTTATACTCCAGAGCTGCACTCACTATTCTGCTGGTGCAGTCACTGTGTACATACATTACATTACTGATCCTGAGTTACATCCTGTATTATACTCCAGAGCTGCACTCACTATTCTGCTGGTGCAGTCACTGTGTACATACATTACATTACTGATCCTGAGTTACATCCTGTATTATACTCCAGAGCTGCACTCACTATTCTGCAGGTGCAGTCACTGTGTACATACATTACTGATCCTGAGTTACATCCTGTATTATACTCCAGAGCTGCACTCACTATTCTGCTGGTGCAGTCACTGTGTACATACATTACATTACTGATCCTGAGTTACACCCTGTATTATACTCCAGAGCTGCACTCACTATTCTGCTGCTGCAGTCACTGTGTATATACATTACATTACTGATCCTGAGTTACATCCTGTATTATACTCCAGAGCTGCACTCACTATTCTGCTGGTGCAGTCACTGTGTACATACATTACATTACTGATCCTGAGTTACACCCTGTATTATACTCCAGAGCTGCACTCACTATTCTGCTGCTGCAGTCACTGTGTACATACATTACATTACTGATCCTGAGTTACATCCTGTATTATACTCCAGAGCTGCACTCACTATTCTGCTGCTGCAGTCACTGTGTACATACATTACTGATCCTGAGTTACATCCTGTATTATACTCCAGAGCTGCACTCACTATTCTGCTGCTGCAGTCACTGTGTACATACATTACTGATCCTGAGTTACATCCTGTATTATACTCCAGAGCTGCACTCACTATTCTGCAGGTGCAGTCACTGTGTACATACATTACTGATCCTGAGTTACATCCTGTATTATACTCCAGAGCTGCACTCACTATTCTGCTGGTGCAGTCACTGTGTACATACATTACATTACTGATCCTGAGTTACCTCCTGTATTATACTCCAGAGCTGCACTCACTATTCTGCTGGTGCAGTCACTGTGTACATACATTACATTACTGATCCTGAGTTACATCCTGTATTATACTCCAGAGCTGCACTCACTATTCTGCTGGTGCAGTCACTGTGTACATATATTACATTACTGATCCTGAGTTACCTCCTGTATTATACTCCAGAGCTGCACTCACTATTCTGCTGGTGCAGTCACTGTGTACATACATTACATTACTGATCCTGAGTTACCTCCTGTATTATACTCCAGAGCTGCACTCACTATTCTGCTGGTGCAGTCACTGTGTATATACATTACATTACTGATACTGAGTTACATCCTGTTTTATACTCCAGAGCTGCACTCACTATTTTGCTGGTGCAGTCACTGTGTACATACATTACATTACTGATCCTGAGTTACATCCTGTATTATACTCCAGAGCTGCACTCACTATTCTGCTGGTACAGTCACTGTGTACATACATTACATTACTGATCTTGATTTACCTCCTGTATTATACTCCAGAGCTGCACTCACTATTCTGCTGGTGCAGTCACTGTGTACATACATTACATTACTGATCCTGAGTTACCTCCTGTATTATACTCCAGAGCTGCACTCACTATTCTGCTGGTGGAGTCACTGTGCACATACATTACATTACTGATCCTGAGTTACATCCTGTATTATACTCCAGAGCTGCACTCACTATTCTGCTGGTGCAGTCACTGTGTACATACATTACATTACTGATCCTGAGTTACATCCTGCATTATACTCCAGAGCTGCACTCACTATTCTGCTGGTGCAGTCACTGTGTACATACATTACATTACTGATCCTGAGTTACCTCCTGTATTATACTCCAGAGCTGCACTCACTATTCTGCTGGTGCAGCCACTGTGTACATACATTACATTACTGATCCTGAGTTACATCCTGCATTATACTCCAGAGCTGCACTCACTATTCTGCTGGTGCAGTCACTGTGTACATACATTACATTACTGATCCTGAGTTACCTCCTGTATTATACTCCAGAGCTGCACTCACTATTCTGCTGGTGCAGTCACTGTGTACATACATTACATTACTGATCCTGAGTTACATCCTGCATTATACTCCAGAGCTGCACTCACTATTCTGCTGGTGCAGTCACTGTGTATATACATTACATTACTGATCCTGAGTTACATCCTGTTTTATACTCCAGAGCTGCACTCACTATTCTGCTGGTGCAGTCACTGTGTACATACATTACATTACTGATCCTGAGTTACATCCTGTATTATACTCCAGAGCTGCACTCACTATTCTGCAGGTGCAGTCACTGTGTACATACATTACTGATCCTGAGTTACATCCTGTATTATACTCCAGAGCTGCACTCACTATTCTGCTGGTGCAGTCACTGTGTACATACATTACATTACTGATCCTGAGTTACACCCTGTATTATACTCCAGAGCTGCACTCACTATTCTGCTGCTGCAGTCACTGTGTATATACATTACATTACTGATCCTGAGTTACATCCTGTATTATACTCCAGAGCTGCACTCACTATTCTGCTGGTGCAGTCACTGTGTACATACATTACATTACTGATCCTGAGTTACACCCTGTATTATACTCCAGAGCTGCACTCACTATTCTGCTGCTGCAGTCACTGTGTACATACATTACATTACTGATCCTGAGTTACATCCTGTATTATACTCCAGAGCTGCACTCACTATTCTGCTGCTGCAGTCACTGTGTACATACATTACTGATCCTGAGTTACATCCTGTATTATACTCCAGAGCTGCACTCACTATTCTGCTGCTGCAGTCACTGTGTACATACATTACTGATCCTGAGTTACATCCTGTATTATACTCCAGAGCTGCACTCACTATTCTGCAGGTGCAGTCACTGTGTACATACATTACTGATCCTGAGTTACATCCTGTATTATACTCCAGAGCTGCACTCACTATTCTGCTGGTGCAGTCACTGTGTACATACATTACATTACTGATCCTGAGTTACCTCCTGTATTATACTCCAGAGCTGCACTCACTATTCTGCTGGTGCAGTCACTGTGTACATACATTACATTACTGATCCTGAGTTACATCCTGTATTATACTCCAGAGCTGCACTCACTATTCTGCTGGTGCAGTCACTGTGTACATATATTACATTACTGATCCTGAGTTACCTCCTGTATTATACTCCAGAGCTGCACTCACTATTCTGCTGGTGCAGTCACTGTGTACATACATTACATTACTGATCCTGAGTTACCTCCTGTATTATACTCCAGAGCTGCACTCACTATTCTGCTGGTGCAGTCACTGTGTATATACATTACATTACTGATACTGAGTTACATCCTGTTTTATACTCCAGAGCTGCACTCACTATTTTGCTGGTGCAGTCACTGTGTACATACATTACATTACTGATCCTGAGTTACATCCTGTATTATACTCCAGAGCTGCACTCACTATTCTGCTGGTACAGTCACTGTGTACATACATTACATTACTGATCTTGATTTACCTCCTGTATTATACTCCAGAGCTGCACTCACTATTCTGCTGGTGCAGTCACTGTGTACATACATTACATTACTGATCCTGAGTTACCTCCTGTATTATACTCCAGAGCTGCACTCACTATTCTGCTGGTGGAGTCACTGTGCACATACATTACATTACTGATCCTGAGTTACATCCTGTATTATACTCCAGAGCTGCACTCACTATTCTGCTGGTGCAGTCACTGTGTACATACATTACATTACTGATCCTGAGTTACATCCTGCATTATACTCCAGAGCTGCACTCACTATTCTGCTGGTGCAGTCACTGTGTACATACATTACATTACTGATCCTGAGTTACCTCCTGTATTATACTCCAGAGCTGCACTCACTATTCTGCTGGTGCAGCCACTGTGTACATACATTACATTACTGATCCTGAGTTACATCCTGCATTATACTCCAGAGCTGCACTCACTATTCTGCTGGTGCAGTCACTGTGTACATACATTACATTACTGATCCTGAGTTACCTCCTGTATTATACTCCAGAGCTGCACTCACTATTCTGCTGGTGCAGTCACTGTGTACATACATTACATTACTGATCCTGAGTTACATCCTGCATTATACTCCAGAGCTGCACTCACTATTCTGCTGGTGCAGTCACTGTGTATATACATTACATTACTGATCCTGAGTTACATCCTGTTTTATACTCCAGAGCTGCACTCACTATTCTGCTGGTGCAGTCACTGTGTACATACATTACATTACTGATCCTGAGTTACATCCTGTATTATACTCCAGAGCTGCACTCACTATTCTGCTGGTGCAGTTACTGTGTACATACATTACATTAGTGATCCTGAGTTACATCCTGTATTATACTCCAGAGCTGCACTCACTATTCTGCTGGGGCAGTCACGGTGTGCATACATTACATTACTGATCCTGAGTTACATCCTGAATTATACTCTAGAGCTGCACTCACTATTCTGCTGGTGCAGTCACTGTGTACATACACTACATTACTGATCCTGAGTTACCTCCTGTATTATACACCAGAGCTGCACTCACTATTCTGCTGGTGCAGTCACTGTGCACATACATTACATTACTGATCCTGAGTTACCTCCTGTATTATACTCCAGAGCTGCACTCACTATTCTGCTGGTGCAGTCACTGTGTACATACATTACATTACTGATCCTGAGTTACATCCTGTATTATACCCCAGAGCTGCACTCACTATTCTGCTGGTGCAGTCACTGTGCACATACATTACATTACTGATCCTGAGTTACCTCCTGTATTATACTCCAGAGCTGCACTCACTATTCTGCTGCTGCAGTCACTGTGTACATACATTACATTACAGATCCTGAGTTACCTCCTGTATTATACTCCAGAGCTGCACTCACTATTCTGCTGGTGCAGTCACTGTGTATATACATTACATTACTGATCCTGAGTTACATCCTGTATTATACTCCAGAGCTGCACTCACTATTCTGCTGGTGCAGTCACTGTGTACATACATTACATTACTGATCCTGAGTTACATCCTGTATTATACTCCAGAGCTGCACTCACTATTCTGCAGGTGCAGTCACTGTGTACATACATTACTGATCCTGAGTTACATCCTGTATTATACTCCAGAGCTGCACTCACTATTCTGATGGTGCAGTCACTGTGTACGTACATTACATTACTGATCCTGAGTTACATCCTGTATTATACTCCAGAGCTGCACTCACTATTCTGCTGGTGCAGTCACTGTGTACATACATTACTGATCCTGAGTTACATCCTGTATTATACTCCAGAGCTGCACTCACTATTCTGCTGGTGCAGTCACTGTGTATATACATTACATTACTGATCCTGAGTTACATCCTGTTTTATACTCCAGAGCTGCACTCACTATTCTGCTGGTGCAGTCACTGTGTACATACATTACATTACTGATCCTGAGTTACATCCTGTATTATACTCCAGAGCTGCACTCACTATTCTGCTAGTGCAGTCACTGTGTACATACATTACATTACTGATCCTGAGTTACATCCTGTATTATACTCCAGAGCTGCACTCACTATTCTGCAGGTGCAGTCACTGTGTACATACATTACTGATCCTGAGTTACATCCTGTATTATACTCCAGAGCTGCACTCACTATTCTGCTGGTGCAGTCACTGTGTACATACATTACATTACTGATCCTGAGTTACCTCCTGTATTATCCTCCAGAGCTGCACTCACTATTCTGCTGCTGCAGTCACTGTGTACATACATTACATTACTGATCCTGAGTTACCTCCTGCATTATACTCCAGAGCTGCACTCACTATTCTGCTGGTGCAGTCACTGTGTATATACATTACATTACTGATCCTGAGTTACATCCTGTATTATACTCCAGAGCTGCACTCACTATTCTGCTGGTGCAGTCACTGTGTACATACATTACATTACTGATCCTGAGTTACATCCTGTATTATACTCCAGAGCTGCACTCACTATTCTGCAGGTGCAGTCACTGTGTACAAACATTACTTATCCTGAGTTACATCCTGTATTATACTCCAGAGCTGCACTCACTATTCTGCTGGTGCAGTCACTGTGTACGTACATTACATTACTGATCCTGAGTTACATCCTGTATTATACTCCAGAGCTGCACTCACTATTCTGCTGGTGCAGTCACTGTGTACATACATTACTGATCCTGAGTTAAATCCTGTATTATACTCCAGAGCTGCACTCACTATTCTGCTGCTGCAGTCACTGTGTTACATTACTGATCCTGAGTTACATCCTGTTTTATACTCCAGAGCTGCACTCACTATTCTGCTGGTGCAGTCACTGTGTACATACATTACATTATTGATCCTGAGTTACATCCTGTATTATACTCCAGAGCTGCACTCACTATTCTGGAGGTGCAGTCACTGTGTACATACATTACTGATCCTGAATTACATCCTGTATTATACTCCAGAGCTGCACTCACTATTCTGCTGCTGCAGTCACTGTGTACATACATTTCATTACTGATCCTGAGTTACCTCCTGTATTATACTCCAGAGCTGCACTCACTATTCTGCTGGTGCAGTCACTGTGTACATACATTACTTTACAGATCCTGAGTTACATCCAGTATTATACTCCAGAGCTGCACTCACTATTCTGAAGGTGCAGTCACTGTGTACATACATTACTGATCCTGAGTTACATCCTGTATTATACTCCAGAGCTGCACTCACTATTCTGCTGGTGCAGTCACTGTGTATATACATTACTGATCCTGAGTTACATCCTGTTTTATACTCCAGAGCTGCACTCACTATTCTGCTGGTGCAGTTACTGTGTACATACATTACATTACTGATCCTGAGTTACATCCTGTATTATACTCCAGAGCTGCACTCACTATTCTGCTGGTGCAGTCACTGTGTACATACATTACATTACTGATCCTGAGTTACATCCTGTATTATACTCCAGAGCTGCACTCACTATTCTGCAGGTGCAGTCACTGTGTACATACATTACTGATCCTGAGTTACATCCTGTATTATACTCCAGAGCTGCACTCACTATTCTGATGGTGCAGTCACTGTGTACGTACATTACATTACTGATCCTGAGTTACATCCTGTATTATACTCCAGAGCTGCACTCACTATTCTGCTGGTGCAGTCACTGTGTACATACATTACTGATCCTGAGTTACATCCTGTATTATACTCCAGAGCTGCACTCACTATTCTGCTGGTGCAGTCACTGTGTATATACATTACATTACTGATCCTGAGTTACATCCTGTTTTATACTCCAGAGCTGCACTCACTATTCTGCTGGTGCAGTCACTGTGTACATACATTACATTACTGATCCTGAGTTACATCCTGTATTATACTCCAGAGCTGCACTCACTATTCTGCTAGTGCAGTCACTGTGTACATACATTACATTACTGATCCTGAGTTACATCCTGTATTATACTCCAGAGCTGCACTCACTATTCTGCAGGTGCAGTCACTGTGTACATACATTACTGATCCTGAGTTACATCCTGTATTATACTCCAGAGCTGCACTCACTATTCTGCTGGTGCAGTCACTGTGTACATACATTACATTACTGATCCTGAGTTACCTCCTGTATTATCCTCCAGAGCTGCACTCACTATTCTGCTGCTGCAGTCACTGTGTACATACATTACATTACTGATCCTGAGTTACCTCCTGTATTATACTCCAGAGCTGCACTCACTATTCTGCTGGTGCAGTCACTGTGTATATACATTACATTACTGATCCTGAGTTACATCCTGTATTATACTCCAGAGCTGCACTCACTATTCTGCTGGTGCAGTCACTGTGTACATACATTACATTACTGATCCTGAGTTACATCCTGTATTATACTCCAGAGCTGCACTCACTATTCTGCAGGTGCAGTCACTGTGTACAAACATTACTGATCCTGAGTTACATCCTGTATTATACTCCAGAGCTGCACTCACTCTTCTGCTGGTGCAGTCACTGTGTACGTACATTACATTACTGATCCTGAGTTACATCCTGTATTATACTCCAGAGCTGCACTCACTATTCTGCTGGTGCAGTCACTGTGTACATACATTACTGATCCTGAGTTAAATCCTGTATTATACTCCAGAGCTGCACTCACTATTCTGCTGCTGCAGTCACTGTGTTACATTACTGATCCTGAGTTACATCCTGTTTTATACTCCAGAGCTGCACTCACTATTCTGCTGGTGCAGTCACTGTGTACATACATTACATTATTGATCCTGAGTTACATCCTGTATTATACTCCAGAGCTGCACTCACTATTCTGCAGGTGCAGTCACTGTGTACATACATTACTGATCCTGAATTACATCCTGTATTATACTCCAGAGCTGCACTCACTATTCTGCTGCTGCAGTCACTGTGTACATACATTTCATTACTGATCCTGAGTTACCTCCTGTATTATACTCCAGAGCTGCACTCACTATTCTGCTGGTGCAGTCACTGTGTACATACATTACTTTACAGATCCTGAGTTACATCCAGTATTATACTCCAGAGCTGCACTCACTATTCTGAAGGTGCAGTCACTGTGTACATACATTACTGATCCTGAGTTACATCCTGTATTATACTCCAGAGCTGCACTCACTATTCTGCTGGTGCAGTCACTGTGTATATACATTACATTACTGATCCTGAGTTACATCCTGTTTTATACTCCAGAGCTGCACTCACTATTCTGCTGGTGCAGTTACTGTGTACATACATTACATTACTGATCCTGAGTTACATCCTGTATTATACTCCAGAGCTGCACTCACTATTCTGCTGGTGCAGTCACTGTGTACATACATTACATTACTGATCCTGAGTTACATCCTGTATTATACTCCAGAGCTGCACTCACTATTCTGCAGGTGCAGTCACTGTGTACATACATTACTGATCCTGAGTTACATCCTGTATTATACTCCAGAGCTGCACTCACTGTTCTGCTGGTGCAGTCACTGTGTACATACATTACATTACTGATCCTGAGTTACCTCCTGTATTATACTCCAGAGCTGCACTTACTATTCTGCTGGTGCAGTCACTGTGTACATACATTACATTACTGATCCTGAGTTACATCCTGTATTATACTCCAGAGCTGCACTCACTATTCTGCAGGTGCAGTCACTGTGTACATACATTACTGATCCTGAGTTACATCCTGTATTATACTCCAGAGCTGCACTCACTGTTCTGCTGGTGCAGTCACTGTGTACATACATTACATTACTGATCCTGAGTTACCTCCTGTATTATACTCCAGAGCTGCACTTACTATTCTGCTGGTGCAGTCACTGTGTACATACATTACATTGCTGATCCTGAGTTACATCCTGTATTATACTCCAGAGCTGCACTTACTATTCTGCTGGTGCAGTCACTGTGTACATACATTACATTGCTGATCCTGAGTTACATCCTGTATTATACTCCAGAGCTGCACTCACTATTCTGCTGGTGCAGTCACTGTGTATATACATTACATTACTGATCCTGAGTTACATCCAGTTTTATACTCCAGAGCTGCACTCACTATTCTGCTGGTGCAGTCACTGTGTACATACATTACATTACTGATCCTGAGTTACATCCTGTATTATACTCAAGAGCTGCACTTACTATTCTGCAGGTGCAGTCACTGTGTACATACATTACTGATCCTGAGTTACATCCTGTTTTATACTCCAGAGCTGCACTCACTATTCTGCTGGTGCAGTCACTGTGTACATACATTACATTATTGATCCTGAGTTACATCCTGTATTATACTCCAGAGCTGCACTCACTATTCTGCAGGTGCAGTCACTGTGTACATACATTACTGATCCTGAATTACATCCTGTATTATACTCCAGAGCTGCACTCACTATTCTGCTGCTGCAGTCACTGTGTACATACATTTCATTACTGATCCTGAGTTACCTCCTGTATTATACTCCAGAGCTGCACTCACTATTCTGCTGGTGCAGTCACTGTGTACATACATTACTTTACAGATCCTGAGTTACATCCAGTATTATACTCCAGAGCTGCACTCACTATTCTGAAGGTGCAGTCACTGTGTACATACATTACTGATCCTGAGTTACATCCTGTATTATACTCCAGAGCTGCACTCACTATTCTGCTGGTGCAGTCACTGTGTATATACATTACATTACTGATCCTGAGTTACATCCTGTTTTATACTCCAGAGCTGCACTCACTATTCTGCTGGTGCAGTTACTGTGTACATACATTACATTACTGATCCTGAGTTACATCCTGTATTATACTCCAGAGCTGCACTCACTATTCTGCTGGTGCAGTCACTGTGTACATACATTACATTACTGATCCTGAGTTACATCCTGTATTATACTCCAGAGCTGCACTCACTATTCTGCAGGTGCAGTCACTGTGTACATACATTACTGATCCTGAGTTACATCCTGTATTATACTCCAGAGCTGCACTCACTGTTCTGCTGGTGCAGTCACTGTGTACATACATTACATTACTGATCCTGAGTTACCTCCTGTATTATACTCCAGAGCTGCACTTACTATTCTGCTGGTGCAGTCACTGTGTACATACATTACATTACTGATCCTGAGTTACATCCTGTATTATACTCCAGAGCTGCACTCACTATTCTGCAGGTGCAGTCACTGTGTACATACATTACTGATCCTGAGTTACATCCTGTATTATACTCCAGAGCTGCACTCACTGTTCTGCTGGTGCAGTCACTGTGTACATACATTACATTACTGATCCTGAGTTACCTCCTGTATTATACTCCAGAGCTGCACTTACTATTCTGCTGGTGCAGTCACTGTGTACATACATTACATTGCTGATCCTGAGTTACATCCTGTATTATACTCCAGAGCTGCACTCACTGTTCTGCTGGTGCAGTCACTGTGTACATACATTACATTACTGATCCTGAGTTACCTCCTGTATTATACTCCAGAGCTGCACTTACTATTCTGCTGGTGCAGTCACTGTGTACATACATTACATTGCTGATCCTGAGTTACATCCTGTATTATACTCCAGAGCTGCACTCACTATTCTGCTGGTGCAGTCACTGTGTATATACATTACATTACTGATCCTGAGTTACATCCAGTTTTATACTCCAGAGCTGCACTCACTATTCTGCTGGTGCAGTCACTGTGTACATACATTACATTACTGATCCTGAGTTACATCCTGTATTATACTCCAGAGCTGCACTTACTATTCTGCTGGTGCAGTCACTGTGTACATACATTACATTACTGATCCTGAGTTACATCCTGTATTATACTCCAGAGCTGCACTCACTATTCTGCAGGTGCAGTCACTGTGTACATACATTACTGATCCTGAGTTACATCCTGTATTATACTCCAGAGCTGCACTCACTATTCTGCTGGTGCAGTCACTGTGTACATACATTACATTACTGATCCTGAGTTACCTCCTGTATTATACTCCAGAGCTGCACTTACTATTCTGCTGGTGCAGTCACTGTGTACAAACATTACATTACTGATCCTGAGTTAGACCCTGTATTATACTCCAGAGCTGCACTCACTATTCTGCTGCTGTAGTCACTGTGTACATACATTACATTACTGATCCTGAGTTACATCCTGTATTATACTCCAGAGCTGCACTCACTATTCTGCTGGTGCAGTCACTGTGTACATACATTACATTACTGATCCTGAGTTACACCCTGTATTATACTCCAGAGCTGCACTCACTATTCTGCTGCTGCAGTCACTGTGTACATACATTACATTACTGATCCTGAGTTACATCCTGTATTATACTCCAGAGCTGCACTCACTATTCTGCTGCTGCAGTCACTGTGTACATACATTACTGATCCTGAGTTACATCCTGTATTATACTCCAGAGCTGCACTCACTATTCTGCAGGTGCAGTCACTGTGTACATACATTACTGATCCTGAGTTACATCCTGTATTATACTCCAGAGCTGCACTCACTATTCTGCTGGTGCAGTCACTGTGTACATACATTACATTACTGATCCTGAGTTACCTCCTGTATTATACTCCAGAGCTGCACTCACTATTCTGCTGGTGCAGTCACTGTGTACATACATTACATTACTGATCCTGAGTTACATCCTGTATTATACTCCAGAGCTGCACTCACTATTCTGCTGGTGCAGTCACTGTGTACATACATTACTTTACTGATCCTGAGTTACCTCCTGTATTATACTCCAGAGCTGCACTCAATATTCTGCTGGTGCAGTCACTGTGTATATACATTACATTACTGATCCTGAGTTACATACTGTTTTATACTCCAGAGCTGCACTCACTATTTTGCTGGTGCAGTCACTGTGTACATACATTACATTACTGATCCTGAGTTACATCCTGTATTATACTCCAGAGCTGCACTCACTATTCTGCTGGTGCAGTCACTGTGTACATACATTACATTACTGATCCTGAGTTACCTCCTGTATTATACTCCAGAGCTGCACTCACTATTCTGCTGGTGGAGTCACTGTGCACATACATTACATTACTGATCCTGAGTTACATCCTGTATTATACTCCAGAGCTGCACTCACTATTCTGCTGGTGCAGTCACTGTGTACATACATTACATTACTGATCCTGAGTTACATCCTGTATTATACTCCAGAGCTGCACTCACTATTCTGCTGGTGCAGTCACTGTGTACATACATTACATTACTGATCCTGAGTTACATCCTGCATTATACTCCAGAGCTGCACTCACTATTCTGCTGGTGCAGTCACTGTGTACATACATTACATTACTGATCCTGAGTTACCTCCTGTATTATACTCCAGAGCTGCACTCACTATTCTGCTGGTGCAGTCACTGTGTATATACATTACATTACTGATCCTGAGTTACATCCTGTTTTATACTCCAGAGCTGCACTCACTATTCTGCTGGTGCAGTCACTGTGTACATACATTACATTACTGATCCTGAGTTACATCCTGTATTATACTCCATAGCTGCACTCACTATTCTGCTGGTGCAGTCACTGTGTACATACAATACATTACTGATCCTGAGTTACATCCTGTTTTATACTCCAGAGCTGCACTCACTATTCTGCTGGTGCAGTCACTGTGTACATACATTACATTACTGATCCTGAGTTACATCCTGTATTATACTCCATAGCTGCACTCACTATTCTGCTGGTGCAGTCACTGTGTACATACATTACATTACTGATCCTGAGTTACATCCTGTATTATACTCCAGAGCTGCACTCACTATTCTGCTGGTGCAGTCACTGTGTACATACATTACATCACTGATCCTGAGTTACATCCTCTATTATACTTCAGAGCTGCACTCACTATTCTGCTGGTGCAGTCACTGTGTACATACATTACATTACTGATCCTGAGTTACCTCCTGTATTATACTCCAGAGCTGTACTCACTATTCTGCTGGTGCAGTCACTGTGTACATACATTACATTACTGATCCTGAGTTACCTCCTGTATTATACTCCAGAGCTGCACTCACTATTCTGCTGGTACAGTCACTGTGTACATACATTACATTACTAATCCTGAGTTACATCCTGTATTATACTCCAGAGCTGCACTCACTATTCTGCTGGTGCAGTCACTGAGTACATACATTACATTACTGATCCTGAGTTACATCCTGTATTATACTCCAGAGCTGCACTCACTATTCTGCTGGTGGAGTCACTGTGTACATACATTACATTACTGATCCTGAGTTACATCCTGTATTATACTCCAGAGCTGCACTCACTATTCTGCTGGTGCAGTCACTGTGTACATACATTACATTACTGATCCTGAGTTACATCCTGTATTATACTCCAGAGCTGCACTCACTATTCTGCTGGTGCAGTCACTGTGTACATACATTACATCACTGATCCTGAGTTACATCCTCTATTATACTTCAGAGCTGCACTCACTATTCTGCTGGTGCAGTCACTGTGTACATACATTACATTACTGATCCTGAGTTACCTCCTGTATTATACTCCAGAGCTGTACTCAGTATTCTGCTGGTGCAGTCACTGTGTACATACATTACATTACTGATCCTGAGTTACCTCCTGTATTATACTCCAGAGCTGCACTCACTATTCTGCTGGTACAGTCACTGTGTACATACATTACATTACTAATCCTGAGTTACATCCTGTATTATACTCCAGAGCTGCACTCACTATTCTGCTGGTGCAGTCACTGAGTACATACATTACATTACTGATCCTGAGTTACATCCTGTATTATACTCCAGAGCTGCACTCACTATTCTGCTGGTGGAGTCACTGTGTACATACATTACATTACTGATCCTGAGTTACATCCTGTATTATACTCCAGAGCTGCACTCACTATTCTGCTGGTGCAGTCACTGTGTACATACATTACATTACTGATCCTGAGTTACCTCCTGTATTATACTCCAGAGCTGCACTCACTATTCTGCTGGTGCACTCACTGCGTACATACATTACATTACTGATCCTGAGTTACCTCCTGTATTATACTCCAGAGCTGCACTCACTATTCTGCTGGTGCAGTCACTGTGTACATACATTACATTACTGATCCTGAGTTAAATCCTGTATTATACCCCAGAGCTGCACTCACTATGCTGCTGGTGCAGTCACTGTGTACATACATTACATTACTGATCCTGAGTTACCTCCTGTATTATACTCCAGAGCTGCACTCACTATTCTGCTGGTGCAGTCACTGTGTACATACATTACATTACTGATCCTGAGTTACATCCTGTATTATACTCCAGAGCTGCACTCACTATTCTGCTGGTGCAGTCACTGTGTACATACATTACATTACTGATCCTGAGTTACATCCTGTATTATACTCCAGAGCTGCACTCACTATTCTGCTGGTGGAGTCACTGTGTACATACATTACATTACTGATCCTGAGTTACATCCTGTATTATATTCCAGAGCTGCACTCACTATTCTGCTGGTGCAGTCACTGTGTACATACATTACATTACTGATCCTGAGTTACATCCTGTATTATACTCCAGAGCTGCACTCACTATTCTGCTGGTGGAGTCACTGTGTACATACATTACATTACTGATCCTGAGTTACCTCCTGTATTATACTCCAGAGCTGCACTCACTATTCTGCTGGTGCACTCACTGCGTACATACATTACATTACTGATCCTGAGTTACCTCCTGTATTATACTCCAGAGCTGCACTCACTATTCTGCTGGTGCAGTCACTGTATACATACATTACATTACTGATCCTGAGTTAAATCCTGTATTATACCCCAGAGCTGCACTCACTATGCTGCTGGTGCAGTCACTGTGTACATACATTACATTACTGATCCTGAATTACCTCCTGTATTATACTCCAGAGCTGCACTCACTATTCTGCTGGTGCAGTCACTGTGTACATACATTGCATTACTGATCCTGAGTTACATCCTGTATTATACCCCAGAGCTGCACTCACTATGCTGCTGGTGCAGTCACTGTGTACATACATTGCATTACTGATCCTGAGTTACATCCTGTATTATACGCCAGAGCTGCACTCACTATTCTGCTGGTGCAGTCACTGTGTACATATATTACATTACTGATCCTGAGTTACCTCCTGTATTATACTCCAGAGTTGCGCTCACTATTCTGCTGGTGCAGTCACTGTGTACATACATTACATTACTGATCCTGAGTTACATCCTGTATTATACTCCAGAGCTGCACTCACTATTCTGCTGGTGCAGTCACTGTGTACATACATTACATTACTGATCCTGAGTTACATCCTGTATTATACTCCAGAGCTGCACTCACTATTCTGCTGGTGCAGTCACTGTGTACATACATTACATTACTGATCCTGAGTTACATCCTGTATTATACTCCAGAGCTGCACTCACTATTCTGCTGGTGCAGTCACTGTGTACATACATTACATTACTGATCCTGAGTTACATCCTGTATTATACCCCAGAGCTGCACTCACTATGCTGCTGGTGCAGTCACTGTGTACATACATTGCATTACTGATCCTGAGTTACATCCTGTATTATACTCCAGAGCTGCACTCACTATTCTGCTGGTGCAGTCACTGTGTACTTATATTACATTACTGATCCTGAGTTACCTCCTGTATTATACTCCAGAGTTGCGCTCACTATTCTGCTGGTGCAGTCACTGTGTACATACATTACATTACTGATCCTGAGTTACATCCTGTATTATACTCCAGAGCTGCACTCACTATTCTGCTGGTGCAGTCACTGTGTACATACATTACATTACTGATCCTGAGTTACATCCTGTATTATACTCCAGAGCTGCACTCACTATTCTGCTGGTGCAGTCACTGTGTACATACATTACATTACTGATCCTGAGTTACATCCTGTATTATACTCCAGAGCTGCACTCACTATTCTGCTGGTGCAGTCACTGTGTACATACATTACATTACTGATCCTGAGTTACATCCTGTATTATACTCCAGAGCTGCACTCACTATTCTGCTGGTGCAGTCACTGTGTACATACATTACATCACTGATCCTGAGTTACATCCTCTATTATACTTCAGAGCTGCACTCACTATTCTGCTGGTGCAGTCACTGTGTACATACATTACATTACTGATCCTGAGTTACCTCCTGTATTATACTCCAGAGCTGCACTCACTATTCTGCTGGTGCAGTCACTGTGTACATACATTACATTACTGATCCTGAGTTACCTCCTGTATTATACTCCAGAGCTGCACTCACTATTCTGCTGGTGCAGTCACTGTGTACATACATTACATTACTGATCCTGAGTTACATCCTGTATTATACTCCAGAGCTGCACTCACTATTCTGCTGGTGCAGTCACTGTGTACATACATTACCTTACTGATCCTGAGTTACATCCTGTATTGTACTCCAGAGCTGCACTCACTATTCTGCTGGTGCAGTCACTGTGTACATACATTACATTACTGATCCTGAGTTACATCCTGTATTATACTCCAGAGCTGCACTCACTATTCTGCTGGTGCAGTCACTGTGTACATACATTACATTCCTGATCCTGAGTTACATCCTGTATTATACCCCAGAGCTGCACTCACTATTCTGCTGGGGCAGTCACTGTGTACATACATTACATTACTGATCCTGAGTTACATCCTGAATTATACTCTAGAGCTGCACTCACTATTCTGCTGGTGCAGTCACTGTGTACATACATTACATTACTGATCCCGAGTTACCTCCTGTATTATACCCCAGAGCTGCACTCACTATTCTGCTGGTGCAGTCACTGTGTACATACATTACATTACTGATCCTGAGTTACATCCTGTATTATACTTCAGAGCTGTACTCACTATTCTGCTGGTGCAGTCACTGTGTACATGCATTACATTACTGATCCTGAGCTACATCCTGTATTATACTCCAGAGCTGCACTCACTATTCTGCTGGTGCAGTCACTGTGTACATACATTACATTACTGATCCCGAGTTACCTCCTGTATTATACTCCAGAGCTGCACTCACTATTCTGCTGGTGCAGTCACTGTGTACATACATTATATTACTGATCCTGAGTTACATCCTGTATTATACTCCAGAGCTGCACTCACTATTCTGCTGGTGAAGTCACTGTGTACATACATTACATTACTGATCCTGAGTTACATCCTGTATTATACTCCAGAGCTGCACTCACTATTCTGCTGGTGGAGTCACTGTGTACATGCATTACATTACTGATCCTGAGTTACCTCCTGTATTATACTCCAGAGCTGCACTCACTATTCTGCTGGTGCACTCACTGCGTACATACATTACATTACTGATCCTGAGTTACCTCCTGTATTATACTCCAGAGCTGCACTCACTATTCTGCTGGTGCAGTCACTGTGTACATACATTACATTACTGATCCTGAGTTACATCCTGTATTATACCCCAGAGCTGCACTCACTATGCTGCTGGTGCAGTCACTGTGTACATACATTACATTACTGATCCTGAGTTACCTCCTGTATTATACTCCAGAGCTGCACTCACTATTCTGCTGGTGCAGTCACTGTGTACATACATTGCATTACTGATCCTGAGTTACATCCTGTATTATACCCCAGAGCTGCACTCACTATGCTGCTGGTGCAGTCACTGTGTACATACATTGCATTACTGATCCTGAGTTACATCCTGTATTATACTCCAGAGCTGCACTCACTATTCTGCTGGTGCAGTCACTGTGTACATATATTACATTACTGATCCTGAGTTACCTCCTGTATTATACTCCAGAGCTGCGCTCACTATTCTGCTGGTGCAGTCACTGTGTACATACATTACATTACTGATCCTGAGTTACATCCTGTATTATACTCCAGAGCTGCACTCACTATTCTGCTGGTGCAGTCACTGTGTACATACATTACATCACTGATCCTGAGTTACATCCTCTATTATACTTCAGAGCTGCACTCACTATTCTGCTGGTGCAGTCACTGTGTACATACATGACATTACTGATCCTGAGTTACCTCCTGTACTATACTCCAGAGCTGCACTCACTATTCTGCTGGTGCAGTCACTGTGTACATACATTACATTACTGATCCTGAGTTACCTCCTGTATTATACTCCAGAGCTGCACTCACTATTCCGCTGGTGCAGTCACTGTGTACATACATTACATTACTGATCCTGAGTTACATCCTGTATTATACTCCAGAGCTGCACTCACTATTCTGCTGGTGCAGTCACTGTGTACATACATTACATTACTGATCCTGAGTTACATCCTGTATTATACTCCAGAGCTGCACTCACTATTCTGCTGGTGGAGTCACTGTGTACATACATTACATTACTGATCCTGAGTTACCTCCTGTATTATACTCCAGAGCTGCACTCACTATTCTGCTGGTGCAGTCACTGTGTACATACATTACATTACTGATCCTGAGTTACATCCTGTATTATACTCCAGAGCTGCGCTCACTATTCTGCTGGTGCAGTCACTGTGTACATACATTACATTACTGATCCTGAGTTACATCCTGTATTATACTCCAGAGCTGCACTCACTATTCTGCTGGTGCAGTCACTGTGTACATACATTACATCACTGATCCTGAGTTACATCCTCTATTATACTTCAGAGCTGCACTCACTATTCTGCTGGTGCAGTCACTGTGTACATACATTACATTACTGATCCTGAGTTACCTCCTGTATTATACTCCAGAGCTGCACTCACTATTCTGCTGGTGCAGTCACTGTGTACATACATTACATTACTGATCCTGAGTTACCTCCTGTATTATACTATTATACTCCAGAGCTGCACTCACTATTCTGCTGGTGCAGTCACTGTGTACATACATTACATTACTGATCCTGAGTTACATCCTGTATTATACTCCAGAGCTGCACTCACTATTCTGCTGGTGCAGTCACTGTGTACATACATTACATCACTGATCCTGAGTTACATCCTCTATTATACTTCAGAGCTGCACTCACTATTCTGCTGGTGCAGTCACTGTGTACATACATTACATTACTGATCCTGAGTTACCTCCTGTATTATACTCCAGAGCTGCACTCACTATTCTGCTGGTGCAGTCACTGTGTACATACATTACATTACTGATCCTGAGTTACCTCCTGTATTATACTATTATACTCCAGAGCTGCACTCACTATTCTGCGGGTGCAGTCACTGTGTACACATACATTACATTACTGATCCTGAGTTACATCCTGTATTATACTCCAGAGCTGCACTCACTATTCTGCTGGTGCGGTCACTGTGTACATACATTACATTACTGATCCTGAGTTACATCCTGTATTATACTCCAGAGCTGCACTCACTATTCTGCTGGTGCAGTCACTGTGTACATACATTACATTACTGATCCTGAGTTACATCCTGTATTATACTCCAGAGCTGCACTCACTATTCTGCTGGTGCAGTCACTGTGTACATACATTACATTACTGATCCTGAGTTGTTATTTTTCGGTCTCTCCTTGTTACACAGATCGGTGTCAGTACAATCTACAGGTCTTATAAAATCGGACAGATCTGGAGAATCGTGATTCCAGGAGTTTTTTTACAGCGCGATGAACGGTGTAAAGACCCACATGAATAATGGCGGACATGCCTTTATGTCACCCTGCTTGGATGTTTTCCCCGTTTCTGGTACATATATATATATATATAAGTGAATGGTGTCACATCTACGTCATTCGGCGATGCTGATGGAAAATAAAAAGCTTATGATTGTTGGAAGAAGGGGAGGAAAAAACAAAAGAACAAAAATGAAAAATCACCAGGCCGTGAGAGGGTTAATCAGCAGGCCATGAGAGGGTTAATCAGCAGGCCGTGAGAGGGTTAATCAGCAGGCCATGAGAGGGTTATTCAGCAGGCCATGAGAGGGTTAATCAGCAGGCCATGAGAGGGTTTATCAGCAGGCCATGAGAGGGTTTATCAGCAGGCCATGAGAGGGTTAATCAGCAGGCCGTGAGAGGGTTAATCAGCAGGCCGTGAGAGGGTTAATGAGCAGGCCGTGAGAGGGTTAATCAGCAGGCCATGAGAGGGTTAATGAGCAGGCCATGAGAGGGTTAATCAGCAGGCCGTGAGAGGGTTAATCAGCAGGCCGTGAGAGGGTTAATCAGCAGGCCGTGAGAGGGTTAATCAGCAGGCCATGAGAGGGTTAATCAGCAGGCCGTGAGAGGGTTAATCAGCAGGCCGTGAGAGGGTTAATCAGCAGGCCGTGAGAGGGTTAATCAGCAGGCCATGAGAGGGTTTATCAGCAGGCCATGAGAGGGTTTATCAGCAGGCCGTGAGAGGGTTAATCAGCAGGCCATGAGAGGGTTAATCAGCAGGCCATGAGAGGGTTTATCAGCAGGCCATGAGAGGGTTAATCAGCAGGCCATGAGAGGGTTAATGAGCAGGCCGTGAGAGGGTTAATCAGCAGTCCATGAGAGGGTTAATCAGCAGGCCGTGAGAGGGTTAATCAGCAGGCCATGAGAGGGTTTATCAGCAGGCCATGAGAGGGTTAATCAGCAGGCCATGAGAGGGTTAATCAGCAGGCCGTGAGAGGGTTAATCAGCAGGCCATGAGAGGGTTAATGAGCAGGCCGTGAGAGGGTTAATCAGCAGGCCATGAGAGGGTTAATCAGCAGGCCGTGAGAGTGTTAATCAGCAGGCCGTGAGAGGGTTAATCAGCAGGCCATGAGAGGGTTAATCAGCAGGCCATGAGAGGGTTTATCAGCAGGCCGTGAGAGGGTTAATCAGCAGGCCGTGAGAGGGTTAATCAGCAGGCCATGAGAGGGTTTATCAGCAGGCCGTGAGAGGGTTAATCAGCAGGCCGTGAGAGGGTTTATCAGCAGGCCGTGAGAGGGTTAATCAGCAGGCCGTGAGAGGGTTAATCAGCAGGCCGTGAGAGGGTTAATCAGCAGGCCATGAGAGGGTTAATCAGCAGGCCGTGAGAGGGTTAATCAGCAGGCCATGAGAGGGTTATTCAGCAGGCCATGAGAGGGTTAATCAGCAGGCCATGAGAGGGTTAATGAGCAGGCCATGAGAGGGTTAATGAGCAGGCCATGAGAGGGTTAATGAGCAGGCCATGAGAGGGTTAATCAGCAGGCCATGAGAGGGTTATTCAGCAGGCCATGAGAGGGTTTATCAGCAGGCCATGAGAGGGTTTATCAGCAGGCCATGAGAGGGTTAATGAGCAGGCCATGAGAGGGTTAATGAGCAGGCCATGAGAGGGTTAATCAGCAGGCCATGAGAGGGTTAATGAGCAGGCCATGAGAGGGTTAATCAGCAGGCCATGAGAGGGTTAATCAGCAGGCCATGAGAGGGTTAATCAGCAGGCCATGAGAGGGTTTATCAGCAGGCCGTGAGAGGGTTAATCAGCAGGCCATGAGAGGGTTAATCAGCAGGCCGTGAGAGGGTTAATCAGCAGGCCATGAGAGGGTTTATCAGCAGGCCATGAGAGGGTTAATCAGCAGGCCATGAGAGGGTTAATGAGCAGGCCGTGAGAGGGTTAATGAGCAGGCCATGAGAGGGTTAATCAGCAGGCCGTGAGAGGGTTAATGAGCAGGCCGTGAGAGGGTTAATCAGCAGGCCATGAGAGGGTTAATCAGCAGGCCGTGAGAGTGTTAATCAGCAGGCCGTGAGAGGGTTAATCAGCAGGCCATGAGAGGGTTTATCAGCAGGCCGTGAGAGGGTTAATCAGCAGGCCGTGAGAGGGTTAATCAGCAGGCCATGAGAGGGTTTATCAGCAGGCCGTGAGAGGGTTAATCAGCAGGCCGTGAGAGGGTTAATCAGCAGGCCGTGAGAGGGTTAATCAGCAGGCCATGAGAGGGTTAATCAGCAGGCCGTGAGAGGGTTAATCAGCAGGCCGTGAGAGGGTTAATCAGCAGGCCGTGAGAGAGTTAATCAGCAGGCCGTGAGAGGGTTAATCAGCAGGCCGTGAGAGGGTTTATCAGCAGGCCGTGAGAGGGTTAATCAGCAGGCCGTGAGAGGGTTAATCAGCAGGCCATGAGAGGGTTTATCAGCAGGCCGTGAGAGGGTTAATCAGCAGGCCGTGAGAGGGTTAATCAGCAGGCCATGAGAGGGTTAATGAGCAGGCCATGAGAGGGTTTATCAGCAGGCCATGAGAGGGTTAATCAGCAGGCCGTGAGAGGGTTAATCAGCAGGCCGTGAGAGGGTTAATCAGCAGGCCGTGAGAGGGTTAATCAGCAGGCCATGAGAGGGTTAATGAGCAGGCCATGAGAGGGTTAATCAGCAGGCCATGAGAGGGTTAATCAGCAGGCCGTGAGAGGGTTAATCAGCAGGCCGTGAGAGGGTTAATCAGCAGGCCGTGAGAGGGTTAATCAGCAGGCCATGAGAGGGTTAATCAGCAGGCCATGAGAGGGTTAATCAGCAGGCCGTGAGAGTGTTAATCAGCAGGCCGTGAGAGGGTTAATCAGCAGGCCATGAGAGGGTTAATCAGCAGGCCATGAGAGGGTTAATCAGCAGGCCGTGAGAGTGTTAATCAGCAGGCCATGAGAGGGTTAATCAGCAGGCCGTGAGAGTGTTAATCAGCAGGCCATGAGAGGGTTAATCAGCAGGCCGTGAGAGGGTTAATCAGCAGGCCGTGAGAGGGTTAATCAGCAGGGCGCTGGGCCGCAGGTTTCCTTTTTGCAGATCTGTCATCAGACAAGTGAACATTTCGCTGGTATGATGCGATGTGACCGGACGCTGATGAATGGATTATTGTATGTAATTAGGTCGCAGGGCGGCGCTCGCTCCCCCAGGAATGCCATCATTGTTGGACTATAACCCTCATTCATCCTGAGCCTGAGCCATTGTATGACCTCCCGTCCAATCAGAGCGTTTCCTGATCGGTGATTGATCCATGTCCGCCGCGGTCGTCGCCGTGTACTCACCGTATGCTTCTCGGAGGCCCAGTCCAGCCAGTGCTCCCTCTTGGGATATTGTTTGGAGCGATGGTTCCAACGGTTCTTGATGGCGAACTAAAATAAACCAGCAACACAAGATTATCACCTATGGGGTCACTCCGAGGAACGCTAGAGGCGGAGCATAAAGCTCCAGGACCCCCAGATAGGAGAAAAATGGGCCCCTGAATATGTGACTACAGGGGATCAGCTGCACCCTGCCATGAAGAACGCCAACACTTGTGCCACAGTGGTCTGTGGCCCCCAGGGTGGTGTGTGGCCCCCAGTGTCATCTGTGGCTCCCAGTGTCATCTGTGGCCCCCAGAGTCGTCTGTGGCCTAAAGGGTGGTTTGTGACCCCCAGGGTGGTCTGTGGCTCCCAGTGTCATCTGTGGCCCCCATGGTGCTCTGTGGCCCCCAGTGTCATCTGTGGCACCCAGGGTAGTCTGTGGCCCCCAGTGTGGTTGGTGACCCCCAGTGTGGTCTGTGGCTCCCAGTGTGGCCCTGTGTCATCTGTGGCCCCCAGGGTGGTCTGTGGCCCCCAGTGTGGTTGGTGACCCCCAGTGTGGTCTGTGGCTCCCAGTGTGGCCCTCAGTGTCATCTGTGGCCCCCAGGGTGGTTTGTGGCCCAGTGTGGTTGGTGACCCCCCAGTGTGGTTGGTGACCCCCAGTGTCATCTGTGGTCCCCAGGGTGGTTTGTGGCCCCCAGGATGCTGCCACCTCTGCAAACACTATAATAACGGTGCAGTAATAAATGCAAAGTGGAGATGAAGCCAATTCTGCTCCCAGTTCATCCATTTTCCAAATCTCTCTTTGCTGTTATTGAACCATTTTTGCTCAGTTTTGGAAGCTGAAATCCTTTATATGCATCGTCCTCACAAGACTCAACACCCAAATCTTCCTCCCTTCCTGATGGTTTGTTACAATGTATCAGTCTAGACAATGATGTGGGAGATGAACACATCTGCAGCAGAAGTCCCTTCTGATAGTGTCTTACAATGTATCCGGCACCTTCCTCTCCTTACACAGGATTGTCTGCACTGGATACAACTGTATCAAAACAAGAGTGTTTGTATTTTGCCAGCGAGCAAAGATCATGAAAAATGGTCGAGAGCTGAAACTCCAAGACCCTGATTCAGCTTCTGCTAACGACTTTTCTGTTTGCGCTTTATTCATTGTTTCGTTTGTGTCTTTTTTTAAAGGTAACTCTACTCGGTTTTGTCCGTTTTGTTTTTTTTGCCGTTTTGGGCGCAGTTTTCCTCATCCGGATGTTTTATCTTGAATTATCACTGGCAACTTTTTGAAATATAATAAAACTTTTCTTTTGCGCAGTTGTTCTCCAGTGGAACCGAAAACTGGTCTAATTATTTTTTTCTTTTTGTAGATTAAAGTTAATTATTTTAAGTCATGTGACACTTTACCCTAAAAAGATGCAAAAAAAAAAAGAGCACCTGGGAACCACGGATGGTGCAGTCACATGATTATATCACATGACCTCCAACACTGATGTCTTACTAATGTTGCAGTCACAGTCAAGTGCGATTATTGCTGAAAATCGACACTTCAATGAGACGGAAACGTGATCACTGCGTTCCTTTGCGTCGCCGGCATCATGAGTCACCATGAAGTTCGGAATTATCAGGATCCACAAAGGACACTTTGTTTTGAAACTTTTTGATATGTTTTCTGCATCAACAGCGAATCCTCCGCCAGAACTTACTCCAATGCACTTGAAGACGGAGGCCAGGATGTTCCCCTGCGGCGGATATTTCTTGTACATGCCGCTGCCACAGACAAACACGACTAGAAGGAACGAGAAAGAAAAAAAGTGTCAGCGGGGCAGGGGGCACACGGACAAAGTTTTCAAAGCACCCTGAAATGACCTGAGACAAAATGTCTCCATGATGTGCATGGGTCACAAACACACAGAGGACGAGTTCATCCGCACTGTGTTGTGAAAACATTCATGTAAGGATGCGGCACGGGAACATCTGACAAAGACACTGCAAGGGGTTGTGCAAAGAGCTGTGCAAGGGGCCGTGCAAGGAGCTGTGCAAGGGGCTGTGCAAGGGGCCGTGCAAGGAGCTGTGCAAGGGGCTGTGCAAGGGGCCGTGCAAGGAGCTGCGCAAGGGGCTGTGCAAGGGGCCGTGCAAGGAGCTGTGCAAGGGGCTGTGCAAGGGGCTGTGCAAGGGGCTGTGCAAGGGGCTGTGCAAGGGGCCGTTCAAGGAGCTGTGCAAGGAGCTGTGCAAGGGGCCGTGCAAGGGGCTGTGCAAGGGGCCGTGCAAGGGGCTGTGCAAGGGGCCGTGCAAGGAGCTGTCCTAGGAGCTGTGCAAGGGGCCGTGCAAGGAGCTGTGCAAGGGGCTGTGCAAGGGGCCGTGCAAGGAGCTGTGCAAGGGGCCGTGCAAGGGGCCGTGCAAGGGGCTGTGCAAGGGGCTGTGCAAGGGGCTGTGCAAGGAGCTGTGCAAGGAGCCGTGCAAGGGGCCGTGCAAGGGGCTGTGCAAGGGGCCGTGCAAGGGGCTGTGCAAGGGGCTGTGCAAGGGGCCGTGCAAGGAGCTGTGCAAGGGGCCGTGCAAGGGGCTGTGCAAGGGGCCGTGCAAGGGGCTGTGCAAGGGGCCGTGCAAGGAGCTGTGCAAGGGGCTGTGCAAGGGGCCGTGCAAGGAGCTGTGCAAGGGGCTGTGCAAGGGGCCGTGCAAGGAGCTGTGCAAGGGGCTGTGCAAGGGGCCGTTCAAGGAGCTGTGCAAGGAGCTGTGCAAGGGGCCGTGCAAGGGGCTGTGCAAGGGGCCGTGCAAGGGGCTGTGCAAGGGGCCGTGCAAGGAGCTGTGCAAGGGGCCGTGCAAGGGGCTGTGCAAGGGGCCGTGCAAGGAGCTGTGCAAGGGGCTGAGCAAAGGGCTGTGCAAAGAGCTGTGCAAGGGGCAACGCAAGGAGCCGTGCAAGGTGCTGTGCAAGGCCATGCTGTGGCCCCTATAATTTACACAAGTATAGTAATGGAGCATACTAATAATAAATATGGCACATTTTACAATGCCCACATTTCTAGGCCCTATGAAAAGTTTTCTAGGAAAGCATGAAAAGGATTAAAGACAATAAATCTGCCGTACGGTGTGAACACGACACCCAGGTTACAGCACAAGAAGAAGAAGTGGTGGATGATGGAGATCACCGGAGACATCACTGATCTGCAAATGGCTGAAACATGGAGACAACATTATCACAACCTCTGGATTCTCCAGTCCGGGGTCTGAGTCTCATCACAAATCCCGGCACCTCCGGCCTCGGCTGCTGTCACTGAGGTCATTAATGGTCGTCTGAGGAAGGTTCTGCCGCTGAATGTACAAATCATCAGGATCCGCTGCCGGCAGCTCCTGTGTAATCACCGACCAATGACTTCCACGATGTGCTCGATGGAGACAAGTCCGGAGACGCTGCCGGCAGCTCCTGTGTAATCACCGACCAATGATGTCCCTGATGTGCTCGATGGAGACAAGTCTGGAGACGCTGCCGGCAACTCCTGTGTAATCACCGACCAATGATGTCCCTGATGTGCTCGATGGAGACAAGTCTGGAGACGCTGCGGGCAGCTCCTGTGTAATCACCGACCAATGATGTCCCTGATGTGCTCGATGGAGACAAGTCCAGAGACGCTGCCGGCAACTCCTGTGTAATCACCGACCAATGATGTCCCTGATGTGCTCGATGGAGACAAGTCCGGAGACGCTGCCGGCAGCTTCTGTGTAATCACCGACCAATGATGTCCCTGATGTGCTCGATGGAGACAAGTCTGGAGACGCTGCCGGCAGCTCCTGTGTAATCACCGACCAATGATGTCCCTGATGTGCTCGATGGAGACAAGTCCGGAGACGCTGCCGGCACAGGAGCAGCTTCAGGCCACGGAGGTGGCTCAAAGTAGTGCAAGGAACATATGACGGTCCTCAGACGACCATTAATGACCTCAGTGACAGCAGCTGAGGCCGGGGGTGCCGGGATTTCTGCATGAGGCTCAGACTCCAGACTAGAGAATCCAGAGGTTGCGATAATGTTGTTTCCATTTACCAGCCTCTGCAGATGAGTGACGTCTCCGTCCGCTGATCTCCATCATCCACCACTTCTCCTTCTGGTGCTGTAATGTCAGTGTTGCGTGGACGTTGCTAATCACCCCCCCCCCCCCCGGTGTCCATCTTTGATTGTATCTGACATAGCAGCGGCCATGTCTGACGGAGTTCACAGATGTCACTCATGGTGCATACGATCCGAACGGAAACATTCCTCTACATAGGTCTCATTCATTTCACGACTACCTGAGAGGCTGATCTGATACACAGTAACGCATCCTCCACCGCTTTATAACCGATCACATTTGCCGTTCAGGGATTTGGATGACGGGATGATTATTTCCAGGAATTTTGCAGTTTTAGGGATTGAAGAAAGTTACAATCTACTTACTGAGCGCGAAAAACATCAGCGCAGCCGGAACCCCGAACGCCAACGCGTAACAATCCGTGCCGAAACACTGAACGTCTCCTACAAAGGAAGAGCAGAGTCAGAGGCTGGCACCAATGCTGGTGGAGGGGGTGAAAACTCAGGATCCGGGGGTGGGGGGCACATCTGATGTCAGTACCCACCTCGCAGCACTGGGGTCACGAAGGTGGAGATGAGGCTTCCAGCATTGATGGACAAGTAGAAGATGGAGAAGAACTTCCCTCGTTCTTGTGCCTAAAAAGAATCCAAACATCTCGGTGAGAAATACCCTCCAGGGCGATGAAAAAGTCTAAGCGCCCTCATGGATAATCACAACTTACATGTTCTTCAGCAAACTGGTCACCTCCAAAGGCAGAGACGCACGGCTTAATGCCGCCGGTACCGAAGGCGATGGCGATCAGACCAATCATAGACAGCGCCCTGTAAGGAACGGATGACAAGACGTTCAGTCCTCTGTGATGAGGTCCATGCGGCCCGCGTGCCATCATTACCCGCAGCCCATGGAGCACTTACACGTGCACATCTGTGCTCCCCACCGACGGGATGGCGCCCACTGCCTTGATCACATGACCGATGACGTACACAATGGAGAGCCAAAAAATGGTGCTGCAAGAACAGACAACAGGTGACGATCGTCCGGTGATGGACACGGCGAGCAATCTTCCCATCAGGGTATCACTCTCATCATTTCCCCCCAGCAGGCACACAGTGATATCAGCTTGGACTGATCCAAGAACATTGCGCAGCCCAAAATCACTGACACACTGAAACGCACAAGAGTCTTACTTGAATTTTCCCAACCAGGCGTCAGCAATGGGGGCGCCGATAATGGGGGTGAAGTAGCAGAGACTGGTGAAGGCGTGGTAGACCGTGGTGGACAAGTTCTCATCCCAGTGCAGGTAATTCAGGAAATACAGAGTGAGGACGGCTGGAAGGAAAGACAGATAGATGAATGGAGCCGACAAAAGTCACAATATTTACAATAATGGAAAGTGTTTTCAGACGTATTCTGGAGAAAACACCTTGAAGAACCGGGAACTGGGCTTATTGTTTATTGTCCCAAATCTCTGCTTGCTGTCAGTGAATTGGCACATTTTATATATAACCAGAGGCTGAGTGTTTCATTATACAGCGACCAAGAGCTGACGCCGGCCCTTTAATTTCCAGCCTTGTTCTTTATGGACCGGGGAGGGGGGGGATTCTCTGGTCGCGGTACGACTCCCCGGTTCCTTGTATCTCAGTGCAGAATCTGTTGTTTTGTTTGTTACATTTTTTTTATTTTCTATCTGGGGAGCGGAGATTCTGGGAAACCTTCCAGCGGTGATTCTGCTCCTGAGCGCAGCAGCCGCCATGGGAGGAAATCACTTTATATGAGGCGCAGCCATCACCGGAGCTGCCAAGAGGCGCTGGCACATCAGCCACACGACTAATGTACAGGAGGCCTCCCGCAAACTGAGGGAAAGCAGGAGCGGGCATGTTGGATTTCCATATGCCTGATCCTCGTTTCCTGCGGGAGTTAAACTGTTCCAAAACTTTCTGGCTTATTTCCCCAATAAAACACAAGTCAAATACAAAGATGGAAGCGTCTCGTGCAACTCGTTCTGTGTCGCAGCTGTCCTGTGTGTAACCCCAAAGGGCGAGAGACCGATGCTCCTGTAACCCCCAAAGGGGAGAGAGGCCGTTGCTCCTATAACCCCAAAGAGCAAGAGACCGCTGCTCCTGTAACCCCAAAGGGCGAGAGAGACCGCTGCTCCTGTAACCCCAAAGGGGAGAGAAGCCGTTGCTCCTGTAACCCCAAAGAGCAAGAGACCGCTGCTCCTGTAACCCCAAAGGGCGAGAGAGACCGCTGCTCCTGTAACCCCAAAGGGCGAGAGAGACCGCTGCTCCTGTAACCCCAAAGGGTGAGAGAAGGGCGAGAGACCGCCAGTCCTGTAGCCCCAAAGAACGAGAGACCGCTGCTCCTGTAACCTCAAAGGGGAGAGAGACCGCTGCTCCTGTAACCCCAAAGGACGAGAGGCCACCTGTCCTGTAACCCCAAAGGGCGAGAGTGGGGAAGGGGCCGTGGCGATGCGAGAGGGGTTCTTTCAATGTTACCCCCTATTGGGGCATTACTAATGATGGCAGGAATGTCCCCTGGTCCAGTCTGGAGTAACATTTTGGGGGGGCGCACGCAGTGATAAATGCGCCTTAATCATTCATTGGCGTCGCCCATAATCAGCATTGGTGCAGGACACGCGGCCTTAATGAATCGGCCCAAAGTCTGTTGGAAAGTGGCAGAACATTCCTGGGTGTATAATGATCTCTGCGCTGTGCTGCTGACCTCGATTCTGGGAGGAAAGTCATTATTAACCTACATACCGGTGTCCCAGCCCTTCCCGCAGTCTACACGGGGGGGCTGCCGGCACTGTGTACACGTGGGAGGGGGGCTGCCGGCACTGTGTGCAAGGGGGGCTGCCGGCGCTGTGTGCACGGGGGAGGGGGGGCTGCCGGCGCTGTGTGCAAGGGGGAGGGGGGGCTGCCGGCGCTGTGTGCACGGGGGAGGGGGGGCTGCCGGCACTGGGTGCTGTGTGCACTGCGGGGGTCTGCCAGCGCTGTGTGCAATGGGTGCTGTGTGCACTGTGGGGGGGCTGCCGGCGTTGTGTGGACTGTGGGGGGGCTGCCGGCGCTGTGTGCACGGGTGTGCTGTGTGCACTGGGAAGGGGGGGCTGCCGGCGCTGTGTGCACTGGGTGCTGTGTGCACTGTGGGGGGCTGCCGGCGCTGTGTGCACTGGGTGCTGTGTGCACTGTGGGGGGGCTGCCGGCGCTATGTGCACTGGGTGCTGTGTGCACTGTGGGGGGCTGCCGGCGCTGTGTGCACTGGGTGCTGTGTGCACTGTGGGGGGGCTGCCGGCGCTGTGTGCACTGGGTGCTGTGTGCACTGTGGGGGGCTGCCGGCGCTGTGTGCACTGTGGGGGGCTGCCGGCGCTGTGTGCACTGGGTGCTGTGTGCACTGGGAAGGGGGGGGCTGCCAGCGCTGTGTGCACTGGGTGCTGTGTGCACTGTGGGGGGGCTGCCGGCGCTATGTGCACTGGGTGCTGTGTGCACTGTGGGGGGCTGCCGGCGCTGTGTGCACTGGGTGCTGTGTGCACTGTGGGGGGCTGCCGGCGCTGTGTGCACTGGGTGCTGTGTGCACTGGGAAGGGGGGGGCTGCCGGCGCTGTGTGCACTGGGTGCTGTGTGCACTGTGGGGGGGCTGCCGGCGCTATGTGCACTGGGTGCTGTGTGCACTGTGGGGGGCTGCCGGCGCTGTGTGCACTGGGTGCTGTGTGCACTGTGGGGGGCTGCCGGCGCTGTGTGCACTGGGTGCTGTGTGCACTGTGGGGGGGCTGCCGGCGCTGTGTGCACTGGGTGCTGTGTGCACTGTGGGGGGGCTGCCGGCGCTATGTGCACTGGGTGCTGTGTGCACTGTGGGGGGCTGCCGACGCTGTGTGCGCTGGGTGCTGTGTGCACTGTGGGGGGGCTGCCGGCGCTGTGTGCATTGGGGGGGGGGGCTGCCGGTGCTGTGTGCACTGTAACATGGATGCAGGATCTGGCTGAGTTCTGCGCTCATCTGATCATTCACAGAGAGGTCACAGGAGGACATTCTGCCCATGAAAACAGTCAGTACAGATCCGGAGCGCGGGAACATCTTGTACAGAGGGGGGCGCAGCCTGGGGGTGATAAAGATGTCACCAGAGGTTTACAGCTCAACTTTCTGCACAACTTTTATGTCCGGTGACTCCTCTGGGGCCCAGAGTGGAGATCGGCTCTGTCCGGATATTATAGGGATGTCCGGACTGTACATTATAGGGATGCCCGGACTATACATTATAGGGATGCCCGGACTATACATTATAGGGATGCCCATACATTATAGGGATGCCCGGACTGTACATTATAGGGATGCCCGGACTATACATTATAGGGATGCCCGTACATTATAGGGATGCCCGGACTATACATTATAGGGATGCCCATACATTATAGGGATGCCCGGACTGTACATTATAGGGATGCCCGGACTATACATTATAGGGATGCCCGTACATTATAGGGATGCCCGGACTATACATTATAGGGATGTCCGTACATTATAGGGATGCCCGGACTATACATTATAGGGATGTCCGTACATTATAGGGATGCCCGGACTATACATTATAGGGATGTCCATACATTATAGGGATGCCCGGACTATACATTATAGGGATGCCCGGACTATACATTATAGGGATGCCCGGACTATACATTATAGGGATGTCCGTACATTATAGGGATGCCCGGACTATACATTATAGGGATGTCCGTACATTATAGGGATGCCCGGACTATACATTATAGGGATGCCCGGACTATACATTATAGGGATGTCCGTACATTATAGGGATGCCCGGACTGTACATTATAGGGATGCCCGGACTATACATTATAGGGATGCCCGTACATTATAGGGATGCCCGGACTGTACATTATAGGGATGCCCGGACTATACATTATAGGGATGCCCGGACTATACATTATAGGGATGCCCATACATTATAGGGATGCCCGGACTGTACATTATAGGGATGCCCGGACTATACATTATAGGGATGCCCGTACATTATAGGGATGCCCGGACTATACATTATAGGGATGCCCATACATTATAGGGATGCCCGGACTGTACATTATAGGGATGCCCGTACATTATAGGGATGCCCGGACTATACATTATAGGGATGTCCGTACATTATAGGGATGCCCGGACTATACATTATAGGGATGTCCGTACATTATAGGGATGCCCGGACTATACATTATAGGGATGTCCATACATTATAGGGATGCCCGGACTATACATTATAGGGATGCCCGGACTATACATTATAGGGATGCCCGGACTATACATTATAGGGATGTCCGTACATTATAGGGATGCCCGGACTATACATTATAGGGATGTCCGTACATTATAGGGATGCCCGGACTATACATTATAGGGATGCCCGGACTATACATTATAGGGATGTCCGTACATTATAGGGATGCCCGGACTATACATTATAGGGATGCCCGTACATTATAGGGATGCCCGGACTGTACATTATAGGGATGCCTACTGACTTCAGTCGGCCCTATAAAATGCTTCATGGCCCCAGAAGCCTCGTCCCCACCTTGGTGATGAAGGATCTGGTGGGTCAGTGCCGCCAGCTTTTCTGTCAGCATCACTGATTTTTATAACGACTGAAGACCCCATAAGAGACAGATCCGAGGTCGGGGCCGCGGCGGCTGCTGAGAACATCTTCCGGTTTATGGTACTTTGTTCCGTGCAGAAATCTTCTCGTTATTGTCCCATCATGTTCGGAGGATACGGCGGCTGCGGGAGGGGGATGGGGCTCATTCTGGGGGGCAACACTCACCTTTCATGCCGTAAAACGAGAATCGCTCGCAAAACTCGTTCACGATGATGAAGAGAATACTCAGCGGGTAGTTGGTGCCACATAATGTCTGCAAAGAGCAAGAGACCGATCAGTGCATCACGTATAGGATGGATACAGACGGCGAGATATACCGTATGCTGATGATATATACCATATATATACTGTATACTGCTGATATATACCGTATACTGATGATATATACCATATATACACCGTATACTGCTGATATATACCGTATACTGATGATATATACCATATATACACCGTATACTGCTGATATATACCGTATACTGATGATACATACCATATATATACTGAATACTGCTGATATATACCGTATACTGATGATACATACCATATATACACTGTATACTGCTGATATATACCGTATACTGATGATACATACCATATATACACTGAATACTGCTGATATATACCGTATACTGATGATATATACCATATATATACTGAATACTGCTGATATATACCGTATACTGATGATACATACCATATATACACTGAATACTGCTGATATATACCGTATACTGATGATATATACCATATATATACTGTATACTGCTGATATATACCGTATACTGATGATACATACCATATATACACCGTATACTGCTGATATATACCGTATACTGATGATACATACCATATATATACTGAATACTGCTGATATATACCGTATGCTGATGATATATACCATATATATACTGAATACTGCTGATATATACCGTATACTGATGATATATACCATATATATACTGAATACTGCTGATATATACCGTATACTGATGATATACACCATATATACACTGTATACTGCTGATATATACCGTATGCTGATGATATATACCATATATACACTGTATACTGCTGATATATACCGTATACTGCTGATATACACCATATATACACTGTATACTGCTGATATATACCGTATACTGATGATACATACCATATATATACTGAATACTGCTGATATATACCATATACTGATGATATACACCATATATATATACTGAATACTGCTGATATATACCGTATACTGATGATATATACTATATATACACTGAATACTGCTGATATATACCGTATGCTGATGATATACACCATATATATACTGAATACTGCTGATATATACCGTATACTGATGATACATACCATATATACACTGAATACTGCTGATATATACTGTATGCTGATGATATACACCATATATACACTGTATACTGCTGATATATACCGTATACTGATGATATATACCATATATACACTGTATACTGCTGATATATACCGTATATTGCTGATATACACCATATATACACTGTATACTGCTGATATATACCGTATACTGATGATACATACCATATATACACTGTATACTGCTGATATATACCGTATACTGATGATACATACCATATATATACTGTATACTGCTGATATATACCGTATACTGATGATATACACCATATATACACTGTATACTGCTGATATATACCGTATGCTGATGATATATACCATATATATATACTGAATACTGCTGATATATACCGTATGCTGATGATATATACCATATATATACTGAATACTGCTGATATATACCGTATGCTGATGATATACACCATATATACACTGTATACTGCTGATATATACCGTATACTGATGATACATACCATATATACACCGTATACTGCTGATATATACCGTATACTGATGATATATACCATATATATACTGTATACTGCTGATATATACCGTATACTGATGATATATACAATATATATATACTGAATACTGCTGATATATACCGTATGCTGATGATATATACTATATATACACTGAATACTGCTGATATATACCGTATGCTGATGATATACACCATATATATACTGAATACTGCTGATATATACCGTATACTGATGATATATACCATATATACACTGTATACTGCTGATATATACCGTATACTGATGATATATACAATATATATATACTGAATACTGCTGATATATACCGTATGCTGATGATATATACCATATATACACTGTATACTGCTGATATATACCGTATGCTGATGATATACACCATATATACACTGTATACTGCTGATATATACCGTATACTGATGATACATACCATATATATACTGTATACTGCTGATATATACCGTATGCTGATGATATATACCATATATACACTGTATACTGCTGATATATACCGTATGCTGATGATATACACCATATATACACTGTATACTGCTGATATATACCGTATACTGATGATATATACAATATATATATACTGAATACTGCTGATATATACTGTATGCTGATGATATATACCATATGTACACTGTATACTGCTGATATATACCGTATGCTGATGATATATACAATATATATACTGAATACTGCTGATATATACCGTATGCTGATGATACATACCATATATATATATACACTGTATACTGCTGATATATACCGTATGCTGATGATATACACCATATATACACTGAATACTGCTGATATATACCGTATACTGATGATACACACCATATATATATATACACTGTATACTGCTGATATATACCGTATGCTGATGATATACACCATATATACACTGTATACTGCTGATATATACCGTATACTGATGATATATACCATATATATACTGTATACTGCTGATATATACCGTATACTGATGATATATACAATATATATATACTGAATACTGCTGATATATACCGTATGCTGATGATATATACCATATATACACTGTATACTGCTGATATATACCGTATGCTGATGATATACACCATATATACACTGTATACTGCTGATATATACCGTATACTGATGATACATACCATATATATACTGTATACTGCTGATATATACCGTATACTGATGATATACACCATATATACACTGTATACTGCTGATATATACCGTATGCTGATGATATATACCATATATATACTGTATACTGCTGATATATACCGTATACTGATGATATACACCATATATACACTGTATACTGCTGATATATACCGTATACTGATGATATATACCATATATATATACTGAATACTGCTGATATATACCGTATGCTGATGATATATACCATATATATACTGTATACTGCTGATATATACCGTATACTGATGATATACACCATATATACACTGTATACTGCTGATATATACCGTATACTGATGATATATACCATATATATATACTGAATACTGCTGATATATACCGTATGCTGATGATATATACCATATATACACTGTATACTGCTGATATATACCGTATACTGATGATACATACCATATATACACTGTATACTGCTGATATATACCGTATACTGATGATATATACCATATATATATACTGAATACTGCTGATATATACCGTATACTGATGATACATACCATATATACACTGTATACTGCTGATATATACCGTATACTGATGATATACACCATATATACACTGAATACTGCTGATATATACCGTATGCTGATGATATATACCATATATATACTGTATACTGCTGATATATACCGTATAGTGATGATATACACCATATATATATACTGAATACTGCTGATATATACCGTATAGTGATGATATACACCATATATATACTGTATACTGCTGATATATACCGTATGCTGATGATACACACCATATATATATATATACTGAATACTGCTGATATATACCGTATACTGATGATATATACCATATATACACTGAATACTGCTGATATATACCGTATACTGATGATATATACCATATATATACTGTATACTGCTGATATATACCGTATACTGATGATATATACCATATATACACTGAATACTGCTGATATATACCGTATACTGATGATATATACCATATATATACTGTATACTGCTGATATATACCGTATACTGATGATATATACCATATATACACTGAATACTGCTGATATATACCGTATACTGATGATATATACCATATATACACTGAATACTGCTGATATATACCGTATACTGCTGATATATACCGTATACTGATGATACACACCATATATATATACACCGTATACTGCTGATATATACCGTATACTGATGATATATACCATATATACACTGTATACTGCTGATATATACCGTATACTGATGATATATACCATATATATACTGAATACTGCTGATATATACCGTATACTGATGATACACACCATATATATATACACCGTATACTGCTGATATATACCGTATGCTGATGATATATACCATATATACACTGTATACTGCTGATATATACCGTATACTGATGATATATACCATATATATACTGTATACTGCTGATATATACCGTATACTGATGATATATACCATATATACTATATATAATGATATACACAGATGCACAAACATTTGTCTTTGGAGCGTTGGAGGAAACCCAGGCAAACAATGGAGAACAAAAAAGCTCTGCGCAGATGTCGTTCTTGATAGGATTTCAACCCAGGCCCGAAAAGTGACATATAAACATATAAAATGGAGCGACTCCGACTCCTATAATCTATAATAAATTGGGTGCAGTCGTTCAATGCAGTTTGTGGGAAATATTTTTCCATAAGAATTTGGGAAAGTTATGAAATGTCCTATAAATGTCCGTCCTATTCCTGATCTGAGGGTCTGGACTTTACTGAGATGAATCTGTGCTGCAGTAAATTCATCACTTACACATGAGCCGCGTATGAGGGGGTCGGAGCCGTGTATGAGGGGGCCAGAGCCGTGTATGAGGGGGTCGGAGCCGTGCATGAGGGGGCCGGAGCCGTGTATGAGGGGGTCGGAGCCGTGTATGAGGGGGTCGGAGCCGTGTATGAGGGGGCCGGAGCCGTGTATGAGGGGGTCGGAGCCGTGTATGAGGGAGTCGGAGCCGCGTATGAGGGGGTCGGAGCCGTGTATGAGGGGGTCGGAGCCGCGTATGAGGGAATCGGAGCCGTGTATGAGGGGGTCGGAGCCGTGTATGAGGGAGTCGGAGCCGTGTATGAGGGAGTCGGAGCCGTGTATGAGGGGGTCGGAGCCGCGTATGAGGGAGTTGGAGCCGCGTATGAGGGAGTCGGAGCCGTGTATGAGGGGGTCGGAGCCGCGTATGAGGGAGTTGGAGCCGCGTATGAGGGAGTCGGAGCCGTGTATGAGGGAGTCGGAGCCGTGTATGAGGGGGCCGGAGCCGTGTATGAGGGGGTCGGAGCCGTGTATGAGGGGGTCGGAGCCGTGTATGAGGGGGCCGGAGCCGTGTATAAGGGAGTCGGAGTCGTGTATGAGGGGGTCGGAGCCGTGTATGAGGGGGTCGGAGCCGTGTATGAGGGGGTCGGAGCCGTGTATGAGGGAGTCGGAGCCGTGTATGAGGGAGCCGGAGCCGTGTATGAGGGGGTCGGAGTCGTGTATGAGGGGGTCGGAGCCGTGTATGAGGGAGCCGGAGCCGTGTATGAGGGGGTCGGAGCCGTGTATGAGGGGGTCTGAGTCGTGTATGAGGGGGTCGGAGCCGTGTATGAGGGGGTCGGAGCCGTGTATGAGGGGGTCGGAGCCGTGTATGAGGGGGCCGGAGCCGCGTATGAGGGGGTCGGAGCCGTGTATGAGGGAGTAGGAGCCGTGTATGAGGGAGCCGGAGCCGCGTATGAGGGGGTCGGAGCCGTGTATGAGGGGGTCGGAGCCGTGTATGAGGGGGTCGAAGCCGTGTATGAGGGGGTCAGAGCCGTGTATGAGGGAGTAGGAGCCGTGTATGAGGGAGCCGGAGCCGCGTATGAGGGGGTCGGAGCCGTGTATGAGGGGGTCGGAGCCGTGTATGAGGGGGTCGGAGTCGTGTATGAGGGGGTCGGAGCCGTGTATGAGGGGGTTGGAGCCGTGTATGAGGGGGCCAGAGCCGTGTCTGAGGGGGTCGGAGCCGTGTATGAGGGGGCCGGAGCCGTGTATGAGGGGGTCGGAGCCGTGTATGAGGGGGCCGGAGCCGTGTATGAGGGGGTCGGAGCCGTGTATGAGGGAGTCGGAGCCGCGTATGAGGGGGTCGGAGCCGTGTATGAGGGGGTCGGAGCCGCGTATGAGGGAATCGGAGCCGTGTATGAGGGGGTCGGAGCCGTGTATGAGGGAGTCGGAGCCGTGTATGAGGGAGTCGGAGCCGTGTATGAGGGGGTCGGAGCCGCGTATGAGGGAGTTGGAGCCGTGTATGAGGGAGTCGGAGCCGTGTATGAGGGAGTCGGAGCCGTGTATGAGGGGGCCGGAGCCGTGTATAAGGGAGTCGGAGTCGTGTATGAGGGGGTCGGAGCCGTGTATGAGGGGGTCGGAGCCGTGTATGAGGGGGTCGGAGCCGTGTATGAGGGAGTCGGAGCCGTGTATGAGGGAGCCGGAGCCGTGTATGAGGGGGTCGGAGTCGTGTATGAGGGGGTCGGAGCCGTGTATGAGGGAGCCGGAGCCGTGTATGAGGGGGTCGGAGCCGTGTATGAGGGGGTCTGAGTCGTGTATGAGGGGGTCAGAGTCGTGTATGAGGGGGTCGGAGCCGTGTATGAGGGAGTTGGAGCCGTGTATGAGAGAGTCGGAGTTGTGTATGAGGGGGTCGGAGTCATGTATGAGGGAGTCGGAGTTGTGTATGAGGGGGTCTGAGTCGTGTATGAGGGGGTCAGAGTCGTGTATGAGGGGGTCTGAGTCGTGTATGAGGGGGTCGGAGCCGTGTATGAGGGGGTCTGAGTCGTGTATGAGGGGGTCAGAGTCGTGTATGAGGGGGTCGGAGTCGTGTATGAGGGGGTCGGAGTCGTGTATGAGGGAGTCGGAGCCGTGTATGAGGGGGTCGGAGCCGTGTATGAGGGGGTTGGAGTCGTGTATGAGGGGGCCGGAGTCGTGTATGAGGGAGTCGGAGCCGTGTATGAGGGGGTCGGAGATGGAGTCGGAGGTTTGGCTTACCGACTCCACAGCCCGGGTAGTAGATACAATGATGGGAGTGCTCCCAGGAGTAGTAGATACAATGATGGGAGTGCTCCCAGGAGTAGTAGATACAATGATGGGAGTGCTCCCAGGAGTAGTAGTAGATACAATGATGGGAGTGTTCCCAGGAGTAGTAGATACAATGATGGGAGTGCTCCCAGGAGTAATAGTAGATACAATGATGGGAGTGCTCCCAGGAGTAGTAGATACAATGATGGGAGTGCTCCCAGGAGTAGTAGTAGATACAATGATGGGAGTGCTCCCAGGAGTAGTAGATACAATGATGGTAGTACTCCCAGGAGTAGTAGTAGATACAATGATGGGAGTGCTCCCAGGAGTAGTAGATACAATGATGGGAGTGTTCCCAGGAGTAGTAGATACAATGATGGCAGTGCTCCCAGGAGTAGTAGTAGATACAATGATGGGAGTGTTCCCAGGAGTAGTAGATACAATGATGGGAGTACTCCCAGGAGTAGTAGTAGATACAATGATGGGAGTGCTCCCAGGAGTAGTAGTAGATACAATGATGGGAGTGCTCCCAGGAGTAGTACTAGATACAATGATGGGAGTGCTCCCAGGAGTAGTAGTAGATACAATGATGGGAGTGCTCCCAGGAGTAGTAGTAGATACAATAATGGGAGTGCTCCCAGGAGTAGTAGATACAATGATGGGAGTACTCCCAGGAGTAGTAGTAGATACAATGATGGGAGTGTTCCCAGGAGTAGTAGATACAATGATGGGAGTGCTCCCAGGAGTAGTAGTAGATACAATGATGGGAGTGCTCCCAGGAGTAGTAGTAGATACAATGATGGGAGTGCTCCTAGGAGTAGTAGTAGATACAATGATGGGAGTGCTCCCAGGAGTACTAGTAGATACAATGATGGGAGTGCTCCCAGGAGTAGTAGTAGATACAATGATGGGAGTGCTCCCAGGAGTAGTAGATACAATGATGGGAGTACTCCCAGGAGTAGTAGTAGATACAATGATGGGAGTGCTCCCTGGAGTAGTAGTAGATACAATGATGGGAGTGCTCCCAGGAGTAGTAGTAGATACAATGATGGGAGTGTTCCCAGGAGTAGTAGATACAATGATGGGAGTGCTCCCAGGAGTAGTAGTAGATACAATGATGGGAGTGCTCCCAGGAGTAGTAGATGCAGAACGTTCTGTTCTCTCTGTTATCAGACATTCTCCGCATTTCCTGAGACATTGATCCTTTAATCCTCTTTCTACTTACTCTCTGTTATGAATCAGGAATAGGAAGTAATGGCAGAAATATGCGGTGGTCCGGACGGAGCAGGGTGTCTGCTCCTGGGGGTCACAGCTTAGGGGTGACAACGGTTTAACCCCTGAATACTCTCATACTCTTTGGACATCACACTTACCGGTACTCTCTTGGTGGGACTGGACTCTTTGGAGAAGAATTTCTTCACTCCGGACTTTTGTCCTGGGGGAGAGAGAAGGAACAAGTCATCTATGGGGCCAGACATGGTGCTTCAGAGCTGCGCTCTCCAAACTCCCCGAACTTCATCCTCAGGTCTCCTCCTCCCTCCCTGCTGCCTCACCTCCTGGATCCTGCACCATTAACCCTTCCTTACCAGACTCCCAAATCCCTATAGGGCATTAACCCTTTTGTCCCCGGCCATCCCTCTATTTTTGCTCATGCTGAACCCAGACAGGAGATAGCAGGTGTCTGACAGTAATAAGGCCATGTTCCCACAGTGAGTTTCTGCTGAGTTTTTTTTACCCTGTGTACTTAAAAAAAAATGCAAGTAATCTATTTTACTATCAAAAACTCACCAAAAGCTCATTGTGGGAATGGAGCCTTAAGTTTTAGTTGCTGGAGGGCCCCCAATATCTGCCATCAGGGGTCCTGAATGGAGGGTCCTAGGAAACGTCTGTCAACCTTTAATTTACCGTCAGAGGACCTGTGACACAATAACTGGCGCTCTGATCATGTACAAGTTGTCCCCCATTAGATACTATACCCCACTGTTAACCCTCTGCAGCTCCTCTGTCTCACATGTGCCCCAGGATTCAGAGATGTGATCACCACAGGGCTGATAACACAGAACAATAGCTTGTATATCTGTGTCCTGCAGCTGACAGCTGTATTGCCAGGCTCCAAGCAGAGCACACAGATATCAGCTGATAAAACTCCCACATCCTGTCCCTTTAAATCTCTCTCTCCAGTGATTCTGCGCCCCCTACAGGCCGCACGTAAATCTTACAGAAATAAGAATCGCCCTTTCCACCCAGATGTGGTGAAGATTCTGACATTTCTGCAATTAGTAAATCATTGTCCAGAAGATGAGGCTCAGACATTGATTTGGGGGTGACTCATTTTATAGTGCGTGGCTCCTTTAAGGAGATAATGTCCTGCGATATCTCTGGTGACATTTAGCTGAGACTTCTTCAGAGATAAGAGATAAGAGATATGAGAAGGTCACATTGGACTTATACAGCGTTCACGCCCTTCTTATACTGCAAATCGCCCGTAATAAATATTTAATGCGATGAGACGACGACTTTAATAAAAATCTGGACATAAAAGATAATGCAGGAAAATCTCCCATCACCACCGCCCCAATGCAGAGACTAACACTGCCGAAATGGCCCATTGTACAGGAGAGGCCTGTGCGGCCAGCAGGGGTCCCGGACCCCCAGAGGACTAAGCAAAAGGGGAACATGAGCAGGACACATCCTGATACTTCTATGTAACTGCAGAGGTTTAAGCAGGGGCGGGGCCTCGCTGGAGGGCGGAGTCTATTTCTGAGTGGGGTTTATTGCAGTTGGGTGTTGGGGAGCACTTAGGGGGGATTCAGATTGTGCCAATCACAAGTCTCGTCCTCAGTGAGGTCTGTAATCCAGTGGCCTCCAGCTGCTCATGGCAGAACCCCCTTGTTTCACACGGCACCGTTCACATGATCAGGCTTTTGCTCCTGCTATCTGGATTGTATCTGTTTGTATTTGTAAAGTAGCTTTGTGCCTCTGTTGCTTCTATTTGTAGCTACATTGTGTTTCTGTAGTAAATATTTGTGTCTGTTTCTATCTGTCCTGTATGTCTAATGTCTATATCTGTGACTATTGTATCTATACGTGTATAAATATATGTAGTCTATCTGTATCTATATGTATCTATATGAATCTATATGTATCTATCTGTATCTATCTTTATGTATCTATCTATCTGTATCTATGTATCTATCTGTATCGATCTGTATCTATCTATATGTATCTATGTATCTATCTGTATCTATCTATATGTATCTATCTATCTGTATCTATGTATCTATCTGTATCTATCTATTTATCTGTATCTATATGTATCTATATGTATCTATCTGTATATATGTATCTATCTGTAGCTATATGTATTATGTATATATCTGTATCTATATGAATCTATATGTATCTATCTATATCTATGTATTTATCTGTATCTATATGTATCTATCTGTATCTATGTATTTATCTGTATCTATCTGTATATATGTATCTATCTGTATCTATCTGTATCTATATATATCTATCTGTATCTATATGTATCTATAAGTATATATGTATATATCTGTATCTATATGTATCTATCTATCTGTATCTATCTATATGTATCTATCTATATCTATGTATTTATCTGTATCTATCTGTATATATGTATCTATCTGTATCTATATGTATCTATCTGAATCGATCTGTATATATGTATCCATCTGTATCTATGTATTTATCTGTATCTATCTGTATCTATATGTATCTATGTATTTATCTGTATCTATATGTATCGATCTGTATATATTTGTATATAGTGGATTTGTTCACACGTCTGATTTTCATCCATGGCGGTCAGGACACAATCTGCTTTTATGCACCATCACTTATTAACACTTATAAGACCAAGTACAGTTTCCTATGTTAGAATTTCACTGTATCTGTCGTACATTGGACGTTCTACGTTTCATCCGTGTGGGATCCGCTTTTTCGGCACACCCATAGACTCGAATGGGCGCAGATTTGGTCTGTGATTAAAAAAAAAAGTCATCTGAACAGCCCCATAGAATAACATTGGTCCGACAGGTGTCCGTGTGACATCAGTATTTTCACAGGCAGAAAGTCCGATGGTGTGAATGAGCCCTTACAGACGGTGAATATTCTAGTGTTAATCTGCCCCAATCCACCATGAGCTCCCAGGTCTCCATCGCTGTCGCTGTGGTACGAGGATCTTTGCATCAGTAGATTATGAGGTCGTCCATTGTACTAAGGCCGGGTCTCACCAGCGTATGTTCTGTCATCGGAGAGAATCGGACCGGTTCTGCCAATCACAGTGTGATCAGATTCTCTCAAATGAGGAAAACATGGAAAAAAAATGTCTCCATCTCCTCCTTCAGTTAACCCATAAAAAGCAGCCTGTACTCCGATGTCACCCGATGCAATCTGATTTTTTTGACCCATTGACTTGTACGGCCGAGTGCGATCTGATTTGCAGATGCAAATTGTGCTGCGATTTTTTCCTCGGAAAGAGCCCCCTCTGTGATCGCCCCCTGGTGCTGGGATATTGTACTGACGGACGCCTATAATGACAGGTTATGGAGCGGTTATACTGGATAATCTATAATCTGCAGTTTATCAGGTTGTAAACCAGGAATTGACCGACCATTACTCTGCTCTGTGCGTCTGCAAAAGTTGTGAACCAAGGCAGACGAAGCGGGCGCATAAACCTGCCGTCGCCACATAAACCCACCCCAGGAGGTGACCAGACGTACAATACAGATTATAGGGGATGGGGGGTAACCATTTGGCAAATTATATTATTAAATATTGGCTTTTATCCTGTGGGTCGCCCCCAATACTGACACAGGTGACGCCTCTAGGACCTTCACTAATCAGAGGATGGGGGTCCAGCACAAGATGGGGGTGCGGCACACACAGGATGGGGGTCCGGCATACGCTGCACTCAGCTCTATTACCCATAGACTTCAGTGGAGAATGCTGCGGCTGGGAATCAGTGGATGGGGGGTCACCCATAGACCCCTGTGCTTCCTGCATTTCTGGCTTAGTCTGTGGATATGGCAGCCCCTCCTGGTGAGGAAAGAATATGGGGGCTGGGGGTGTCTCACTGTCAAATCTGTCATACAGACGACTGACAAAAGAGCATGAAAACCCTACGGATCTGGATCAGTAGCCCCCCCAACATTGCCAAAACTAGACATAACTATGAGGAGAGAAATCAGGGTCTCCCCATCAGAATTGTGGCTGTGGAAGGGTTAAAGCTGTTCTGCCCTGAGACTCGTGTCTCTATGAGGGGCGCGGGCGCTCAGGTGCCCCCAGATAATCAGACACTTTCCTGGCACCGGTTCCGCTCCGGCTCTTGGCGCTGATCGTCCATTAGGATTATCCCAGTGATGGAGTAAGATTGTAATTATGTCCTACAGCTCCAGAGTAATGGAAGAAAGAACTGCGGCAGCCCCTTATCTCAGCTCACCGCCAGGTCAGCTACAACCAATGTCAGGAGACCCCACAAATCCCACCCTGGAACTGGGGGCACATGGGATCATGTGTGACTATAATTAATCGCCAGTCCTAGTTTTATCTGTTTCTGGGAAAGCTGGGTGACAGTCCCACATGGCCGCCCCATGGGAAATCAGTCATCCTTCCCAGGGTCTTGTATGGCAGGAGCTTGGGAAAGCCGAATGACAACTGCTCCTGGAAAGAGACAGATCCGACCGGCGATGAACAAAATCTGCACAAATTTCACAACATTTCTAAATATATTGTAAAAAAAAGAAAGAGACTGAGACCCCGCAATCAATCGTGCACCCCCAAAACAAAAAAATTTACTTATTACAACGCAGTCAGCAACCAACATCCCCTACAAATATCAGATGTGACAATCATCAGCAAAGACGGGGAATAGCAGAAAGTTCTGTAAAGTTTGTCCCAAACTCTAAATCATGAGTGTCCTAAAGCTGACAGCGCGGGGGAGGGGAGGAGAGCGGAGAATGATCTACCTGAGGACAGGTCGCCTCCTTCGCCCATGGCTGGATCTTGTGCGCTGCGATCTCCTGGCAGAATGTGCCCCAACCCCACCGATCATCACACTTTTCAGCTCCCAAATTCTGGTGAATGATTCACCCGCCGGGTCCTGCCCTCTGCCCGGGGCCAATAACATCCCCAGGAGGCTTCCACTCATTAGAGGAGATGTGAGGGGTAATTATCAGGAACCTTTGGACTGGGCCAAGATGTAAAGGATGAAGTCCGTAGATCCTGGAGGAACCTGAGAGATCCGAGGATGAAGAGACACAATATTACTAATGTGCGGATACAAAGTGTCTGATCACAAGTTATCCCGACGATCACGACATCGATCAGGAAACTCCGCGGCTCAAGAACCAATGCCGAAAAAAAACCTTCCAGGCTGTTATGTGGTGAACAACATTGAAGCATTCATTAAAGCAGTCCTCCTCCTCCTCCTCCTCTTCCCATCAAAATTTGTACCCTCTTAGTATATTGCAGTCACCTCATTATACAGCGCTGTGCACTTACAATTGCTCATTTTTCCTTTCTACTCAGATAATTCTTCTCTTTTCCATTAGGTCTATGATATCAAGTGATTTATAACTGAGGAGCTGAATCCTTCTAAGCTCTATGTAGAAGCAGCAAATCATCACTGCAAAAGTCCCAGGCAGGGGGGTGGGGAAGCAGCTGGGTCAGGAGCTGAAGAGGGGAATGATAAAAGCAGGGACAAGAGACTTCCTGTATCTACATAGAGCAGAGAAAAGAGAAGAATTAACTGGGTAGAACGGGAAAATGAGCAATTGTAAGCACACAGTGCTGTATAATATGATGGGTGCAATATAGTAAGAGGATAAACACTATGATAAGAAGTGGAAGGAGGGCACCAGGAGGAGGAGGAGGAGGAGTGCTTCTTTATTGACATCTGATAATAATTAGGAAACAAGAAATTTACTGAAGATAGGGCTTAATTCTTTTACTTCTTGGGTAAATTTCAGAGCTGGCAGCAAAAGTAGCCACGTTGTAGCATAACCACAGGTTACACAAAGATTTGCAACTTTTTACATCCATTTCCTGCTGTAAAGTGATTAATGACTTCTCCCCTTTGGGCTGCGTGCCCACTATGCGTCTTTCAAGCGTTTTTGACGTGGAATTTACGCAGCGAAAACGCTTAAAAAACGCTTGGTAATCTGTGCCCCATGATCCCCAATGATAATCCACATTGCTGTGCACATGCTGCGGAAATTTCCGCTGCGGATTATCATTGCAGAAAAATACGCAGCATGTCCATTATTTTTGCGGACACGCAGCACAATCGCCGCCATTGACTTACATTGAATCGCTTAATATCCGCATAACTACATGTGCACAAGCGGATATTAAGCGATTCAATGTGCGGATGGTACCCGGGTCTGGAGAAGAGGAGACTCATCCACACCCGGGTACCATAGTACCTGTAAAAAAAAAGAATAAAATAAAAATTATACATTATACTCACCTTCTGATGGCCCCCGGTCTCCTCTCTGATGCGTCCTGGCTCCCCGGCAGCTCGCGATGGTGTAAAAGGACCTTCCATGACGTCATTTAGTCATGTGACGGGTCACGAGACCGCTGACGTCGGCAGTCGTGTGACCTGTCACATGACTAAATGACGTCATGAAAAGTCCTTTTACATCACAGTGAGCCGTACAAGAGACCGGACAGGAGACCGGGGGCCATCGGAAGGTGAATATAATGTTTTTTTGTTTGTTTTTTTACCATTCTTATTCTTTTTTTCACTATTACTTGGTCACACTATATATGCCGGTTGCCGGTTGCATGGATTTATATAGTGTGACCAAGTTGTCAAGCACTTTCCAACTGATGCTAAAATCACAACCCGCATGCGGAAATGCAAATGAAGAACGCTTCACATCCGCATGTCCCTGGCAGGAAAAACGCATGTACAATCCGCATGTACAATCCGCATGTACAATCCGCATGCACAATCCGCATGCACAATCCGCATGGACAATCCGCATGTACAATCCGCATGGACAATCCGCATGTACAATCCGCATGTACAATCCGCATGTACAATCCGCATGTACAATCCACATGTACAATCCGCATGTACAATCCGCATGTACAATCCGCATGTACAATCCACATGTACAATCCGCATGTACAGTCCGCATGTACAATCCGCATGCGTTTTTCCTGCCAGGGAGATGCAGAAAAAATCTGCAGCATTTCTGCATCGTGGGCACATAGCCTTGCGCTTCCATCCCGGATGATTTGAGGATCTCTGTTGCTGTCAGATCTCAGCTCCGCTCTTTTCTCCGTTCTGCAGCCTGTGAAGACCTAATACCTGTCTCAGTTTAGGATTATTGTTTGCTCCCGTTGTATCCAGTGCACACAATCCTCCGACCACCTTCACTGACACATTGTAGCGCTGCTGCTGCTGTATACGGCTCCATCGCTCGCTCACATACGTCTGTAGATATGATGTCACCGATGTGTCTCACCTCCAGATGCTGAAGTGAGCGGAGCTGGAGTTCCCCTTTAAGATGTTCTAGGTTCCCCCAGATTGCTAGTCTGTGTCTGTAAACTATCAATACGGATTATTCCGCCCCGGCTCCGGGACATCGCATTGTGTGGACGCCGCTGTCATCTACTCGGGAACCATATGATGCATTATAAAGAGCCGCAGGAGGAGCAGCCGATGGAGCACACAACCCGGTGCACTGCTGGACCGATACTCTCATCATCCACCCCACCCAGAAGCTAGGCTACGTGCCCACGATCAGGAGTAGTAGTGTATTTTCGCTGTGTCCAAAAACGCTGCGTTCTCCGTTTAAGCATGTGTTTTGGAACTATGCGCATTTACCGCATCTAATGACAGTCTATTGGGGAAATACACACAGGAGAGCAGCGTCTCCGCTGCAGAAATTGACACGCTGCGGCTCGTTAACCCGCACAGCAGGTGAGTTTATGTTGCGTTAAATAGAAGCACAATGGGCAGGAGATTTCTATAAATCCTCTCTGATTGTACTGTAGAACGCAGCATTTTGGAAGCAGGAAAAATACTACTGCGCCTGATCGTGGGCACGTACCCTAACAGAACTGACCTCCCAGCAACTGTAACATTATAATAAGCTGTCCCTTTATAATCAGCTGTCCCTTTATAATCAGCTGCTCCTTTACAATCAGCTGTCCCTTTATTATCAGCTGTCACTTTATAATCAGATGTCCCTTTATAATCAGATGTCCCTTTATAATCAGCTGCCCCTTTATAATCAGCTGTCACTTTATAATCAGCTGTCACTTTATAATCAGATGTCCCTTTATAGTCAGCTGTCACTTTTTAATCAGCTGTCCCTTTATTATCAGCTGTCACTTTATAATCAGCTGTCACTTCATAATCAGCTGTCACTTTATAATCAGCTGTCACTTTATAATCAGATGTCCCTTTATAATCAGCTGTCACTTTTTAATCAGCTGTCCCTTTATTATCAGCTGTCACTTTATAATCAGCTGTCACTTTATAATCAGCTGTCCCTTTATTATCAGCTGTCACTTTATAATCAGCGGCCCCTTTATAATCAGCTGTCCCTTTATAATCAGCTGTCCCTTTATAATCAGATGTCCCTTTATAATCAGCTGCCCCTTTATAATCAGCTGTCCCTTTATAATCAGCTGTCACTTTATAATCAGATGTCCCTTTATAATCAGCTGTCACTTTATAATCAGATGTCCCTTTATAATCAGCTGCCCCTTTATAATCAACTGTCACTTTATAATCAGCTGTCACTTTATAGTCAGCTGTCCCTTTATTATCAGCTGTCACTTTATAATCAGATGTCCCTTTATAATCAGCTGCCCCTTTATAATCAGCTGTCACTTTATAATCAGCTGTCCCTTTATAATCAGCTGTCACTTTATAATCAGATGTCCCTTTATAATCACCTGCCCCTTTATAATCAGCTGTCACTTTATAATCAGCTGCCCCTTTATAATCAGCTGTCACTTTATAATCAGCTGTCCCTTTATAATCGACTGTCCCTTTATAATCAGCTGTCACTTTATAGTCAGCTGTCCCTTTATAATCAACTGTCCCTTTATAGTCAGCTGTCCCTTTATAATCAGCTGTCACTTTTTAATCAGCTGTCCCTTTATTATGAGCTGTCACTTTATAATCAGATGTCCCTTTATAATCAGCTGTCCCTTTATAATCAGCTGTCACTTTATAATCAGCCGCCCCTTTATAATCAGCTGTCACTTTATAATCAGCTGCCCATTTATAATCAGCTGTCACTTTATAATCAGATATCCCTTTATAATCAGCTGCCCCTTTATAATCAGCTGTCACTTTATAATCAGCTGTCACTTTATAATCAGCTGCCCCTTTATAATCAGATGTCACTTTATAATCAGCTGCCCCTTTATAATCGACTGTCCCTTTATAATCAGCTGTCACTTTATAGTCAGCTGTCCCTTTATAATCAACTGTCCCTTTATAGTCAGCTGTCACTTTATAATCAACTGTCCCTTTATAATCAGCTGCTCCTTTATAATCAGCTGCCCCTTTATAATCAGCTGTCACTTTATAGTCAGCTGTCACTTTATAATCAGCTGCCCCTTTATAGTCAGCTGTCACTTTATAATCAACTGTCCCTTTATAGTCACTGTCACTTTATAATCATCTGCCCCTTTATAATCAACTGTCCCTTTATAATCAGCGGCCCCTTTATAATCAGCTGTCACTTTATAGTCAGCTGTCACTTTATAATCAGCTGTCACGTTATAACGGCGGTGGCGGAGTTCGCTCGTGAAGCTCACGGTGTTTTCTGGGTGTTTTCTTAGCATGTGTCTGCAGTTACTTTATATGGGACTGTTAATTTTTAAGAACAGCATTTATGATTACTGCAGACATAAAGCAAAGTCCCTGCGGATGCTAATGACAGTTAACTCATGCAGAGCCAGTCCCGGGATGTGTCCTGATTCTGCGGTGAGAGAAGGGTGGTATATAATGAAATATTCACTAATATTACAGCCTGTCACAAAGTGTCAGAGGCCGACAGCAGTGACATGGAAGAACCCGCGGGACAACATATAATGGGGGGAACAGCTATTTCCTCCTCTCCAGCTCTCCTGGATGTAAACTCCACCCGTCATTGACTTCTGTAAATGGGAGAAATATAGCCCCAGTAACGACTAACGCCCCTCTATGATGTCACAACTGATGAACTACATTGCCCAGCATGCCTAGCTGCCGGATACATCTCTGTACCGTATTCACTCTGGAAAACTGCTAAAATCTGAGCCACTCAGGACAGATGACGGACAGCTCACTGAGGAATCAGATTACTATAGAGATGGCAAGGGAGGAAGAGGAGGAACAGAGACGGACAGAGACACAGGTAGACAAACAGACTGTGCTGCTTCCAGTGTTTTACTTCACCCTAGTGCTTGATTCACAGCTACACTGCTCAGTACCGCTGTATAATGTCCTCCATGCTGCTGCTGCTGCTTCTAGTAAGCGTTTTATCCAACCTCAGTGCAAGATTCACAGATACACTGCTCAATTCTGCTATCTCATGCCCTCCATGCTACTGCTTCTAGAATGCTTTTTATTTCAGGTGCTGGATTCCCATCTACAACCATCAGTACTGCTGTGTACTGTCTAGTGATGAGCGAGCATGTTTGCTACTGCTCGGTGCCCACCTGAGCATCTCACTGCTCGACATGCTCGCCGAGTATTTCCGGGGTTGCTCGGGCTGGAGCTCGGGTCTCCTCCCTGCATGTTTGGCGCTCTTTACAGAGTCAATGAACATGCAGGGATTGCCTGCCACTCACTGTAATGCTGCAGCCATGTTGGTTGTGGGCATTACAGTGATTGGCTGGCCGCACAGCATCATCAGGTCTATATCAGACCTGGCGCCGCCATGCTCGTCACAGTCACTCCGGATCAGGCAGTGTAGGGAGAGGAGCTGCTGCTGCGTCAGGGAGAGATTTGCTTGTTTCTAGTTAGTGTAGGTGTACCAGACTATATTAGAGACACATATCCATCTCTACAAACAGTCCTTCTGAGGACTAATCCATCTGCAGAGATATCAGGCAGGCAGTGTATATAGGCAGGCAGGGTATATAGGCAGGCAGTGTATATAGTAGACTGCAGTGCATATAGCACAAGAGGCTCCATTCCAGTTCTGCCTTCTGCTGCTGTTAGATATTTCTATACATAGGCCCAGGTCTCAGGGGCCAGGAATACTTTTCTTTGGATCTTAATCCTCATTATTTGCTTAAATAGCAATCCAGAGAACACCATTTTTTCTGCGCCATTTGCTTGTTGGCACTGCAGAATACAGCCAGGTCCTTTCCATATTACAGCACTAGAAATCCAGCTATTCAAGACTGTGTTTTCTCCGTCACACGGATCACATATACGTTGTCAGAAAATACTGCCATTTCTGGCCTCCATTAAAAATTTCCTTCAGTGTGTGAGTGAAGCAATTCACACCAGTTTGCTGTTCACACTACTTACCTACAGGCCAGGTATTTAAAACTGTAGTTTGTCCGTCACACGGATCACATATAAATTCGCTCCAAATTCAGCCATTTGTAGTGAGTGTGGAAGATACTGTCCTCCATTTAAAATGGGCAAGGCACGTGGCAAGGGACGGGGAACTGGACGTGATGGTGATGATGCATGCAGAGGCCGAGGCCGTGGGCAAGCTGAAATTGTGCCACAACAAACACCCACATCTTCTCGCTCGACCTTCCTGTCCCAATTTATAGGGGACCGCAGCACACCACTATTGAACCCAGAGCAGTGTCAAAAGGTTATTGGTTGGATAGCGCATAATGCTTTCAGTCACATAGCCACCACCACCACCACCCCGTCTTCCACACGGTCAAGTCTCAGTAGCCGTGAGTCTGGACCGCATATTCCTCACCCTGATCCTCCTTCCTCCCACCATGCCGAGTACCCGGAGACAAGTGATCCCACACTTGGACACTCTGAAGAGCTGTTCACTTTTCCATTTATAGATTCGGGCTTCTCGCCCGGTCCACTTGAAGCGGGGCAAGAGGAGGTCGCATGTAGCGATGCCCAAATATTTGAGCAGCAACAGTCACACGAAGGCGACGGTGGGAAAGTGTCACAAGAGGTGGACGATGATGAGACACAATTGCCAGAAACTCAGGAGGAGGACCAGGGTGCGGAAGTGGAAGACGAGGTGGTGGATGATATAGTAACTGACCCAACCTGGCAGGAGGACATGCAGAGCGAGGACAGCAGCACACAGGGGGAGGGAGGCAGAGCACCCCAACAGGCAGGAAGAAGCAGTGTGGTGGCCGCAGACAGAAGGCGGGCAACCGTTCCCCATAACACCAACACGAAGGAAGTTCCCAGTACAACTGTTAGGTCTTCCCGAGTCTGGTTGTTTTTTAAAGACTCTGCCGATAACCCCAAAAAGGCCATTTTCACCACTTGCCAGGCATGGTTATGAAACTTACAGGAAAATATCATTTGACACTAACAACCTCAGAGCCCTAACATGCAGATCCGGCATTAAACTTGAAAATGTGGTGTTTATGTAACCAGTGATGCTGCAAATATAACACATGCCCAGGGCCGGTTTTAGGCAAAGTGGGCACTAGGCAAAAGTTTAATGTGTGGCCCTAAATGCTGACATTCTGCACCATCACACGCAAACATTTCGGTTGTATTTACATGCGCTGAGTTCAGGCCATTTAATGAGCGCGATCCACAATAAGTCCTTCGACGCTTGTTTCACGGCCTCTTTACACCGGTTGAGGAAGAATGATGGGGACACTGCCGTGATTTATAAATGTGGATCACACATGCACACACAGTGTGTCTCTGCACCCGACCAGCTACATAGACTATTAACATATATACAAGTTAGATTAATGCAATAAAATATATAAACATACACACTTATATACACACATGTACAAGGCACACACTTATACACACATCACACACTTGTACACGGCACACACACATACATGGCACACACACGCTGCACAACAAATGCTCAGTAGATCCACACATTACACACAGCACATGTTCATATAAACACATACAAATCTCTCACAGACAGCACACACTGCACACACCTCACATACACACTGCACACACCTTGCATACACACTGCACACACCTCGCATACACACACTGCACACACCTCGCATACACACACTGCGCACACCTCGCATACACACACTGCGCACACCTCGCATACACACTGCGCACATCTCGCATACACACACTGCACACCTCACATACACACACTGCACACACCTCGCATACATACACACCTCGCACCTCACACACACACTGCACGCACCTCATATACACACACTGCACGCACCTCACATACACACACTGCACACACCTCACATACACACACACCTCACATACACACACTGCACACACCTCACATACACACTGCACACACCTCGCATACACACACTGCACACACCTCGCATACACACACTGCGCACACCTCGCATACACACACTGCGCACACCTCGCATACACACACTGCGCACACCTCGCATACACACACTGCGCACACCTCACATACACACACACCTCACATACACACACTGCACACACCTCACATACACACTGCACACACCTCGCATACACACACTGCACACCTCACATACACACACTGCACACACCTCGCATACACACACTGCGCGCACCTCGCATACACACACTGCGCACACCTTGCATACACACCTCGCATACACACTGCGCACATCTCGCATACACACACTGCACACCTCACATACACACACTGCACACACCTCGCATACATACACACCTCGCACCTCACACACACACTGCACGCACCTCATATACACACACTGCACGCACCTCACATACACACACTGCACGCACCTCGCATACACACACTGTACACACCTCACATACACACACACCTCACATACACACACTGCACACACCTCACATACACACTGCACACACCTCGCATACACACACTGCACACACCTCACATACACACACTGCGCACACCTCGCATACACACACTGCGCACACCTCACATACACACACTGCACACCTCACATACACACACTGCACACACCTCGCATACACACACTGCGCACACCTCGCATACACACACTGCGCACACCTTGCATACACACACTGCGCACACCTCGCATACACACTGCGCACATCTCGCATACACACACTGCACACCTCACATACACACACTGCACACACCTCGCATACATACACACCTCGCACCTCACACACACACTGCACGCACCTCATATACACACACTGCACGCACCTCACATACACACACTGCACGCACCTCGCATACACACACTGCACGCACCTCGCATACACACACCTCACATACACACACTGCACACTGCCCATACCTCACATACACACACTGCACGCACCTCACATACACACACTGCACACACCTCACATACACACACCTCACATACACACACTGCGCATACCTCGCATGCACACACTGCGCAAACCTCGCATACACACACTGCGCACACCTCGCATACACACACTGCGCACACCTCGCATACACACACTGCACACACCTCACATACACACACAGCGCACATCTCGCATACACACACTGCGCACACCTCACATACACACACCTCGCATACACACACTGCACACACCTCACATACACACACCTGACATACACACTGCACACTCCTCACATACACACACCTCGCATGCACACACCTCACATACACACCTAACATTCACACACCTCACATACACACACTGCACACTCCTCACATACACACACCTCGCATACGCACACTGCACACATCTCACGCACACCTCACATGCACACTGCACACACCCCTCACATACACACACTGCACGCACACACCTCACATACACACACTGCACACACCTCACATATACACACCTCACATACACACACTGCACACACCTCACATACACACACTGCACACACCTCACATACACACACCTCACATACACACACTGCACACACCTCACATACACACACTGCACACACCTCACATACACACACCTCACATACACACACTGCACACACCTCACATACACACACTGCACACACCTCACATACACACACCTCACATACACACACTGCACGCACCTCGCATACACACACTGCACGCACCTCACATACACACACCTCACATACACACACTGCACACTGCCCATACCTCACATACACACACTGCACGCACCTCACATACACACACTGCACACACCTCACATACACACACCTCACACCTCGCATACACACACTGCGCATACCTCGCATGCACACACTGCGCAAACCTCGCATACACACACTGCTCACACCTCGCATACACACACTGCGCACACCTCGCATACACACACTGCACACACCTCACATACACACACAGCGCACATCTCGCATACACACACTGCGCACACCTCACATACACACACCTCGCATACACACACTGCACACACCTCACATACACACACCTGACATACACACTGCACACTCCTCACATACACACACCTCGCATACACACACCTCACATACACACCTCACATTCACACTCCTCACATACACACACTGCACACTCCTCACATACACACACCTCGCATACGCACACTGCACACATCTCACGCACACCTCACATGCACACTGCACACACCCCTCACATACACACACTGCACGCACACACCTCACATACACACACTGCACACACCTCACATATACACACCTCACATACACACACTGCACACACCTCACATACACACACTGCACACACCTCACATACACACACCTCACATACACACACTGCACACACCTCACATACACACACTGCACACACCTCACATACACACACTGCACACACCTCACATACACACACTGCACACACCTCACATACACACTGCACACACCTCGCATACACACACTGCACACACCTCACATACACACACTGCACACACCTCACCTACACACACTGCACACACCTCACATACACACACTGCACACACCTCACATACACACACCTCACATACACACACTGCACACACCTCACATACACACACTGCACACACCTCACATACACACCTCGCATACACACACTGCACACACCTCACATACACACACTGCACACACCTCACATACACACACCTCACATACACACACTGCACACATCTCGCATGCACACACCTCACATACACACACCTCACATAAACACTATACACACACCTCACATACATACACTGCACACACCTCACATACACACACTGCACACACCTCAGGTACACACACTGCACACACCTTACATACACACACCTCACATATACACACTGCACACACCTCACATACACACACCTCACATACACACACTGCACACACCTCACATACACACTGTACACACACCTCACATACACACACTGCACACACCTCACATACACACTATACACACACCTCACATACACACCATACACACACCTCACATACACACACTGCACACACCTCACATACACACCATACACACCTCACATACACACACTGCACACACCTCACATACACACTATACACACACCTCACATACACACACTGCACACACCTCACACACACATACACACTGCTTTATGCTGAAGGGAATGAAGATGTTCCTCACTATGAGCTGCAGCTTCTCCTGCTCACAGCAGCACTGTCCCAGCAGACATCTCCCTGCCCTCTCCTCTGCAGGGAGCTGGCAGGAGCAGGAGGAGGCTGTGAGGAGGAGGCTGGCAGGAGCAGGGAGAGGCTAGCAGGAGCCGGAGGAGGCTGGCAGGAGCAGCGCAGCACACAGGTGGACACAGGAGAAGTTCTCTGGCAGCTCAGCTCTGTAGGTGCCGGTCTCTGGCTCCCCCTCCCCTCAGTCTCTGTGCTGGAGGACAGGAGCTCCGGCCAGTGAGCGCTTCTATCCCTCTGATGGGGGAGGCTCAGTGGCTGCTCCGGTCCTTCACTGCACGCTCATCTTTCAATGTAACACCTTCACCAAAGGTCCTGAAGCTCTTCAGACTGCAAAGCCTGTAGTGACATCATGGTCACATGATTGTGATGTCACTACAGGTCCTCAACCAGTCTCTACATCGGAAGCTTCACTGATGCTATTACTAGATGGCGGCCCGATTCTAACGCATCGGGTATTCTAGAATATGTATGCGGCCGACCGGGCGCGACTAATCAGCGAACCGTGTTAGTGAGGAACGGGGAGCGGCGCTGTCTGTGCGGGTACAGGTCATCTCCCAGCTGCATCGCCGCTGACCTCCGTGCGGCAGATGAGCCGCTAACAGCCGCAATCTTGTTCTGAAATCCCGCGTCGCTGATTGGCCGCGGCCGGACCAATCAGCGACGCGGGATTTCCTGGACGGACAGACAGATGGGATAAGACGATTATATAGTAGATCAGTGAAGCTCCTGCTGTAGCTGCTGGGGGCCCCAAGGGACGAGGGGCTCTAGGCAAATGCCTAGTCTGCCCTGCCCTAACCCCGGCCCTGCACATACTGAGCATACAGTGGCTCAGTGGTTAGCACTGTACTATATATAGGGCAGCACAGTGCCTCAGTGATTAGTACTGTACTATATATAGGGCAGCACGGTGGCTCAGTGGTTAGCACTGTACTATATATAGGACAGCACGGTGGCTCAGTGGTTAGCACTGTACTATATATAGGACAGCACGGTGGCTCAGTGGTTAGCACTGTACTATATATAGGGCAGCACGGGTGGCTCAGTGGTTAGCACTGTACTATATATAGGGCAGCACGGTGCCTCAGTGATTAGTACTGTACTATATATAGGGCAGCACGGTGGCTCAGTGGTTAGCACTGTACTATATATAGGACAGCACGGTGGCTCAGTGGTTAGCACTGTACTATATATAGGACAGCACGGTGGCTCAGTGGTCAGCACTGTACTATATATAGGGCAGCACGGTGCCTCAGTGATTAGTACTGTACTATATATAGGGCAGCACGGTGGCTCAGTGGTTAGCACTGTACTATATATAGGACAGCACGGTGGCTCAGTGGTTAGCACTGTACTATATATAGGGCAGCACGGTGGCTCAGTGGTCAGCACTGTACTATATATAGGGCAGCACGGTGGCTCAGTGTTTAGTACTGTACTATATATAGGGAGCACTGTACTATATAGGGCAGCACAGTGGCTCAGTGGTCAGCACTGTGCTATATATAGGGCAGCACAGTGGCTCAGTGTTTAGTACTGTACTAGATATAGGGAGCACTGTACTATATAGGGCAGCACAGTGGCTCAGTGGTCAGCACTGTACTATATATAGGGCAGCACAGTGGCTCAGTGTTTAGTACTGTACTATATATAGGGCAGCACGGTGGCTCAGTGGTCAGCACTGTACTATATATAGTGCAGGACGGTGGTTCAGTGGTTAGCACTGTACTATATATAGGGCAGCACGGTGGCTCAGTGGTTAATACTGTACTATATATAGGTCAGCACGATGGCTCAGTGGTTAGCACTATACTATATATAGGTCAGCACGGTGGCTCAGTGGTCAGCACTGTATTATATATAGGGCAGCACGGTGGCTCAGTGGTTAGCACTGCACCATATATAGGGCAGCACGGTGGCTCAGTGGTTAGCAGTGTACTATACAAAGGGCAGCACAGTGACTCAGGGGTCAGCACTGTACTACATATAGAGCAGCACAGTGGCTCAGTGATTAGTACTGTACTATATATAGGGCAGCACAATGGCTCAGTGGTCAGCACTGTACTATATATAGGGAAGAACAGTGGCTCAGTGGTTAGCACTGTACTATATATAGGACAGCACGGTGGCTCAGTGTTTAGTACTGTACTATATATAGGGCAGCAAGGTGGCTCAGTGGTTAGTATTGTGCTATATATAGGGCAGCACGGGTGGCTCAGTGGTTAGCATTGTACTATATATAGGGCAACATGGTGGCTCAGTGCTTAGCAATGTACTATATATAGGGCAACATGGTGGCTCAGTAGTTAGCACTGTACTATATATAGGGCAGCATGGTGGCTCAGTGGTTAGCACTCTACTATATATAGGGCAGCATGGTGGCTCAGTGGTTAGCACTGTACTATATATAGGGAAGCATGGTGGCTCAGTGGTTAGCACTGTACTATATATAGGGCAGCACGGGGGCTCAGTGATTAGCACTGTACTATATATAGGGGAGCACATTGGCTCAGTGGTTAGCACTGTACTATATATAGGGCAGCACGGTGGCTCAGTGGTCAGCACTGTACTATATATAGGGCAGAACCGTGGCTCAGTTGTCAGCACTGTACTATATATAGGGAGCACGGTGGCTCAGTGGTTAGCACTGCACTATATATAGGACAGCACGGTGGCTCAGTGTTTAGCACTGTACTATATATAGGGCATATAGGGCAGCACAGTGGCTCAGTGCTTAGTACTGCACTATATATAGGACAGCATGATGGATCAGTGGATAGCACTGTACTATATATAGGGCAGCACAGTGTCTCAGTGTTTAGTACTGCACTATATATAGGACAGCATGATGGCTCAGTGGTTAGTACTGTACTATATATAGGGCAGCACAGTGGCTCAGTGTTTAGTACTGCACTATATATAGGACAGCATGATGGCTCAGTAGTTAGCACTGTACTATATATAGGGCAGCACAGTGGCTCAGTAGTTAGTACTTTACTAAATATAGGGCAGCATGGTGGCTCAGTGGTTATTACTGTACTATATATAGGGCAGCACGGTGGCTCAGTGGTCAGCACTGTACTATAGAGCAGCACGGTGGCTCAGTGGTCAGCACTGTACTATAGAGCAGCACGGTGGCTCAGTGGTCAGCACTGTACTATAGAGCTGCACGGTGACTCAGTGGTTAGCATTGTTGTTTCTCACCGCTGGGATCTTGGGCTTAAATCCCACCAAGGAAACATCTGGAAACAGTTTCTACATTCTCCCCGTGTTCGTGTGTTTCCTCCACACTCCGATGACCGACTGATGGAGTGCAGTTTGTGAGCCCCATTGGGGACAGTGATGATGATCTCTGTAATGGCGTTCGCTGTATATGAGCGAGAAAATGAATGAATATCCTGTATGCAGAGCGTCATATGAGATGGATCGCCGGACTCAGTGCACACGGCCGGAGCTCATGTCGCGGCTTTTTTCACTACTCGTGTGACTAATTTACAGCCAATAGATTAGAGCAGATGACAAATAGGAGGTAATGGAGGACAGTGACGATCTAGTGAGATCAGTAGGGACTTTCAGATAACGACCAGCCCACCTGGAGCCCCCACAGGTTATACGAGGGATATACGGGATCATATGGTGTATACATAGTGGGACTGCAGGAACATTCACCAATCTAAGGTCCAAACATGGAAGAACAGGGGTCAGAGCTGCAGAGAACAGCGGGGGAGGATCTGGAGGTCTGTGGGAGGAGCTGGAGGTCTGTGGGAGGAACTGGAGGTCTGTGGAGGAGCTGGAAGTCTGTGGGAGGAGCTGGAGGTCTGTGGGAGGAGCTGGAGGTCTGTGGAGGAGCTGGAGGTCTGTGAGAGGAGCTGGAAGTCTGTGGGAGGAGCTGGAGGTCTGTGGGAGGAGCTGGAGGTCTGTGGGAGGAACTGGAGGTCTGTGGAGGAGCTGGAAGTCTGTGGGAGGAGCTGGAGGTCTGTGGGAGGAGCTGGAGGTCTGTGGGAGGAGCTGGAGGTCTGTGGAGGAGCTGGAGGTCTGTGAGAGGAGCTGGAAGTCTGTGGGAGGAGCTGGAGGTCTGTGGAGGAGCTGGAAGTCTGTGGGAGGAGCTGGAGGTCTGTAGAGGAGCTGGAGGTCTGTGAAGGAGCTGGAGGTCTGTGGGAGGAGCTGGAGGTCTGTGGGAGGAGCTGGAAGTCTGTGGTAGGAGCTGGAGGTCTGTGGAGGAGCTGGAGGTCTGTGGGAGGAGCTGGAGGTCTGTGGAGGAGCTGGAGGTCTGTGGGAGGAGCTGGAGGTCTGTGAGAGGAGCTGGAGGTCTGTGGGAGGAGCTGGAGGTCTGTGGAGGAGCTGGAGGTCTGTGGAGGAGCTGGAGGTCTGTGGAGGAGCTGGAGGTCTGTGGAGGAGTAATGCTCCACTCCTGAGACACTATCAAGCTCTTTGCTTATTGTCAGTGAGATCCATACAAGCATAATACTTCTCATGGCTAAGAGTTTGTTACATTGCATCCAATCCAGACAATCCTCTGCAGCTAAACTGCCTGCATGTAAAACTAATGCATGATACTTGCCCTGATACATTGTAACAAACTATTGGGATAGGATGCAATTGTCACAATCCTTCAGCTGTGAGGAGAATTAGGTAAGAAAGTAACGCATAGCCGATCAGTACTATCAGCCGGCCCGGCGTGAGCTCCATCAATCAATGACCGGGGATCTGTTGCTGGTGGTTACAGGACTTTCCTCGCAGGTTTTCGCATCTTTGGTTGTTTTGCACTTTTGCTAAGAAAGAAAAATAGATAAGAAAGTGAACTTTGTGCCGCAATTACCGCATATACGTAAAGATAGAAATGTTTATTGTGTGTTTATCTAAACGCAGAAATATACAATGTATCCAATGTGCACACACAGCTATACGCAGCTATATACAGGAGTACGCAGCTATATACAGCTATATACAAGTGCACGCAGCTATATACAGGTGTATACAATCCTCCGCCTATTTATGTACATGTATTCACAACTACAGTCCTGTGCAAAAGCCTTAGGGTAAAATCTTCCAGAAAAAGAAGAGTTAATAGCTAATTTTTATCAATTAACAAAATGCAAAGTGACTGAAGAAAAGAGAAATGTAAATCCCATCAGTATCTGGGGACCACCCATCTCCTCCATCATCAGTATCTGGTGACCACCCATCTCCTCCATCATCAGTATCTGGTGACCACCCATCTCCTCCATCATCAGTATCTGGTGACCACCCGTCACCTCCATCATCAGTATCTGGTGACCACCCATCTCCTCCATCATCAGTATCTGGGGACCACCCATCTCCTCCATCATCAGTATCTGGGGACCACCCATCTCCTCCATCATCAGTATCTGGTGACCACCCATCTCCTCCATCATCAGTATCTGGTGACCACCCATCTCCTCCATCATCAGTATCTGGGGACCACCCATCTCCTCCATCATCAGTATCTGGTGACCACCCATCTCCTCCATCATCAGTATCTGGTGACCACCCATCTCCTCCATCATCAGTATCTGGTGACCACCCATCTCCTCCATCATCAGTATCTGGTGACCACCCATCTCCTCCATCATCAGTATCTGGGGACCACCCATCTCCTCCATCATCAGTATCTGGTGACCACCCATCTCCTCCATCATCAGTATCTGGTGACCACCCGTCGTCTCCATCATCAGTATCTGGTGACCACCCGTCACCTCCATCATCAATATCTGGTGACCGCCCGTCGACTCCATCATCAGTATCTGGTGACCACCCGTCACCTCCATCATCAGTATCTGGTGACCGCCCATCGTCTCCATCATCAGTATCTGGTGACCCCCCGTCACCTCCATCATCAGTATCTGGTGACCACCCGTCGCCTCCATCATCAGTATCTGGTAACCACCCGTCACCTCCATCATCAGTATCTGGTGACCGCCCGTCTCCTCCATCATCAGTATATGGTGACCACCCGTCGTTTCCATCATCAGTATCTGGTGACCACGCGTTACCTCCATCATCAGTATCTTGTGACCGCCCGTCGCCTCCATCATCAGTATCTAGTGACCACCCGTCGACTCCTTCATCAGTATCTGGTGACCGCCCGTCGTCTCCATCATCAGCATAGGGTGACCACCCGTCGTCTCCATCATCAGTATCTGGTGACCACCCGTTACCTCCATCATCAGTATCTTGTGACCGCCCGTCGCCTCCATCATCAGTATCTTGTGACCGCCCGTCGCCTCCATCATCAGTATCTGGTGACCACCCGTCGACTCCATCATCAGTATCTGGTGACCACCCGTCGTCTTCATCATCAGTATCTGGTGACCATCCGTCACCTCCATCATCAGTATCTGGTGACCGCCCGTCGTCTTCATCATCAGTATCTGGTGACCATCCGTCACATCCATCATCAGTATCTGGTGACCACCCGTCGTCTTCATCATCAGTATCTGGTGACCATCCGTCACCTCCATCATCAGTATCTGGTGACTGACGCGCCCCCTGGGCCGTGTGTGGGGAAATAACCGGAGCCGGGTCTCTGTGTAATGCTGGGGGTTGTAGTCTCCGTGGCGGCGACCCGGTCCCGTGGCTCAGGGTGGTCAAACCAGTGGCGGACCTGTTTATTTGGTTTTGCAATGTTTAAATGTCCGACTAAGCCACCCGTGGATTACGGTCACTGAGAACCGCCGCTGTGGGGCAGACCGCTGAGGCTGATGTTGTGTGCGCAGCAGAGGGTAGTATAACTCCCCACGGGAGGAGTATAGCCTCAGGGCAGCGTCTATAGATGGTGAGGGTTGTGGTGCGTGGGCGCAGCAGAAATGACTCAGAGTCCATGAAGTGCAGTTCAGGGTCTTTACTGTTGGTAATGAAGAAGGCCCTGCCGGGAGTACTGGCTAACATTAGAGGCCTGGTCAGTCTGTGAGCGAACAAGAGTCCCCCTGGCCAGGTGGAGGTGAAGGCCTTCCCGTCTGACTGCACTCTTCCTGGCTACCCTGCTGTAGTCGTGTAGTAGCCCACGTCCCTGAGTGTACCATGTGATGCTCACCCATATGGCTGGTGACTTGGGGCCTTTGGTTCCTTCCGCTCCTCGATGGCGGTGCCGGTCCCTTGCTTGTGACTGAGCCTCCGGGCTTTCTATGGCCAGAGGACCTGAAATCCCCTGCCAGGTGGTTTCTGCTGCTGAATGTGAATATCCTCACAGCCTCAGACTCCGGTGTCCGGTTCTCTGCGTCTTCGGCCAGGACGAGCTCTGCTCTGCTCCAGTCCCTGGCCTTCAGCTCATGGCTCCTACAGAGCTCCTTGCTGCTGCTCTGTCCCTTCTCTGGAACTAACTCGACTCTAAGATGGTGCCCACCATATATACTCCTCTATACAGTGCACCCGGGATCTACTCTCCCCACCTACACACTACCGGGTTCCCCCTTTCTAGGTGTTCCCTCCCCCCACTCCAGCCAGGGACAGGGACTGTTGTGCTCACACCCGGGAGCATTGTCGCCCTGTCCCCCGGAAATGTGGTGTAGTGCATGTGGGTGTTAGGGTCCTGATCCACACTCCATCCTTACCTGGAAGTGAGATATCACACCTCTGGGTGAGATGCAATACCTCTGTAGCGACCGAACCCTCGGGGCGCTACATGACCGCCCGTCTCCTCCATCATCAGTATCTGGTGACCGCCTGTCTCCTCCATCATCAGTATCTTGTGACCGCCTGTCACCTCCATCATCAGTATCTGGTGACCGCCCGTCACCTCCATCATCAGTATCTGATGACCGCCTGTCTCCTCCATCATCAGTATCTTGTGACTGCCCGTCTCCTCCATCATCAGCATCTGGTGACCGCCTGTCACCTCCATCATCAGTATCTGGTGACCGCCTGTCACCTCCATCATCAGTATCTGGTGACCGCCTATCACCTCCATCACTTCTTCTCGTCACTTGTACACTGGTTATGGAGGATCTCGGCAGGAGGTTTTCCAGACATCTTGGAGCACTTCCCCCAGATCTCCTGTGTATGTTTCTTGTGCGGATCCTTCTGTCTCTTCATGTGATCCCCGACAGACGGGATGATGGGAGATCAGGGATCTGTGGGGTCGGATCATCACCCCAGGACTCCTTGTTGTACGACTGCTGAATACATTTGGAGCTGATCAGACGCCTCCTGATGATGTTACACGATGGAGCAGTGTCCAGGGTGTCTGGGACCTTCCTGCCGCGTTCCCTCTTGTGCTGGTGACACATTTACCTAGAGGAGATGGAGGTTACATTTATCATCCCTGACCCCAGGAGCTCACAATCCAATCTCCGTATCTCACACACAATGTATCACTGACTTCGCCCTTGTCCTGGTGTAGATGCCGATCACGGCCATTAACTGACAGCTTTCCGGCCACGTTTGCCAGTCGGCGGTTGTTTATTAGCGGTTTGGTCGTCCGCACGTCTCTGAGCTCCGATGACTTTGTGCTGATTTCCAGCTCGTCACATCTGACTATCGGGGGTTTTGCTCGTTCGTCCAGTGATTGCCGGCTGATAATTGGGAGATGATCGTTCCCGATTATTCTGAAGTCTTTGGTCACTGAAGCCCCAGATGCCGCCCTGCGCTCTCCTAGTGCGCACATAGTATACAGGGAGGATTACAGCCCTGAGCCAGGAAAGCCACGCGACAGCCCACGTGACCCAGCGGTGCCCAAAAAGTGATTAATAATCATGATAATGACTTGGGCCGGGAGCAGAGCCAGGTCTTATCACCAATCACCACTGATATTACTGGGTCAGTAAGAAGGAAATGTGATATTAATGAACTGCTACCTGATAAAACGGATATCCCGAGATCGGGAGCGCCGTATACCCCGAGAACAGGAGCGCCGTATACCCCGAGAACAGGAGCGCCATATATCCCGAGATCGGGAGCGCCCTATATCCCGAGATCAGGAGCGCCGTATATCCGGAGATCAGGAGCGCCATATATCCGGAGATCTGGAGCGCCGTATATCCGGAGATCAGGAGCGACGTATACCCCGAGATCAAGAGCGCGTATACCCCGAGATCAGGAGCGCCGTATATCCGGAGATCAGGAGCGACGTATACCCCGAGAACAGGAGTGCTGTATATCCCGAGATCGGGAGCGCCGTATATCTGGAGTTCAGGAGCGCCGTATATCCCGAGATCGGGAGCGCCGTATATCCCGTGATCGGAAGCGCCGTATATCCCGAGATCGGGAGCGCCTTATATCCCGAGATCGGGAGCGCCCTATATCCCGAGATCGGGAGCACAGTATATCCCGAGATCGGGAGCGCCGTATATCCAGAGATCAGGAGCGCCGTATACCCCGAGATCAGGAGCGCCGTATATCCCGAGATCAGGAGCGACGTATACCCCGAGATCAGGAGCGACGTATACCCCGAGATCAAGAGCGCCGTATACCCCAAGAATAGGAGCGCCGTATATCCCGAGATCGGGAGCGTCCTATGTCCCGAGATCGGAAGCGCCGTATATCCAGAGTTCAGGAGCGCCGTATATCCTGAGATTGGGAGCGCCATATATCACGAGATCGGGAGCGCCGTATATCCCGAGATTGGAAGTGCCGTATACTGTATACCGAGATCGGGAGCGCCGTATACCCCGAGAATAGGAGCGCCGTATATATCCCAAGATCGGGAGCGTCCTATATCCCGAGATCGGAAGCGCCATCTATCCGGAGTTCAGGAGCGCCGTATATCCCGAGATTGGGAGCGCCGTATATCCCGAGATCGGGAGCGCCGTATATCCCAAGATCGGGAGTGCCGTATATCCCGAGATCGTAAGCGCCGTAAATCCCGAGATCAGGAGCGACGTATATCCCGAGATCAGGAGCGCCGTATATCCTGAGATCGGGAGCGCCGTATATCCCGAGATCGGGAGCGCCGTATATCCTGAGATCAGGAGCGACGTATATCCCGAGATCAGGAGCGCCGTATATCCTGAGATCGGGAGCGCCGTATATCCCGAGATCGGGAGCGCCGTATATCCCAAGATCGGGAGCGTCCTATATCCCGAGATTGGGAGCGCCTTATATCCCGAGATTGGGAGCGCAGTATATCCCGAGATTGGGAGCGCCGTATACTCCGAGATCGGGTGCGCCGTATACCCCAAGATCAGGAGCGACGTATACCCCGAGATCGGGAGCGCCATATACCCTGAGATCGGGAGCGCAGTATAACCGGAGATCGGGAGTGCCGTATATCCCGAGATCGGGAGCGCCCTATATCCTGAGATCGGGAGCGCCGTATATCCCGAGATCGGGAGCGCCCTACATCCTGAGATCGGGAGCGACCTACATCCCGAGATCGGGAGCGCCGTATATCCCGAGATCGGGAGCGCCGTATATCCCGAGATCAGGAGCGCCCTATATCCCGAGATTGGGAGCGCCTTATATCCCGAGATCGGGAGCGCCCTATATCCCGAGATCAGGAGCGCCCTATATCCCGAGATCGGGAGCGCCGTATATCCCGAGATCGGGAGTGCCGTATATCCCGAGATCGGGAGTGCCGTATATCCCGAGATCGGGAGCGCAGTATATCTCGAGATCGGGAGCGACGTATATCCCGAGATCGGGAGCGCAGTATATCTCGAGATCGGGAGCGACGTATATCCCGAGATCGGGAGCGCCGTATATCCCGAGATCGGGAGTGCCGTATATCCCGAGATCGGGAGCGCAGTATATCTCGAGATCGGGAGCGACGTATATCCCGAGATCGGGAGCGCCGTATATCCCGAGATCGGGAGCGCCGTATATCTGGAGATCGGGAGCGCAGTATATTTCGAGAACGGGAGCGTCCTATATCCCGAGATCGGGAGCGCCGTATATCCCGAGATCAGGAGCGCCCTATATCCCGAGATCAGGAGCGCCCTATATCCCGAGATCAGGAGCGCCGTATATCCCGAGATCCGGAGCGGCGTATATCCCGAGATCAGGAGCGCCGTATATCCCGAGATCGGGAGCGACTTATACCCCGAGATCGGGAGCGACTTATACCCCGAGATCGGGAGCGCAGTATATCCCGAGATCGGGAGCGCCCTATATCCCGAGATCGGGAGAACCCTATATCCCGAGATCGGGAGCGCCGTATATCCCGAGATCAGGAGCGCCGTATATCCCGAGATCCGGAGCGCCGTATATCCTGAGATCAGGAGCACCGTATATCCTGAGATCAGGAGCGCCCTATATCCCGAGATCAGGAGCACCGTATATCCTGAGATCAGGAGCGCCGTATATCTGACATCTGCAGAACATCGCCCCATCACACTGCAGTGCATCGCCTCAGCTCAGTGATTGGCTACAGCGGTGACACGTGCTGCTGACGTGTTATCACCGCTGCAGACTAAACAATGAGACCGCAGCAGCGACAGGAGACGGCGCTGGTCCTGGCGAGTGCGAATTACTACTGAGATTATTGTTTTAGTTATGATTCAGATTTATGGGGCCAACTTTCCTGAAACTGGACAATCCCTTTAAATTGTTCAACGTCTGTTGGAGTCTAAAATTTGAGCTTGGCACTCATCCCCCATTCTTTACACTGCAGCTGCAAGATGTATAAGCCCAAGCTGAGCAGAGTCCGTGCAAAGAGAGATCGGACATGACAAGTAAAGAGATCAGGACGCGGCTGCAGTCCTGACAACATAAGGAAGGGGGTGAATACTTTTGCACTCCACTTTTCTAGGTCACATTTTGACAGAATATCCCATAATGTTTGGTTAGTATATTACATTGACCTCAGTAACGTATGTATCCGGCGTCTGCGTTATCAGTGCTAATAACCTGCCACATTGCCGGCCCATATTATTACGTGCGTAATGGAGGCGCTCGCACACGACATCAATACCATCAACAATAATAACCCCGGATTATCGGGTTCAGAGATCACAGGTCAGAAAATACAATTCCCAGAAAGCTCTGCCAATCTCGCTGTATACCTCCGATATCCACGTTTACAATGCGTGCGCACTTTCTCCCGAGGTCAGGAGGGCGGCGTATAACAGCCTGCGATTACTGTATTCTACATGTCTGTGATTGCTGCAATAGATGGAGCGGATTATCATCTTAAAGGCACAGCGGATCTTAGGCTACGTGCACACTGAGGTGTAGGGTATGTGCACACTGAGGTTTAGGGTATGTGCACACTGAGGTTTAGGGTATGTGCACACTGAGGTTTAGGGTATGTGCACACTGAGGTTTAGGGTATGTGCACACTGAGGTGTAGGGTATGTGCACACTGAGGTTTAGGGTATGTGCACACTGAGGTTTAGGGTATGTGCACACTGAGGTGTAGGGTATGTGCACACTGAGGTGTAGGGTATGTGCACACTGAGGTTTAGGGTATGTGCACACTGAGGTTTAGGGTATGTGCACACTGAGGTGTAGGGTATGTGCACACTGAGGTTTAGGGTATGTGCACACTGAGGTTTAGGGTATGTGCACACTGAGGTTTAGGGTATGTGCACACTGAGGTTTAGGGTATGTGCACACTGAGGTGTGGGGTATGTGCACACTGAGGTTTAGGGTATGTGCACACTGAGGTGTAGGGTATGTGCACACTGAGGTTTAGGGTATGTGCACACTGAGGTTTAGGGTATGTGCACACTGAGGTTTAGGGTATGTGCACACTGAGGTTTAGGGTATGTGCACACTGAGGTGTAGGGTATGTGCACACTGAGGTTTAGGGTATGTGCACACTGAGGTGTGGGGTATGTGCACACTGAGGTGTGGGGTATGTGCACACTGAGGTGTGGGGTATGTGCACACTGAGGTTTAGGGTATGTGCACACTGAGGTTTAGGGTATGTGCACACTGAGGTGTAGGGTATGTGCACACTGAGGTGTAGGGTATGTGCACACTGAGGTGTAGGGTATGTGCACACTGAGGTGTGGGGTATGTGCACACTGAGGTTTAGGGTGTGTGTACACTGAGGTGTAGGGTATGTGCACACTGAGGTGTAGGGTATGTGCACACTGAGGTTTAGGGTATGTGCACACTGAGGTTTAGGGTATGCGCACACTGAGGTTTAGGGTGTGTGTACACTGAGGTTTAGGGTATGTGCACACTGAGGTTTAGGGTATGTGCACACTGAGGTTTAGGGTATGCGCACACTGAGGTTTAGGGTGTGTGTACACTGAGGTTTAGGGTATGTGCACACTGAGGTGTAGGGTATGTGCACACTGAGGTTTAGGGTGTGTGTACACTGAGGTTTAGGGTGTGTGTACACTGAGGTTTAGGGTATGTGTACACTGAGGTTTAGGGTATGTGCACACTGAGGTTTAGGGTGTGTGTACACTGAGGTGTAGGGTATGTGCATACTGAGGTTTAGGGTGTGTGTACACTGAGGTTTAGGGTATGTGCACACTGAGGTTTAGGGTATGTGCACACTGAGGTTTAGGGTATGTGCACACTGAGGTTTAGGGTATGCGCACACTGAGGTTTAGGGTGTGTGTACACTGAGGTTTAGGGTGTGTGTACACTGAGGTTTAGGGTGTGTGTACACTGAGATTTAGGGTATGTGCACACTGAGGTGTAGGGTATGTGCACACTGAGGTTTAGGGTGTGTGTACACTGAGGTTTAGGGTGTGTGTACACTGAGGTTTAGGGTATGTGCACACTGAGGTTTAGGGTATGTGCACACTGAGGTTTCGGGTATGCGCACACTGAGGTTTAGGGTGTGTGTACACTGAGGTTTAGGGTATGCGCACACTGAGGTTTAGGGTGTGTGTACACAGAGATTTAGGGTATGTGCACACTGAGGTTTAGGGTGTGTGTACACTGAGGTTTAGGGTGTGTGCACACTGAGGTTTAGGGTATGTGCACACTGAGGTGTAGGGTATGCGCACACTGAGGTTTAGGGTATGTGTACACTGAGGTTTAGGGTGTGTGCACACTGAGGTTTAGGGTATGTGCACACTGAGGTGTAGGGTATGCGCACACTGAGGTTTAGGGTATGTGTACACTGAGGTTTAGGGTATGTGCACACTGAGGTTTAGGGTGTGTGTACACTGAGGTGTAGGGTATGTGCACACTGAGGTTTAGGGGGTGTGTACACTGAGGTTTAGGGTGTGTGTACACTGAGGTTTAGGGTATGTGCACACTGAGGTTTAGGGTGTGTGTACACTGAGGTTTAGGGTGTGTGTACACTGAGGTTTAGGGTGTGTGTACACTGAGGTTTAGGGTATGTGTACACTGAGGTTTAGGGTATGTGCACACTGAGGTTTAGGGTGTGTGTACACTGAGGTGTAGGGTATGTGCACACTGAGGTTTAGGGTGTGTGTACACTGAGGTTTAGGGTGTGTGTACACTGAGGTGTAGGGTATGTGCACACTGAGGTTTAGGGTGTGTGTACACTGAGGTTTAGGGTGTGTGTACACTGAGGTTTAGGGTATGTGCACACTGAGGTTTAGGGTGTGTGTACACTGAGGTTTAGGGTGTGTGTACACTGAGGTTTAGGGTGTGTGTACACTGAGGTTTAGGGTATGTGCACACTGAGGTTTAGGGTGTGTGTACACTGAGGTGTAGGGTATGTGCACACTGAGGTTTAGGGTGTGTGTACACTGAGGTTTAGGGTGTGTGTACACTGAGGTTTAGGGTATGTGCACACTGAGGTTTAGGGTGTGTGTACACTGAGGTTTAGGGTATGTGTACACTGAGGTTTAGGGTATGTGCACACTGAGGTTTAGGGTATGTGCACACTGAGGTGTAGGGTATGTGCACACTGAGGTTTAGGGTGTGTGTACACTGAGGTGTAGGGTATGTGCACACTGAGGTTTAGGGTGTGTGTACACTGAGGTTTAGGGTGTGTGTACACTGAGGTTTAGGGTATGTGTACACTGAGGTTTAGGGTATGTGCACACTGAGGTTTAGGGTATGTGCACACTGAGGTGTAGGGTATGTGCACACTGAGGTTTAGGGTGTGTGTACACTGAGGTTTAGGGTATGTGCACACTGAGGTTTAGGGTATGTGCACACTGAGGTTTAGGGTATGTGCACACTGAGGTTTAGGGTATGTGCACACTGAGGTTTAGGGTATGTGCACACTGAGGTTTAGGGTATGTGCACACTGAGGTTTAGGGTATGTGCACACTGAGGTGTAGGGTATGTGCACACTGAGGTTTAGGGTATGTGCACACTGAGGTTTAGGGTATGTGCACACTGAGGTGTGGGGTATGTGTACACTGAGGTTTAGGGTATGTGCACACTGAGGTGTAGGGTATGTGCACACTGAGGTGTACGGTATGTGCACACTGAGGTGTAGGGTATGTGCACACTGAGGTGTAGGGTATGTGTACACTGAGGTTTAGGGTATGTGCACACTGAGGTGTAGGGTATGTGGACACTGAGGTGTAGGGTATATGCACACTGAGGTTTAGGGTGTGTGTACACTGAGGTTTAGGGTGTGTGTACACTGAGGTTTAGGGTATGTGCACACTGAGGTTTAGGGTATGTGCACACTGAGGTTTAGGGTATGTGCACACTGAGGTTTAGGGTATGTGTACACTGAGGTGTAGGGTATGTGTACACTGAGGTTTAGGGTATGTGCACACTGAGGTTTAGGGTATGTGCACACTGAGGTGTAGGGTATGTGCACACTGAGGTTTAGGGTGTGTGTACACTGAGGTTTAGGGTATGTGCACACGGAGGTTTAGGGTATGTGCACACTGAGGTTTAGGGTATGTGCACACTGAGGTTTAGGGTATGTGCACACTGAGGTTTAGGGTATGTGTACACTGAGGTTTAGGGTATGTACACACTGAGGTGTAGGGTATGTGCACACTTAGGTGTAGGGTATGTGCACACTGAGGTGTAGGGTATGCGCACACTGAGGTGTAGGGTATGCGCACACTGAGGTTTAGGGTATGCGTACACTGAGGTTTAGGGTATGCGCACACTGAGGTTTAGGGTATGCGTTCACTGAGGTGTAGGGTATGTGTACACTGAGGTGTAGGGTATGTGCACACTGAGGTTTAGGGTATGTGCACACTGAGGTGTAGGGTATGTGCACACTGAGGTGTAGGGTATGTGTACACTGAGGTTTAGGGTATGTGCACACTGAGGTGTAGGGTATGTGCACACTGAGGTTTAGGGTATGTGCACACTGAGGTTTAGGGTATGTGCACACTGAGGTGTAGGGTATGTGCACACGGAGGTTTAGGGTATGTGCACACTGAGGTGTAGGGTATGTGTACACTGAGGTTTAGGGTATGTGCACACTGAGGTGTAGGGTATGTGCACACGGAGGTTTAGGGTATGTGCACACGGAGGTTTAGGGTATGCGCACACTGAGGTTTAGGGTATGCGTTCACTGAGGTGTAGGGTATGTGTACACTGAGGTTTAGGGTATGTGCACACTGAGGTGTAGGGTATGTGCACACGGAGGTTTAGGGTATGTGCACACGGAGGTTTAGGGTATGCGCACACTGAGGTTTAGGGTATGTGCACACTGAGGTGTAGGGTATGTGCACACTGAGGTTTAGGGTATGTGCACACTGAGGTTTAGGGTATGTGCACACTGAGGTTTAGGGTATGTGCACACGGAGGTTTAGGGTATGTGCACACTGAGGTGTAGGTTATGTGTACACTGAGGTTTAGGGTATGTGCACACTGAGGTGTAGGGTATGCGCACACTGAGGTTTAGGGTATGTGTACACTGAGGTTTAGGGTATGCGCACACTGAGGTTTAGGGTATGCGTTCACTGAGGTGTAGGGTATGTGCACACTGAGGTTTAGGGTATGTGCACACTGAGGTGTAGGGTATGTGTACACTGAGGTTTAGGGTATGTGCACACTGAGGTGTAGGGTATGTGTACACTGAGGTTTAGGGTATGTGGACACTGAGGTTTAGGGTATGTGCACACGGAGGTTTAGGGTACGTGCACACGGAGGTTTAGGGTATGTGCACACGGAGGTTTAGGGTACGTGCACACGGAGGTTTAGGGTACGTGCACACGGAGGTTTAGTGCACGTTTTTCTACTTCTGGTTTTGAAAAATGCATTGTGGGAAAAAAGTGCAATTATTTCTAGGAAGCAAATTATGATGAAAATCACTCCAAGCCAGTCTCTGTCCAATCAGAAGGCTGCAAAAAATGCTTCTGGAAAACAACCTTCCAAAATGGATTAGAAACTCCTCCAATACCCCTTCAGGAAATGAAAAACTCCAATCCCTCCCCAGAGAAGGAGCGATTCTTTGAGCGGTTTCCACTTGAAATCTCATTGTTTTTGACCACCTTAAAAAGCCTCTGTCTGAACGAAGCCTTACAGCGCTGATTGTACATTTCTATGGAAGTTGTAGACATAAAATATATTAATGATCTCACAAAACTAAATTCTGTACCATAAAATGACATTATCTGTCACAAAATGATGCTCTGTCTCATAAAACTGATGTATGGACACCTAGAGGGAGTGAGCAGGACATCATCGAATGTAAGCACCGAATATAGAGAGATGATCATTAGTAATGAGGAGCGGCTGCTGCATTTCTTTTCTCAATGTGCAGGTATCCAGTACTTCAGTAATAAAGGTCGTCCATTGTCACATGACTGACGTATTTCGATCAAGCATCATCAGTTTCAAAAGACGTACATACAAGTAATCACACATCCCCATATTTATACCCAACCACGACAACCCCAGGCCGCCTGTTCCTCGTCCTACTGTGAGCCGTCTGTGTGGCTTAAACCTGCTCCCGTAGCTGCAGTGTCTTCGGACTTATCTCCATCCAGCACATCAGGGACGTCACTGGTCGGTGATCACACAGGAGCTGCCAGCAGCATCTCCGGACTTGTCTCCATCGAGCATATTGGGGACATCATTGGTCGGTGATTACACAGGAGCTGCCGGCAGCGTCTCCGGACTTGTCTCCATCGAGCACATTGGGGACATCATTGGTCTGTGATTACACAGGAGCTGCCGGCAGCGTCTCCGGACTTGTCTCCATCGAGCACATCGGGGACGTCATTGGTCGGTGATTACACAGGAGCTGCCGGCAGCGTCTCCGGACTTGTCTCCATCGAGCACATTGGGGACATCATTGGTCGGTGATTACACAGGAGCTGCCGGCAGTGTCTTCGGACTTGTCTCCATCCAGCACATCGGGGACATCACTGGTCGGTGATCACACAGGAGCTGCCGGCAGCGTCTCCGGACTTGTCTCCATCGAGCACATTGGGGACATCATTGGTCGGTGATTACACAGGAGCTGCCGGCAGCGTCTCCGGACTTGTCTCCATCGAGCACATTGGGGACATCATTGGTCGGTGATTACACAGGAGCTGCCGGCAGTGTCTTCGGACTTGTCTCCATCCAGCACATCGGAGACATCACTGGTCGGTGATCACACAGGAGCTGCCGGCAGCGTCTCCGGACTTGTCTCCATCGAGCACATTGGGGACATCATTGGTTGGTGATTACACAGGAGCTGCCGGCAGCGTCTCCGGACTTGTCTCCATCGAGCACATCGGGGACGTCATTGGTCGGTGATTACACAGGAGCTGCCGGCAGCGTCTCCGGACTTGTCTCCATCGAGCACATTGGGGACATCATTGGTCGGTGATTACACAGGAGCTGCCGGCAGCGTCTCCGGACTTGTCTCCATCGAGCACATTGGGGACATCATTGGTCGGTGATTACACAGGAGCTGCCAGCAGCGTCTCCGGACTTGTCTCCATCGAGCACATTGGGGACATCATTGGTCGGTGAGTATACAGGAGCTGCCTGCAGCGTCTCCGGACTTGTCTCCATCGAGCACATCGGGGACGTCATTGGTCGGTGATTACACAGGAGCTGCCGGCAGCGTCTCCGGACTTGTCTCCATCGAGCACATTGGGGACATCATTGGTCGGTGATTACACAGGAGCTGCCGGCAGTGTCTTCGGACTTGTCTCCATCCAGCACATCGGGGACATCACTGGTCGGTGATCACACAGGAGCTGCCGGCAGCGTCTCCGGACTTGTCTCCATCGAGCACATTGGGGACATCATTGGTCGGTGATTACACAGGAGCTGCCGGCAGCGTCTCCGGACTTGTCTCCATCGAGCACATTGGGGACATCATTGGTCGGTGATTACACAGGAGCTGCCGGCAGTGTCTTCGGACTTGTCTCCATCCAGCACATCGGGGACATCACTGGTCGGTGATCACACAGGAGCTGCCGGCAGCGTCTCCGGACTTGTCTCCATCGAGCACATTGGGGACATCATTGGTCGGTGATTACACAGGAGCTGCCGGCAGCGTCTCCGGACTTGTCTCCATCGAGCACATTGGGGACATCATTGGTCGGTGATTACAAAGGAGCTGCCGGCAGCGTCTCCGGACTTGTCTCCATCGAGCACATCGGGGACGTCATTGGTCGGTGATTACACAGGAGCTGCCCGGCAGCGTCTCCGGACTTGTCTCCATTGAGCACATTGGGGACATCATTGGTCGGTGATTACACAGGAGCTGCCGGCAGCGTCTCCGGACTTGTCTCCATCGAGCACATTGGGGACATCATTGGTCGGTGAGTATACAGGAGCTGCCTGCAGCGTCTCCGGACTTGTCTCCATCGAGCACATCGGGGACGTCATTGGTCGGTGATTACACAGGAGCTGCCGGCAGCGTCTCCGGACTTGTCTCCATTGAGCACATCAGGGACGTCATTAGTCGGTGATCACACAGGAGCTGCCAGCAGCGTCTCCGGACTTGTCTCCATTGAGCACATCAGGGACATCATTGGTCGGTGATCACACAGGAGCTGCATTATTTCCTTCCTCCTACGACCATTAATGATCTCTTTGACAGCAGCCGAGGATGGAGGTGCCGGGATTTCTGCACAAAGCTCAGACTCTGGACTGGAGAATCCAGAGGTTTGGATAAAGTTGTTTCCGTTTCTTCACCATATGCAGATCGGTGACGTCTCTGTCCGGTGTCACCAGTGATCTCCATCATCCACCACTTCTCCTTCTTGCTGCTGTCATTTCTATGTTGAGGATTGTACAGATAACACGGAACTGTTTCCGATGTAATTTCTATTGTCTCATGGAGCTTCCAGTTACTCTACAACTTACATCTTCAACTTTCAGGGGTATTAACACATCAGGCCCCCAGAAAGGCCTGAGGAACCTTACAAAGGAAGAGGTCTGGCACAGATAAGACTGACAGTAAATAGGGGAGTGGACTGGGGGCCGGTATACAGACCGCACTGCCCATTTCACCGGAGCAATGAGGATAGTGTTGGATGGAGACTATTCCATTCTCACACACAAACCCAACAACGCGTATAAGGTGTATCATGATCTGATTAAAAAAGTGTCTACAAATGGCGGATTTGTCAGTATAAAATCCCCAGCACACTATATATTATCCCCCCCCGAAATTCCATAAAGATTAAAACAGTCACCCAGAATGTCCAAAAATATCTGGCATCATTGTGAAACCTCAAAACATCCGCTGGTCGGGGACATCAAATGGGCGATAAGACCCATGATAAGGGAGGCCATCTCAGTCGCCTGTCAGGACACCCCTCTGCCCTCCAAACAGATTTTCATTTTGGCAAATGTCAACGTTATTCTGAAGCAAAATGTGTTTTCCTTTGATGGGAATATTCTTTCATTTCCTGGGGACCGCCATGGGGACGACGTTTCCTCCTAATTTAGGGATGAGGTGTGGCCACCAGCAGTGCTCTTCTTACCTGGATCTCCCCATTCCAGTGGCTGCAGCTTCTGAACATGTTACACAGCTCGAAAAGCTGAACACCCCTCTATGTGAGGACCCCAATCCGGGCATGAAATGTCACTGATGATCCACACAAGCTCTTTATTCTGTGATTTCATGACATTTTTATATTTTGGATGTTTTGTGTCTACAGATGTTTCTCTGCAGATAATGATACTTAGATTCACTATCACTTATTATAACATTTATCATTTATTACATTTATTCTTCACTATTTCTCATTTTCTCGTCTCCTGGAGTTGTTTTGGCCTCGGATAAGTCTCTTATGGTTGCCATTACATGTATCCGCAGCGTTTTTCTCTCCACTGTGTAATCAGAGCCTTTTTTCTCCCACAATCATTATTTCTGCTTTTTGTCCCAGGGAGCAGCGCAGACGGCTGGAATTACCGAGGCCCCGAATGTCTCCATACATCCAGCAGAACCGCCGCTTATAGACTTTTTCTTTAATGTGTGATTTCCACTTGTTTGTAGTCAATATTTCTTTCATTTGACAGTGGGAGGATGGTAGAACATGTCAGAGCATTGCAGGACCCTGCAGAACATTGCAGAATATTCAAGAATGTTTCAGGATGAGCAGAACATTGCAAGCCACTAAAGATCATTGCACAACACTGCACAGTACTGCAGAACATTACTGCAGAGCATTGCACAACACTGCAGAGCATTGCACAACACTGCCGCACATTGGAGGCTATTAAAGAATGTTTCAGGATGAGCAGGACATTACATGGCACTGCAGAACATTGCAGATTATTGAATAATGTTTCAGGCTGAGCAGAACATTGCAAGACACTAACGATCATTGCAGGACACTACACTGCAGAACATCGCATGACACTACAAAACATTACATGACAGTGAAGAACATTGCACAACACTGACGAGCATTATAAACTATAAAAGAAAGTCACAGGACGAGCAGAACGTTGCACCACATTGCAGAAGATTGCAGCCTCTCGTGGTGCAGTTTATCATATTGGCTTTTATTAATAAGGACGTTGTTATTTATAACAGAAGCTGCGATCCGCGCCGCTGTTCACGGAGTTTTTCGTGTCTCTTCCTGGCACGTTTGGAACATCTTCCATCATCCGGGCTCTGCAGATTCATTTGTCGTCTTCATTTTTCTCCAGTTTTCCTCATCACTTTGGCCTAGAAATCCACCTGCTGCTAACAAAAAAGAGAATTTAGTTACATCTGTATCCTGTCTGGACAATCCTCAGCAGCCTGAACCAGACTGATACATTTACCTGCACTGGTACATTGTAACAAAACATCAGGACTGGAGAGAGATTTGTGCAGCTGATGTGTGCACCCAGAGTACATTGTCTACACTGGATACAATTGTAACAAATCCTCAACTGTGAAAACAATGAGGTCTGGATGAGTCTCAGCCTCTGGATGGAATCACTAATGTGTCCATGACTCTACAAAGGGATCAGGATCAGGAGGATCAGCCATAACCAGCCTTGTATTATATTGACGCACGATTGCAGCACTTTAGCGGGGGAGGGGTGACTGTTATCAATATTGTGGTTACTCCTGATGAAGGAGTTGGTCCAAGTTCGAAACGCGTTGAGAATAAACATCGTGGTCAATCTTATACTACGACGTCTGGATTCTTGAATTATATCAGCAGCGCAGACTACTTCTCCTATCCTCCCACTACTTGCTTTATATGGTGGGATCTCCCGGCCTGAGGGTACTGCAGCAGCTGTCAATCATTGATTGTGGGTTTAACAACCCCAAAATGTGAGCAGCTTACCCCCACCTATGCAAAATTGTCCATCGGATAAGACCCTATTGCGCTTGGTGTTCCCTTGTTTCTCTTATGTACATGGGTGACGTGGTTATTATTATGTCATGTCCTCTAATTTGTGTAGTCAGACCGTGCGTCGGGCAGTGGGTATTATTGTCTTAGGGTACGTCCCCAAGATCAGGAACCAGCAGTGCTTTGGACGCAGCGTATTTTTGCTGCTTTCAAATGCCGCACTTCTTTTGTCAGTACATGCGGATCCACTGCATGTACTGACATTCAATCGGTCAAAATCTGCAGCGGAGACTTGTGTCTCCACTACAGAAATTGACACGCTGCGGCTCGTAAAGCTGCGCCGCCGGTGAGTTTACACACCATCAAGAACAAGCACAGTGGGCACGGGATTTCTATAAATCCATCCACTGTGCTTGTACTGTAGAACGCAGCATTTTGGACGCAGCGCAGGTGAGCTGCTATTCCTGATCATGGGCACGTAGCCTTACAGGTTCCCGGAGATTGTGTCTTCTTGACATTTTAATGGCTAACACATACTAGATTTCTCTGTGAATGTAATGGAAAATGAAAAATGATCTGATTTTTTTGTGACGATTGTTTCCATTCACTGACAGCACGCAGTGATCTAGAAAACTTTGAGAAAATTGAGTAAATTATATTAGAAAGTTACAGAAGTTTTCTTGATGTATATGACATGTCCCCAGGAGAGATCAGACGGCTGCTCATGTCCGGTTTTATGTCCTCGCCACAGATCGGTATATGGGGGCCCCTGGGAAAATCCCTGTGCAGCTTCTTATCCACCATTTTTTTTCGAAGAGTAGAACAGAAAAATATGGAAAAGTGTCGAAATAGCAGCAAAATCACAGCAGTGATCCTTATAAATGGTGCCCTAGTAGTACTGCTATGGAGCAGACACGGGGGGCCACACACTGTCCACACCTAACCACTGTGCACACAAATGGTGCCCCCACATCTGTCCATAGTGATGTATTGACCGCTGACATTTAAGCCCCTCTGTCATGATTACGGCAGCCTCTGTACTATTTCTGTACATTGCTCTTTTCTCCTCGCTGTTTGTGCTGTGTTTATTGCATATTTTTTGGACTTTGGCTTCATAAATGTAAAGTTGTTAATGGAGCAATCGATTTATACAAAGTGACAAGTTGTACAAGCGATAACGTGGATATGGGAGCAGGATATTCCTATTATATGAGGACAACTAGGTAACACGTACAATAGCAGAGACCAGGAAAGCTGGGTGATCGCTGCCTGTAAATTGCACTAATGAGCAGAATACAAAGATTGTGATAATTGCACATAATCCCATAAAATCTGAGAGTTTATTATCTGCAGATTACAGCAGGAAGAGAACAGCAAATAATCGTCCCAGATCAATGAAGAGGAAACCAATGGCAACAACAAGTCAGAAAGGTCAACTGCTAGACTACAACCCCCAGCAGGAAGCTTCCAGGTACTTCCAGAAACTGTGGGCGTGGCACATATTATATTCATGGTATATGTCATGTATGTATGATATATATGGGATATACTGCACTATGCAAAAGTCTTAGGCAGGAGTGAAAGAAACGCTGCACAAGAAAGTTATCAAAACCAGAAGCGTTAATAGTATATTTGTATCAATGAACAAAATGCAAAATGAATCAAGAGAAATGAAAATCCCATCAGTATCTTTTGCCCGCCCGTCACCTCCATCATCAGTATCCGGCGACTGCCCGTCTCCTCCATCATCAGTATCTGGTGACCGCCCGTCGCCTCCTTCATCAGTATCTGGTGACCGCCCATCGCCTCCATCATCAGTATCTGGTGACCGCCCGTCACCTCCATCATCAGTATCTGGTGCCCGCCCGTCACCTCCATCATCAGTATCTGGTGACCGCCCGTCTCCTCCATCATCAGTATCTGGTGACCGCCCGTCCCCTCCATCATCAGTATCTGGTGACCGCCCGTCTCCTCCATCATCAGTATCTGGTGACTGCCCGTCACCTCCATCATCAGTATCTGGTGACCGCCCGTCACCTCCATCATCAGTATCTGGTGACCGCCCGTCACCTCCATCATCAGTATCTGGTGACCGCCCGTCACCTCCATCATCAGTATCTGGTGACCGCCCGTCACCTCCATCATCAGTATCTGGTGACCGCCCGTCTCCTCCATCATCAGTATCTGGTGACCGATCGTCTCCTCCATCATCAGTATCTGGTGACCGATCGTCTCCTCCATCATCAGTATCTGGTGACCGCCCGTCACCTCCATCATCAGTATCTGGTGCCCGCCCGTCACCTCCATCATCAGTATCTGGTGACCGCCCGTCACCTCCATCATCAGTATCTGGTGCCCGCCCGTCACCTCCATCATCAGTATCTGGTGACCGATCGTCTCCTCCATCATCAGTAGCTGGTGACCGATCGTCTCCTCCATCATCAGTATCTGGTGACCGCCCGTCTCTCCATCATCAGTATCTGGTGACCGCCCGTCACCTCCATCATCAGTATCTGGTGACCGCCCGTCACCTCCATCATCAGTATCTGGTGACCGCCCGTCGCCTCCATCATCAGTATCTGGTGACCGATCGTCTCCTCCATCATCAGTATCTGGTGACCGCCCGTCACCTCCATCATCAGTATCTGGTGACCGTCCGTCGCCTCCATCATCAGTATCTGGTGACCGCCCGTCACCTCCATCATCAGTATCTGGTGACCGCCAGTCACCTCCATCATCAGTATCTGGTGACCACCCGTCGTCTCCATCATCAGTATCTGGTGACCACCCGTTGTCTCCATCATCAGTATCTGGTGACCGCCCGTCGTCTCCATCATCAGTATCTGGTGACCGCCCGTCGTCTCCATCATCAGTATCTGGTGACCACCCGTCGTCTCCATCATCAGTATCTGGTGACCGCCCGTCGCCTCCATCATCAGTATCTGGTGACCGCCCGTCGCCTCCATCATCACTGTCTGGTGACCGCCCGTCGCCTCCATCATCAGTGTCTGGTGACTGCCCATCGCCTCCATCATCAGTATCTGGTGACCGATCGTCTCCTCCATCATCAGTATCTGGTGACCACCCGGGCGGTCACCAGATACTGATGATGGAGGCGATGGGCAGTCACCAGACACTGATGATGGAGGCGACGGGCGGTCACCAGATACTGATGATGGAGGCGACGGGCGGTCACCAGATACTGATGATGGAGGCGACGGGCAGTCACCAGATACTGATGATGGAGGCGATGGGCGGTCACCAGATACTGATGAAGGAGGCGACGGGCGGTCACCAGATACTGATGATGGAGGCGATGGGCGGTCACCAGATACTGATGATGGAGGCGATGGGCGGTCACCAGATACTGATGATGGAGACGACGGGCGGTCACCAGATACTGATGGTGGAGACGACGGGCGGTCACCAGACACTGATGATGGAGGCGATGGGCGGTCACCAGATACTGATGATGGAGGTGACGGGGGGTCACCAGATACTGATGATGGAGGCGATGGGCGGTCACCAGATACTGATGATGGAGGCGATGGGCGGTCACCAGATACTGATGATGGAGACGACGGGCGGTCACCAGATACTGATGATGGAGACGATGGGCGGTCACCAGATACTGATGATGGAGACGACGGGCGGTCACCAGATACTGATGATGGAGACGACGGGCGGTCACCAGATACTGATGATGATGGCGACGTGCAGTCACCAGATACTGATGATGGAGGTGACGGGCGGTCACCAGATACTGATGATGGAGGTGATGGGCGATCCCAGATACTGATGATGGAGACGACGGGCGGTCACCAGATACTGATGATGGAGGTGACGGGCGGTCACCAGATACTGATGATGGAGGCGATGGGCGATGCCAGATACTGATGATGGAGACGACGGGCGGTCACCAGATACTGATGATGGAGACGACGGGCGGTCCCCACATACTGATGATGGAGATGACGGGCGGTCACCAGATACTGATGATGGAGGCGACGGGCGGTCACCAGATACTGATAATGGAGGCGACAGGCGGTCACCAGATACTGATGATGGAGACGACGGGCGGTCCCCAGATACTGATGATGGAGGCGACGGGCGATCACCAGATACTGATGATGGAGGCGACGGGCAGTCACCAGATACTGATGATGAAGGTGACGGGTGGTCACCAGATACTGATGATGGAGGCGACGGGCAGTCACCAGACACTGATGATGGTGGCGGCGGGCGGTCACCAGATACTGATGATGGAGGCGACGGGCGGTCACCAGATACTGATGATGGAGACGACGGGCGGTCCCCAGATACTGATGGGATTTACATTTCTATTTTCTTCAGTTACTTTACATTTTATTAATTGATCAAAATAAACTATTAACACATTTAGTTTTCATAACTTTCTTTCTTTTCAACATTTTTTCCACATCTGCCTAAAACATTTATACATAACGGTTTGTGATATAGATATGATGTATGTGCAATGTGTGTGATATAGTACTGTATGTAGTATGTGATACAGTTAAGCAAATAAGTGTTTGATCCCTTGCTGTTTTTGTAAGTTTGCCCTACTGATAAAGACATGATCAGTCTATAAGTTTAAGGGTCGGTTAATTTTAACATTGAGAGATAGAATATCCCAAAATATCAAGAAAATCACATTGTATAAATTAAATTTTTTTTTTGCATTTTGTAGTGAGAAATAAGTATTTGATCCCCTACAAACCATTATGAGTTCTGGCTCCTACAGACCAGTTAGATGTTCCTAATCAACTGCTTACCTGCATTAAAGACAGCGGTCTTACATAGTCACCTGTATAAAAGACTCCTGTCCACAGACTCAAATAATCAGTCAGACTTTAACCTCTACAACATGGGCAAGACCAAAGAGCTTTCCAAGGATGTCAGGGACAAGATCATAGACCTGCACAAAGCTGGAATGGGCTACAAAACCTTAAGTAAGACGCTGGGTGAGAAGGAGACGACTGTTGGTGCAATAGTAAGAAAATGGAAGAAATACAAAATGACTGTCAATCGACATCGATCTGGGGCACCAAATCTCACCTCGTGGGGTATCCTTCATCATGAGGAAGGGGGGAGATCAGCCTAAAACTACACGGGGGAACTTGTTAATGATCTCAAGGCAGCTGGGACCACAGTCCCCAAGAAAACCATTGGTAACACATTACGTCTTAAAGGATTAAAATCCTGCAGTGCCCGCAAGGTCCCCACGCTCAAGAAGGCTCATGTGCAGCCCGTCTGAGGTTTGCCAATGAACACCTGGATGATTCTAAGTTATTGGGAGAAGGTGCTGTGGTCAGATGAGACAAAAATTTACCTCTTTGGCATTAACTCCACTTGCTGTGTTTGGAGGAAGGAGAAGGATGAGTACAACCCTAAGAACATCGTCCCAATCGTGAAGCATGGTGGGGGAAACATTATACTTTGTGGGTGCTTTTTTGCAAAGGGGACATGACTACTGCACCGTACTGAAGGGAAGATGGATGGGGTCATGTATCGCGAGATTTTGGCCAACCACCTCATACCCTCAGTAGGAGCATTGAAGATGGGTCGTGGCTGGGTCTTCCAGCATAATAATGACCCAAAACATACAGCCAAGGCAACAAAGGAGTGGCTCAAAAAGAAGCACAGTAAGGTCATGGAGTGGCCTAGCCAGTCTCCAGCCCTTAACCCCTTTCCAACCTTGTCAGTAATAGTACGTAGCTGTGCCCTGGGCCTATAGGGCCAGCTACTTACTATTACGCGCGCTGCGATCGCGCCCGCACACATGTGGTGCGGGGCGATTGCCGCCGGGTGTCAGCTGATTCTGGTATTAATCACACCGACTTGAATAATAAAGTCGTCTAATCACTTATACCACACGAAGAACGGTGTAAAAAAATAAACTCTATGGTTAGGGTTGTGCTAGGGTTAGGGTTGGGGTTAGGGTTGTATTAGGGTTGGGGTTAGGGTTGAGCTAGGGTTAGGGTTGGGGTTAGGGTTGGGCTAGGGTTAGGGCTTGGGTTAGGGTTGGGCTAGGGTTAGAGTTGGGGTTAGGGTTGGGCTAGGGTTAGGGTTTGGGTTAGGGTTGGGCTAGGGTTAGTGTTGGGGTTAGGGTTGGGGTTGTATTAGGGTTGGGGTTAGGGTTGGGATTTTTTCAAAAGTAAAGAAAAAAAAATGATGACAATATAACTACTAGTGTTGAGCACAAGTGCTCACTACTTGAGTTTGCATCGGGTGCTCGGGGTATGCACTGAGTATCAAAGGTGTTCGAGTGACATGTTCTAGTCTCTGCCCCATATGCTTCGCGGCCAAAAAAAACGTTGCTGGGATCGCCTGCCATGCACGAGTGATCCCCGCATGTTTTTTTTTTGGGTGTCTAACAACCATGAAACATTCAGGGCAGAGACTCGAGCATGTCACTCGAGCACCTGCGATACTTGGTGCATACCCGAGTACCCGATGCAAACTCAAGTAGCGAGCACTTGCGCTCAAGACTAATGACAACTTATTCAATATGGTTACCTAATGTTATCAGATTCTGTCGTACCTCTGGGTTCAAAATGTTCACTATAGCCGTTGATAAAATCCTTGAGGGATCTAGTTTCCAAAATGGAGTCAATTGTGAGGGGTTTCCACTATTTAGGCACATCAGGGGCTGCCGAAATGCGACATGGCATCCGCTCTTGATTCCAGCCAATTTTGCGTTCAAAAAGTCACACAGTGCTCCTTCCCTTCTGAACCCTGACGTGCGCCCAAACAGTGTATTTTCCCCACATATGGGGTATCGGCGTACTCAGGAGAGATTTCACAACAGTTTTTAGGTTCCATTTTCTCCTCTTACCCTTGTAAAAATAAAAAAATTGGGGCTAAAAGATAATTTTTGTGGAAAAAGTTAGATTTTTTTTATTTTCACAGCTTCATGTTCTAAACTTCTGTGAAGCAACTGGGGGTTCAGGGTGCTCACCACACATCTAGATAAGTTCCCTGAAGGGTCTAGTTTCCAAAATGGTGTCACTTGTGGGGGTTTTCCACTGTTTAGGCACATTAGGGGCACATCCGCTAATTATTCAAGCAAATTTTACATCCAAAAAGTCAAATGGCGCTCCTTCCCTTCCGAACCCTGCCGTGCACCCAAACAGTGTTTTTCACCCACATATGGGGTATCGGCTTACTCAGGAGAGATTTCACAACAAGTTGCATGGTGAAATTTCTCCTGTTACCCTTATGAAAATGCAAAACTGGGGGTTGAAAAACATTTTTGTGGGAAAAATGTGAAAATTTTATTTTCACGGCTCCATGTTATAAACTTCTGTGAAGCACCTGGGGATTCAAGGTGCTCACCATACATCTAGATAAGTTCCCTGAGGGGTCTCGTTTCCAAAATAGTGTCACTTGTGGGAGGTTTCCACTGTTTAGGCACATCAGTGGCTCTCCAACCACAACATGGCGTCCGCTAATTATTCAAGCAAATTTTACATTCAAAAAGTCAAATGGCGCTCTTTCCCTTCTGAGCCCTGCCGTGCACCCAAGCAGTGTTTTTTTCCCCACATATTGGGTATCAGCATGCTCAGTGGAAATTGCACAACAAATTTTGGGGTCCATTTTTTCCTGTTACCCCTGCAAAAATTTAAAAATTGGGGTCTAAAGTAACATTTTTGTGAAAAAAGTTAAATGTTCATTTTTTTCTTCCCCATTCCAAAAAATCCTGTGAAGCACCTGAAGGGTTAATAAACTTCTTGAGTGTGGTTTTGAGCACCACCTTGAGGGGTGCAGTTTTTAGAATGGTGTCACTTTTGGGTATTTTCTGTCATAAAGACCCCTCAAAGTCACTTCAAATGTGATGTAGTCCCTAAAAAAATGGTTTTGTAAATTTTGTTGGAAAAATGAGGAATCGCTGATCAACTTTTAACCCTTTTAGCGCACTAATAAAAAAATGTTTGGTTCCAAAATTGTGCTGATGTAATGTAGACATGTGGGAAATGTTATTTATTAATGATTTTGTGTGACATCGCTCTCTGATTTAACGGAATAAAAATTCTAATTTTGAAAATTGGGAAATTTTCTAAATTTTCTCCAAATTTCCAATTTTTTCACAAATAAACGCAATTGATATCAAAGAAATTTTACCACTATCATGAAGTATAATAAGTCATGAAAAAAACAATGTCAGAATCAGGGGGATATGTTGAAGCGTTCCAGAGGTATTATCTCATAAAGTGACAGTGGTCAGAATTGTAAAAATTGGCCCGGTCATTAATGGGTAAACCACCCTCGGGGGTAAAGGGGTTAATCCCATAGAAAACTTATGTAGGGAGTTGAAGCTCTGAGTTACCAAGCAACAGCCTCAAAATCTAAATGATTTAGAGATGATCTGCAAAGAGGAGTGGACCAAAACTCCTCCTGACATGTGCGCAAACCTCATCATCAACTACAAACAACCTCTGACTGCTGTGCTGGGAACAAGGGTTTTGCCACCAAGTATTAAGTGTAGTTTTCCAGAAGGATCAAATATTTATTTCCTTCACTGTATATGTGTAGTATATAGTATGTGATATATGTGTAGTATATAGTATGTGATATATGTGTAGTATATAGTATGTGATGTATGTGTAGTATATAATATGTGATATATGTAGTACACACGTGGTCAAAATTGTTGGTGCCCCTCGTTTAATGAAAGAAAAGCCCACAATGGTCACAGAAATAACCTGAATCTAACAATAGTAATAATAAATTAAAAATCTATGAAAATTAACAAATGAAAGTCAGACATTGCTTCTCTGCTTCCACAGAATTTTGTAGTCAGTCAGTGGCCTGTATATAGAGCTACAGATACTCACTGTGCTGTATATAGAGCTACAGATACTCACTGTGCTGTATATAGAGCTACAGATACTCACTGTGCTGTATATAGAGCTACAGATACTCACTGTGCTGTATATAGAGCTACAGATACTCACTGTGCCTGTATATAGAGCTACAGATACTCACTGTGCTGTATATAGAGCTACAGATACTCACTGTGCCTGTATATAGGGCTACAGATACTCACTGTGCCTGTATATAGAGCTACAGATACTCACTGTGCCTGTATATAGACCTACAGATACTCACTGTGCCTGTATATAGAGCTACAGATACTCACTGTGCCTGTATATAGACCTACAGATACTCACTGTGCTGTATATAGAGCTACAGATACTCACTGTGCTGTATATAGAGCTACAGATACTCACTGTGCCTGTATATAGGACTACAGATACTCACTGTGCCTGTATATAGGGCTACAGATACTCACTGTGCTGTATATAGAGCTACAGATACTCACTGTGCTGTATATAGGGCTACAGATACTCACTGTGCTGTATATAGAGCTACAGATACTCACTGTGCCTGTATATAGGGCTACAGATACTCACTGTGCCTGTATATAGAGCTACAGATACTCACTGTGCTGTATATAGGGCTTCAGATACTCACTGTGCTGTATATAGAGCTACAGATACTCACTGTGCTGTATATAGAGCTACAGATACTCACTGTGCCTGTATATAGGGCTACAGATACTCACTGTGCCTGTATATAGAGCTACAGATACTCACTGTGCTGTATATAGGACTACAGATACTCACTGTGCTGTATATAGGGCTACAGATACTCACTGTGCCTGTATATAGAGCTACAGATACTCACTGTGCTGTATATAGAGCTACAGATACTCACTGTGCCTGTATATAGAGCTACAGATACTCACTGTGCCTGTATATAGGGCTACAGATACTCACTGTGCCTGTATATAGGGCTACAGATACTCACTGTGCCTGTATATAGAGCTACAGATACTCACTGTGCCTGTATATAGAGCTACAGATACTCACTGTGCCTGTATATAGAGCTACAGATACTCACTGTGCCTGTATATAGAGCTACAGATACTCACTGTGCCTGTATATAGGGCTACAGATACTCACTGTGCCTGTATATAGGACTACAGATACTCACTGTGCCTGTATATAGAGCTACAGATACTCACTGTGCTGTATATAGAGCTACAGATACTCACTGTGCTGTATATAGAGCTACAGATACTCACTGTGCTGTATATAGAGCTACAGATAATCACTGTGCTGTATATAGAACTACAGATACTCACTGTGCCTGTATATAGGGCTACAGATACTCACTGTGCCTGTATATAGGGTTACAGATATTCACTGTGCCTGTATATAGAGCTACAGATACTCACTGTGCCTGTATATAGGGCTACAGATACTCACTGTGCCTGTATATAGGACTACAGATACTCACTGTGCCTGTATATAGAGCTACAGATACTCACTGTGCCTGTATATAGAGCTACAGATACTCACTGTGCCTGTATATAGAGCTACAGATACTCACTGTGCTGTATATAGAGCTACAGATACTCACTGTGCTGTATATAGAACTACAGATACTCACTGTGCTGTATATAGAACTACAGATACTCACTGTGCCTGTATATAGGGCTACAGATACTCACTGTGCCTGTATATAGGGCTACAGATACTCACTGTGCTGTATATAGAACTAAAGATACTCACTGTGCTGTATATAGAACTACAGATACTCACTGTGCCTGTATATAGAGCTACAGATACTCACTGTGCCTGTATATAGGGCTACAGATACTCACTGTGCTGTATATAGAACTACAGATACTCACTGTGCTGTATATAGAACTACAGATACTCACTGTGCTGTATATAGAGCTACAGATACTCACTGTGCTGTATATAGAACTACAGATACTCACTGTGCCTGTATATAGAGCTACAGATACTCACTGTGCTGTATATAGAACTACAGATACTCACTGTGCTGTATATAGAGCTACAGATACTCACTGTGCCTGTATATAGAACTACAGATACTCACTGTGCTGTATATAGGGCTAAAGATACTCACTGTGCCTGTATATAGGGCTACAGATACTCACTGTGCCTGTATATAGGGCTACAGATACTCACTGTGCCTGTATATAGGGCTACAGATACTCACTGTGCTGTATATAGGGCTACAGATACTCACTGTGCTGTATATAGAGCTACAGATACTCACTGTGCCTGTATATAGAGCTACAGATACTCACTGTGCTGTATATAGGGCTACAGATACTCACTGTGCCTGTATATAGGACTACAGATACTCACTGTGCTGTATATAGGGCTACAGATACTCACTGTGCTTGTATATAGGGCTACAGATACTCACTGTGCTGTATATAGGGCTACAGATACTCACTGTGCTGTATATAGAGCTACAGATACTCACTGTGCTGTATATAGAGCTACAGATACTCACTGTGCCTGTATATAGGGCTACAGATACTCACTGTGCTGTATATAGAGCTACAGATACTCACTGTGCTGTATATAGGGCTACAGATACTCACTGTGCCTGTATATAGAGCTACAGATACTCACTGTGCTGTATATAGAGCTACAGATACTCACTGTGCCTGTATATAGAGCTACAGATACTCACTGTGCTGTATATAGAGCTACAGATACTCACTGTGCTGTATATAGAGCTACAGATACTCACTGTGCCTGTATATAGGACTACAGATACTCACTGTGCCTGTATATAGAGCTACAGATACTCACTGTGCTGTATATAGAACTACAGATACTCACTGTGCTGTATATAGAGCTACAGATACTCACTGTGCTGTATATAGAACTACAGATACTCACTGTGCCTGTATATAGAACTACAGATACTCACTGTGCTGTATATAGAGCTACAGATACTCACTGTGCCTGTATATAGAGCTACAGATACTCACTGTGCTGTATATAGAACTACAGATACTCACTGTGCTGTATATAGAGCTACAGATACTCACTGTGCCTGTATATAGAACTACAGATACTCACTGTGCTGTATATAGAGCTACAGATACTCACTGTGCCTGTATATAGAGCTACAGATACTCACTGTGCTGTATATAGGGCTACAGATACTCACTGTGCCTGTATATAGGACTACAGATACTCACTGTGCTGTATATAGGGCTACAGATACTCACTGTGCTTGTATATAGGGCTACAGATACTCACTGTGCTGTATATAGGGCTACAGATACTCACTGTGCTGTATATAGAGCTACAGATACTCACTGTGCTGTATATAGGGCTACAGATACTCACTGTGCCTGTATATAGGACTACAGATACTCACTGTGCCTGTATATAGGGCTACAGATACTCACTGTGCTGTATATAGAGCTACAGATACTCACTGTGCTGTATATAGAGCTACAGATACTCACTGTACTGTATATAGGACTACAGATACTCACTGTGCTGTATATAGAGCTACAGATACTCACTGTGCCTGTATATAGGACTACAGATACTCACTGTGCTGTATATAGAGCTACAGATACTCACTGTGCCTGTATATAGGAATACAGATACTCACTGTGCTGTATATAGAGCTACAGATACTCACTGTGCTGTATATAGAGCTACAGATACTCACTGTGCTGTATATAGAGCTACAGATACTCACTGTGCTGTATATAGGGCTACAGATACTCACTGTGCTGTATATAGAGCTACAGATACTCACTGTGCTGTATATAGGGCTACAGATACTCACTGTGCCTGTATATAGAGCTACAGATACTCACTGTGCTGTATATAGGGCTACAGATACTCACTGTGCCTGTATATAGAGCTACAGATACTCACTGTGCCTGTATATAGAGCTACAGATACTCACTGTGCTGTATATAGGGCTACAGATACTCACTGTGCTGTATATAGAGCTACAGATACTCACTGTGCTGTATATAGAGCTACAGATACTCACTGTGCCTGTATATAGAGCTACAGATACTCACTGTGCTGTATATAGAGCTACAGATACTCACTGTGCTGTATATAGAGCTACAGATACTCACTGTGCCTGTATATAGAGCTACAGATACTCACTGTGCTGTATATAGGGCTACAGATACTCACTGTGCTGTATATAGAGCTACAGATACTCACTGTGCCTGTATATAGAGCTACAGATACTCACTGTGCCTGTATATAGGACTACAGATACTCACTGTGCCTGTATATAGGGCTACAGATACTCACTGTGCCTGTATATAGAGCTACAGATACTCACTGTGCTGTATATAGAGCTACAGATAATCACTGTGCTGTATATAGAACTACAGATACTCACTGTGCCTGTATATAGGGCTACAGATACTCACTGTGCCTGTATATAGGGCTACAGATACTCACTGTGCTGTATATAGAACTACAGATACTCACTGTGCTGTATATAGAACTACAGATACTCACTGTGCTGTATATAGAGCTACAGATACTCACTGTGCTGTATATAGAACTACAGATACTCACTGTGCCTGTATATAGAGCTACAGATACTCACTGTGCTGTATATAGAACTACAGATACTCACTGTGCTGTATATAGAGCTACAGATACTCACTGTGCCTGTATATAGAACTACAGATACTCACTGTGCTGTATATAGAGCTACAGATACTCACTGTGCCTGTATATAGAGCTACAGATACTCACTGTGCTGTATATAGGGCTACAGATACTCACTGTGCCTGTATATAGGACTACAGATACTCACTGTGCTGTATATAGGGCTACAGATACTCACTGTGCTTGTATATAGGGCTACAGATACTCACTGTGCTGTATATAGGGCTACAGATACTCACTGTGCTGTATATAGAGCTACAGATACTCACTGTGCTGTATATAGGGCTACAGATACTCACTGTGCCTGTATATAGGACTACAGATACTCACTGTGCCTGTATATAGGGCTACAGATACTCACTGTGCTGTATATAGAGCTACAGATACTCACTGTGCTGTATATAGAGCTACAGATACTCACTGTGCTGTATATAGGACTACAGATACTGTGCTGTATATAGAGCTACAGATACTCACTGTGCCTGTATATAGGACTACAGATACTCACTGTGCTGTAGATAGAGCTACAGATACTCACTGTGCTGTATATAGAGCTACAGATACTCACTGTGCTGTATATAGAGCTACAGATACTCACTGTGCTGTATATAGGGCTACAGATACTCACTGTGCTGTATATAGAGCTACAGATACTCACTGTGCTGTATATAGGGCTACAGATACTCACTGTGCCTGTATATAGAGCTACAGATACTCACTGTGCTGTATATAGAGGCTACAGATACTCACTGTGCCTGTATATAGAGCTACAGATACTCACTGTGCCTGTATATAGAGCTACAGATACTCACTGTGCTGTATATAGGGCTACAGATACTCACTGTGCTGTATATAGAGCTACAGATACTCACTGTGCTGTATATAGAGCTACAGATACTCACTGTGCCTGTATATAGAGCTACAGATACTCACTGTGCTGTATATAGAGCTACAGATACTCACTGTGCCTGTATATAGAGCTACAGATACTCACTGTGCCTGTATATAGAGCTACAGATACTCACTGTGCTGTATATAGGGCTACAGATACTCACTGTGCTGTATATAGAGCTACAGATACTCACTGTGCCTGTATATAGAGCTACAGATACTCACTGTGCCTGTATATAGGACTACAGATACTCACTGTGCCTGTATATAGGGCTACAGATACTCACTGTGCCTGTATATAGAGCTACAGATACTCACTGTGCTGTATATAGGGCTACAGATACTCACTGTGCTGTATATAGAGCTACAGATACTCACTGTGCCTGTATATAGAGCTACAGATACTCACTGTGCTGTATATAGAGCTACAGATACTCACTGTGCCTGTATATAGGGCTACAGATACTCACTGTGCCTGTATATAGAGCTACAGATACTCACTGTGCCTGTATATAGAGCTACAGATACTCACTGTGCCTGTATATAGAGCTACAGATACTCACTGTGCTGTATATAGAGCTACAGATACTCACTGTGCTGTATATAGAACTACAGATACTCACTGTGCCTGTATATAGGAGCTACAAGATAACTGTGCCTGTATATAGAGCTACAGATACTCACTGTGCTGTATATAGAACTACAGATACTCACTGTGCTGTATATAGAGCTACAGATACTCACTGTGCTGTATATAGAACTACAGATACTCACTGTGCTGTATATAGAGCTACAGATACTCACTGTGCTGTATATAGAACTACAGATACTCACTGTGCCTGTATATAGGGCTACAGATACTCACTGTGCTGTATATAGAGCTACAGATACTCACTGTGCCTGTATATAGAACTACAGATACTCACTGTGCTGTATATAGAGCTACAGATACTCACTGTGCCTGTATATAGGACTACAGATACTCACTGTGCTGTATATAGAGCTACAGATACTCACTGTGCCTGTATATAGAGCTACAGATACTCACTGTGCTGTATATAGAGCTACAGATACTCACTGTGCTGTATATAGAACTACAGATACTCACTGTGCTGTATATAGAGCTACAGATACTCACTGTGCCTGTATATAGAACTACAGATACTCACTGTGCTGTATATAGAGCTACAGATACTCACTGTGCTGTATATAGGGCTACAGATACTCACTGTGCTGTATATAGGACATAAACAGATACTCACTGTGCTGTATATAGGGCTACAGATACTCACTGTGCCTGTATATAGGGCTACAGCACTGTGCTGTATATAGGGCTACAGATACTCACTGTGCTGTATATAGAGCTACAGATACTCACTGTGCTGTATATAGAGCTACAGATACTCACTGTGCCTGTATATAGGACTACAGATACTCACTGTGCCTGTATATAGGGCTACAGATACTCACTGTGCTGTATATAGAGCTACAGATACTCACTGTGCTGTATATAGAGCTACAGATACTCACTGTACTGTATATAGGACTACAGATACTCACTGTGCTGTATATAGGGCTACAGATACTCACTGTGCCTGTATATAGGAAGCTACAGATACTCACTGTGCTGTATATAGAGCTACAGATACTCACTGTGCCTGTATATAGGGCTACAGATACTCACTGTGCTGTATATAGAGCTACAGATACTCACTGTGCTGTATATAGAGCTACAGATACTCACTGTGCTGTATATAGGGCTACAGATACTCACTGTGCCTGTATATAGAACTACAGATACTCACTGTGCCTGTATATAGGGCTACAGATACTCACTGTGCTGTATATAGAGCTACAGATACTCACTGTGCTGTATATAGAGCTACAGATACTCACTGTGCTGTATATAGAGCTACAGATACTCACTGTGCTGTATATAGAGCTACAGATACTCACTGTGCTGTATATAGAGCTACAGATACTCACTGTGCTGTATATAGGGCTACAGATACTCACTGTGCTGTATATAGAGCTACAGATACTCACTGTGCTGTATATAGGGCTACAGATACTCACTGTGCCTGTATATAGAGCTACAGATACTCACTGTGCTGTATATAGGGCTACAGATACTCACTGTGCCTGTATATAGAGCTACAGATACTCACTGTGCCTGTATATAGAGCTACAGATACTCACTGTGCTGTATATAGGGCTACAGATACTCACTGTGCT